>NC_065919.1:2400000-3000000 GCF_024586455.1 Bactrocera neohumeralis
AGCGGGCATTCGATATCGCGTGCAGCGCTCCGGTGATGTTGGCAGAGTTCGTTACCTTTTGTTGGTTATTTTCCCAATGCATTAGCAGCCCTTGTCGCGAGCGTGTCGCTTTTGTCTATGCACCTCTCTCGGTTCATTGGCGGTGGCTCTAATTCGCGGAGTGTAGCTTGGCTACGTGACACAGACCGAGCACTTGCGTTGTGTCGCTAATTAATGCACGCCATGCTGGCCGATGGCCCACGCTCATTTACAAGCGAATGCGTTGAGAAATTCATGGCGAAAATTTCATAGCTGACTACTGAGCTGACTGGCTAACGTGGACAAGCCCTCGCAGATTGAATGTAAGGATGGCACTCAGTGTGAAACAAGTCCAAATACCTGAAATATGCATTTTTATATTGTAGGACATGTTATTCGGGTGTCAGTGTATGTTATAAGAGATTGTGAAATGTCGATTTGGGTCTTTTGAATTCTATTGAATTTGTATACACAAGTCGTGAGGGTTTTGTTTCTTGATGGTCGATCATATATTATAGTGAATTAATTTTTTTGAATCAATTGGATTTCAGAAGTTGGCGAGGTTAATTATAGACTTTGAGAGTCCTTCCAAACAAATAAACCGCGGTACCTTTAGGAGTCATACAAGAATTTGAGAATCAGCCTCGATTTCTCAAAAAAAAAAGCAACGATCGCAGTGCCATCAACAAAATAAGTTGCTTTTGTGTCTATAATATGCGCAAGTATAATTTGTGGCATATATAAGAAATAGAGTTTTCTCACCCCCAGAAAATAACACCTTTTCGAGACAATTTGATTTGCAAAGCTATCATTACTTACCCACCATTCTGAAATATGTACAAATATAATTACTTATATATATTAGGAACCACCTACCCATATTTTTGGAAACAATTCCAATCAAACTGATACGAAAAGTGCCACTATAGAACGGACGCCGGCTACCTTGCCACCTGCAGAATTCCCACACCTAAAGCCTTTAGGCTGCGAGACGTAAAAAAGCACTACGAAACTGCCGCTAGCATTGTTTGACAAGTCGATTTCCAAAACGCACCAATACTTTGGAATTGCAAACTTTGCTCACAGCAGCGCAGACGATTATTTTCTGCTTACATACATATTTACGAATGCACTTAAGTAGGCAGAAATGGCACAATTCTCGCTTCGAAACTTATAAAATATGAACGTTAATGAGAAAAGTTTTATTTAATTAAACTAATCGAAGTTCGGCGCATTTGCTTTGATAATAAGTACAATTATTTCCACAAGGTATGCACGCCGCCGAAGCTGCTGCAGCCATCTTTTTGTAGTGAAAACTCAACTCGTTGAAATTGCCTTCCATTAGCTATACAAATTAGAGAATTCATTGTGCGAATGTGTTGGCGGCAGGAGGGGCATAAACTCGTACTTACAATGAAGTAAAACTTTACTTCGATTTTTGCAATTAATAATAGCGCAATTTCTCATTTAGGCTTACAATTGCATAGCCGTTGAATAAAATAGGTGTATATGTCAATAAAGGGAAATTGGTGTGCGAATATTTTTGAGTAGAAGAGTTTTGTGAAGCATAATAACTTTTTAAGTACTAGCCATTGAATTAAGTAATTAATTGTACATAATGCAATGGATCATATTATAATTTTCCTATCACAAATATGTGTAATTCCTTTTCTTCTTCTGTAACACTTTATACAATAGTCACTCATACGCCCTGCTGATACATTAGCTACCACTAAAAGGTAATATTTTTTTATCCACGTTATTTTAAGTTTACAGAACAATAAGAACTTAAATGAAATTAAATAATTTCCTATTTTCCAACAATCACATTAACTAAGTATTTTTTAGAAGAAAGAAAAAATTCAAAATGCCCATACTCCATTAAATGTCATATTTTAAAGTATAAAACTCACCATAAATTTATTTTCAGATTAACACATACGATAACTAAAAGTATATCACTATAATAAGGACTACCCTTAACTTGTCACAAACAGACCGGATCACTGTATTTAAAACTAAACTTTATAATTACGCAGATTATCCACATTTATAATATGTACAATTGACAGCTGAGAGTAATTAGTATCTTCCCGCTTGAAATCGTTGCTTCTAAATAACCATCCCTTGTAATATGAATCGTGCACTCAAGAGGAAAGCTTGAAAGCATGCTGTCTAAAAAAAAAATAACATTGAGGTAGACAAACGACCACACAGTCATGGTAGCCCCCTGAATTGCCGTCCGTTCACAGTTTTCCCGGCGCATAAAACTCGGTCCACACTTTAATCTGGTCCATGCCCGGCAATTCAATGAATTCTATTTTTTCGCTAATATTTAGGCATTTAATATCGCCCACTTCACGTGTGACCGGCTCGAATATCAAGTCCTCCAACATATCACAATTCGGGTCACTATTCGCCGCGAAACTGGTCCATATGTCAACCATGGTGCGCGTAATTTCATGCTCTTTGGAATCCTTCGGTGGCTTATGTGAAAATAAGGCATAAAAGAGATAACAGAGATCATCACCGTGGCAAGTGCCCTGCACGTCGCGACCGCAGAGAATATTACGTATGGCATTACCATCGCGAGAGTCATAATCGAAGCGATACACATATGTGGGCGCTGTGCTGTGGCGTTGACGAGCGAGCACCGTACGATAAATGGGCACCCAGAATTCACGATGCGAATTCAGCTGTTTTGTAAAGAGTTATAATAAGAGTAAATATTCGCGGCATGAAAGAGGTAATATAAGCCATACTCACCTCCAAAAACTTCATCATTGTGGCACGCGAACATTCCTCATCGCCGAAGTAAGTGCTTTTGAGTTGGAGACCGCAAGCTTCTGCCTTCGCCGAATCACGATCGAAACCGGCATCGATTGGCACGAGGTTTTTACAGTTCTTCACTTCATCTAGTGTTGCGGGGCGGCGTGTTATTTCTGCGGATAGAAAATTTTAGATTCTTTGCTCAACCCGCAATATTTTTTACGCACCTGGATAAAAGATTAAACCCTCAAAACTAGTGCCACCAATGATGATCGGTATATCATTGCTCCACGTCCTTTTCAATAACTCATACGGGTGTTCACTCATCACACATTGTTCCGTCCAATAGGGCTCCACAGTTGGCACGAAGGCAAAAAGTGTACGGTTGTGTTTCTCTTCTTTCGTCAACACCATGCCATTACCACGCACTAGGTCAGGTCCTTTTGTATTCGATAAGTAATCGTATACGTCTGCATCGATATCCTCACCCTGATAGCCTAATGCCTTGGCCAGTCGATAGGCCCAACGTTTGTTAGGTACATTCGCCCAAGAGCAGAGTGCGCTGCCGGACATTACGATGCCTTTGTTTACCAATCCTTTAGACTGCTCGCTAAGCAGGCAAATATGTGTGGACGCGCCACCAGCGCTTTCACCAAAGACAGTAATATTGTTTGTGTCACCACCGAAAGCTGCGATATTTTCTTTTACCCAACGCAGTGCCATTATTTGATCTTTAATGCCAGCATTTCCGGGCACTTTCACATTGGGATCGTCCAGACGTAGAAACCCAAATGGTCCAAGGCGGTAAGCAATAGTCACCAGCACGATATCCTTGTGCATGAAGAAGTCTGGGCTATACATATCACGTGTGGCCTCTCCTATTTGAAAGCCACCGCCATATATCCAAACCATTACTGGTTGCGCTTTCTCTGGTTTGATCTGCAAAGAATCAATAAGAAATGCAATATAAAAGCGAGGAGGTCGGAAAGAAAGTGGAAAAGTAAGGAAATATTTGAAAAAGGAAGCAAAAATCTTCGAAACTTGGACAGAACAGAGCTTTAAACAGACGAAGTAAGACACTGGTAAGGCATTTGCTTTTCAGTAATGTATAAGTTTAATGGTCGGGTTTCACCCTTCTAGCTCAAAATTGGTTGAGCGACTGCAACTGAAGGATTCTCAATACTTACACTCTTTGTAAACACATTCAGGTACAAGCAATCCTCTGATCCTTTGTATTTACGAAATATAACGTTTGTCTGTAGCGGCTTCTCGGCGGGACCAGTGCCATCTAGCACGCCTTGCCAAGGTTCAGACGGCACGGGCGCCCGAAAACGCAGCTCACCCAACGGTGGCTTCGCATAAGGTATGCGCTCAAAGCTGAAATACGAATCGCCCCAAATGGTGAGACGCTTGACGCCTTTCACCTCGCCTTTGATGGTCTTCGCCACCTCATAGATTTTTGTGGTGTGTTTACTTTGTTCATATTTGAACTCGAGGACCCTGAAACGGAAATAAAAATCGTATTTAGTGAATATTATGCAAATGGCAAACGTTGCCGGATTATTTATAGCGATTTTAAGCAAATTTCAATTTTTTATTGTGCAAGCGATGCGAAGCGGAACGTTATATATACATATATTCAGTGCGCAAAAATCTTCGCGCATGTGCAATGCCCATCGAGTGCGCGCATATTGCAACGCTAAATACTTTTAGTGAGCGTGTTTTACCGCTTTTATTGGCTTTTCGCTTAATGTAATATATTTGCTATGATTATTGTTTCTGTAAGCGATCGTACGGTGTGCCGGCACGCACAGGTAGCCGACAACTTGTCATGCCAGCGGCTTTAAGTGCAAACTTGAATAAGTACGTCTAGCGGTTTCGCTACACAATTGAAAGTAAAACAAACAATCTAAAAAATAAACAAAAGAGGCGAACGAGACGTGAGGAAAAAATACATTATATTTACGAGTAGCAAACAACGACGTCGTCGTCAACCTGACAACTTCGTAAATATCAAAATGAAACAAAAAGTGCTAAAGCGTCTTGCTTTGAGGTGTGAATCAAAACAAAACACGTTCACTCGTCATGCTCTCCTCGCAAATCACTGCATCTTGTTGTCTTTACATGCATGAAGTATTAACTTTTTATTCACCTTCGGAATGTATTTTACGATTTTCATTGGAAACATGTATGCGCATTAATTTCACCGTCAATAACAAATGTCCAGCTATGTGTCTTTGTATGCACTTGCGACTTAATATTATGGAATTTTGGTGACCAGGTATCATACATACATATGTTGCAGAAACACAAATTTATGTGCCCTGCTTACAAGATTTTAAGCCTGACAGATACTATTGCTCTGATTCTGAATTTTGTTTTATTTAAATCAGTTCTCACCACAATTTCTATGGTGTGTTGAGTGCTTTAAAAATGACAGTTCTTTGCCGCTGGTTATATTAACCGAAATACGGTGTCATACAAGTAAAGTGGATAAATTAATACCTCATTAGAGAGTGGCAGTTTGGTTACTATTTCGGGGTGCTGGCATTTATGTTAGTCGAAAAATTGGGGTAAATATATATTTTATAATATTTGGTATTAAAAATGTACGATGTGATCATTAAACATCCCTAATTTTAGCAAAATATCGCATCATGTCCCGCAGTATATCTCAGATTTGATGTTCCGTCAGCCGCACTAATAGAACAGTCATCGTATAATTTATTTCCACCACCACATCTATAAATTAAATTAGTGTTTCAAAGTTCACAACATCAAGTGAGTAATAACCGTTCCAATTATCTGTCAGCAATTTACATTTAAATAAAATAGTAGCAATTGTAGAAGTTTTACAATGTTTCTCGCAGCTCCGTTAATATTTAATACACAAGATTTAATCACTTCATGTTACATATGGTGATAAGTACAATATACTTATATAAGGTATGGCATATAATTCGAAATTAAATTTGATACAGAGATAACCAATCGGAGTACGCATGACTGACTTCGCATGCTGTCTCTCATTTTGACCTTTAGATCAAGTTTAAAAATTATTCTAAAACGGTTTATAAGCAGGCAGGTATTAACTTCGTCATCTCAGGTAATTAGTTTATTTAAGAAATTGTATTTTATTTGCGGTAATTATAACCGTAAATAGCAGCTACGTACATAATACTTAGAAATTTACATACGTTTTTTATATTATTTCGTTGCGCTCTTTGTAAGCTAGCCGTTCAAAGTGCAGTCAATCTGTCATAGTCGCTTTGACGTAATTATAAATAAGGTGTGTTCTGGTTTTTTATTTACATTGAAAATGATTTATTCCCCGCAATAATGAGCTTGGTGTTTTTAGTTATAACTTTCAGAGTAATCCGATCCTAAACCGTTTATAAATTTTTTAAAGCCAAATTTGCCAAAATCTCATACTTATAATCCCAAAATGCATAAAATCGGTTCACTATTAATCACAATAGTTTTTTACATATTTCCACTTCAGCACCATTTATTTGGTTATACAGTTTACTGGAAAACTATTTTAGTCGGCTTGTCACATTGACGCTTACGCTTGGTTTTTCTCGAAGTGCGAAACGTAATGACGTCGTGCTTAGCTCACAAGCTTAATATAAAAACTCTCAACTAAAAAATTAGAATTTATTGAACACTTTGCGACTAATTTGCAAGTAACAATTGCATTTAAGTGACTTTAATGACTAATAATTATAAACTTATGGGCATTATAAATGTTTATAAATATAAAACAGTTTTAGTAATTAAATAATAATAAGTTATTTACGATGCAGCTGTAAGTGTAAACTAGAATATTAAAAAAAATATATGTTATATATAAAAAGTACGTGTCACGTTGTTTGTCCGCGATGGACTCCTAAACTACTGAACCGGTTTTAGCAAAATTTAGCACACTGTATCCAGTTCGAACCAACTTAGAAGTACGGATAGCTAAAACAATTATAAATAAAAAGTACAGTGAAAGCTCTATTAAATGAACGCTCTATTAAGCGGACATCTCCATTAACAATGCACATTGGCCGGACCCACAATTTTTTGATTTTTATTAAGTAGGATCTACTAAGCGGACAACTCTATTAACTGGACAGAAAGACTGGTAATCAGATATTGAGAAAGCAGCCTTAAATTCGTTATTTTTCCCAATGAAATTTATTTCTATGAACATATCCAAAATTAAACATCATGTACAATACCTTGGATTCTTGTACCGACAAAAACAAACTGGTATAATAGAAAATGACTGGGATACGCAAACATCACAGAATAGGAAGAGGTTATACTTTTCCTAGGATATTACCTGCTTTCTACGCTTACAGGTTAGCAACTCGATCTTTAATTGGTATAACTCTCACAAACTGATATAATCAAAATGAAGTAGAATAGCAAGCGATTATACGAGTTTATTTCGGGTATATTTAAACTCTAAAAACTAAACTGGAAAACCTTCCTGCTGATCTTAGATGTCAATTTTGCAAGATATGTATACTTAGCGACTCATGCTTAGCGAATAGTGAATCGAAGATGTTTGTTTACTAGTTTCCTATATTAAACAGTTATAGTTGCACTGTTATATAAACATATGGCGCTAAATAGTTATTCACTTGCTATAATAATAACTCAACAACAAAAAAATAACAATAATTAAGTTATTTAATGCAATTTCATTCGCCACATCAACTCAGCTATATAATTAGAGAAAAACAATAACAACATGTGGAACTTGATATTATATTTGCATATATTTATACTCGTACATATGTGTACAGTAGATTATTTTATTACTTCCATTAAATTACCAGCAAACACATTTATAATTCCTTTGTGCAATTGCAGGGCGACGGGCATAAAAAACTTCATAATTTAAATTGCAATAATACATTTATCTAAGTTTACAGTTAAATAAGTTATTTGCTTTCAGTAAGTGATGCCCAGTGGTATCGTAGCACTTACAGTAATTGTAGGTTTATGAATACTTTATATGGCATGGGTGTATGTATTTATGTGCTTCTTCTTGTATATAGCCATTTATATAAATACAATACAACAAATGGAAATTTTCTGCGCTCGCTGACATCAAATATCGCACATTTCTCTTCGCGTGTAAAGTTGTTTACATATATTTACGACACATGTTTGTTTGTACAATAATATATGCATTGGCGTCTTTGCATGACCAAAAACGTGAGTCTCACCAAAGTGGGTAAAAGCGGTGAATCATTGAATATACAACGAGTTGACTTTTGAGTTTATGTGTACTCAGAATGCACGGTGGATGCCGTAGTCGCGTGCGTTGAGAGTGTGGCCATCATTTTTGAAGACACTGAGCTTAACCGCCACTGAGCTTTAGGAGAATGTGTATGCATTCGAATAAGTTTCGGGCATGCCAAGAGCGCTCTTAATTTTTTAAATTTTACGATGAATTTTAAATCGTAAAGCCTATAAAATAGATAGCTGCATAGGTCAATCAGTAAACTCAAACGATCGATACAGAGAAGCCATTTTCAGCCAATTGATGACATTAAGCGTGAGTCGCTACTGGCATTGAAGGCTATTCCGAAAATTGACTTTAACAACTGTTTCGTGAATTGTAGAAAACAATTATATTGTGACCAAGAGGGATTACTGTGAGGAATTATGAAGTGAATGTGAAATTTCGTCACGTTTCATTTGACACCTTTTTGGCATTTGAAACAATTTTCTTACCAGTTTAACGTCATTAAATTTGTCTTAAATAAATTTACGCTTGAAACATTTGATATTGGAAGGCTTAAACTAGCGATAGATCCACGTTCATTTCGATCATCACCATTATACATGTTTTTTTGTCTTCCTCTGGTATTTCTGCTTGAAGACCTTAATCTTCACGCAAATGAATATATCAAATCCATTATTTTCAAAATAAAGTTCGAAACCACACAAAACTGCTGCGTAATCAATTTCACTATCTGATTTTTATCTTATCTGACAATAAATGCATTAACAGGTGCGAAGTAAGCTTTTATATAGGTAACAAGGTAGCTTATTAAAACCAGTTAACTATTCAACAATTTAGTTGAGAGCACTATTTTCATTTACTGGATGTTCGACTGTTCTAATTCTTATGGCTAGTTAGGATTTTCTGAAATAATTGTATGTGGTACATTCTACCACTTGTATACTATGATTTTTGATATGTTCATATGTATGATTTGTTAATGGTTTTCTAAATAACGTTGAGTTCACAATATAACAAACAAAGTGGAAAATTAGAGTGAAGTGAAGAAATAAGGTCATGCAAAAAAATTCAACGTTTTCGTTCTGGTGTAGAGGTGGTCGAAGATGCGCCACGCTCCGGAAGGCCTGTCGTCGAAAATTGCGATAAAATCGCTGAAATGGTCGAAAGAGATCGGCATAGTAGCAGCCGTAGCATCGGTCAAGAGCTGGGCATGAGTCATCAAAATATCATTTCAATTTCAATAAAAAAAACAAATAAATTCAATAAAAATACCGCAAGACTTTTTTGACAACCCATTATTTTACATATTCTTGATATACAATTCCTTTGTCAAAAATTTTATAGTTATCAGAAAATTCTCTTATATAAATTTGATTAAATAATTTTGGACTTTGAATTGATTCCAGCATTTTTGATTAGGATTGAATTAAATTGGCTGTAAAGTTGCATCCATCCACATTAACAGCTTACACGAAGATAAGTTGTTTCTTTGTTTTGAAATATACACATAAAATTTCAAAACGATGCCGACATAGCAAAAGCTGAGTAGTTCATTGTACGTTAATCTCAACGTTTAGGTCATAAAGCTAATTGCCGCAATTTCTGATCTAAATTTCGTTTTAATATCAATTTATTAGCGTACAGTTATCTCAGCTTGGTAGAACTTTCACGAAACTGAAGTTATGTGAACTAAATAAAGAACTTCAGCGTAAAAATAAACTGAACTATTTCGATATAAACCGGGTATCACTTTGGGCTAAATAACTGAGCACCCTAGTACCAGCTATGCATACATATAAACATAAATATTTTTTGGAAAGTTTCAACTCACTAAATTAAGCAGAAACTACACAAAAAATTTCAAAATTTTATAAACGGCACGCTACTGCATTATTACAAAATCAAAAACATTGTAGTTTGCCACCTGCCATCAGCAGCGACCGCTCCGTGTCAGCGCGCTCGCTTGCGGTCATTGTGCAAATTTTCTTGCCGCGAGCGGATGTGCGCATATACACATACAACTCTGTACGCACACTTCCATTCAGCTCCATTAGCATAACGGTAATATGTATATGTATACAATTAGATGCACATACATATATATGTAAGTATTTAGTATATGTATATGTGAGGTAAATATGTGTTTGCTATTTTGTTGAACTTACTTAAAGGTCAGCTTTAACATATCCATAAATGAGAGTGAACTCATTTTGTGCGCGACTATTAAGCACTTTGACACAAACTATTGGAGAAAACTTTCAGCGATTTTTATTTTTTGCAAAAAAGTATTTTTATTTTTTTGAACTTTTCGAAACAGATGGATGTAATTTGGCTTTGCACTTTGACACTCTCCGAATGTACATACGTTATTTAGTTTTCGTTTCTAATTACACTTTGATTACTAATATTTTTGATTAATTTTTAATAATGTCTATCAACACGCACATTTAATTATACATAAATTTATTATATACGTTTTATGTATGCAAGCGAGTTTGAATATCGAAAAAATACGCTCCACACGAATTACATACGTTATATGTTAGCAACAACAAAAAGGCACAAAATGCCGAATCACTTTATTACCAAATCGACAAAGTTACCAAGAGCGTCTAACAGCCAGCGGCTTTGTCCAAAAAGTTGGTAAGTGTGCCAGCGCTTCACAATCAAATGGAAATATACTAACAAACTGGTTGTGGTCGATAAACAAAATTGTTGTTGTGTTAATTATATTCCCAATATTAGTTGCAGCAAGTGTTATTGTTTCCGTTTGTTTTTGAAAAAATTATAAACCAAAGTATTTAAAGGAAGTGGCAACTGGAGAGCAAAGCGAAAACGCAACTTCTGCACTACGATTGACAGGTGAAAGGAAAGCACAAAATATCACTTCAAATAATAATTGTTACTTAAATCACTTTCGTTTAAGCAAAGCGCGAAACTAGCTGCCAACGGTAGGGCAAAATTGTGACTGAAGCAAAGTGTTCGCTAAAGCAGCGAATGAAGGCAGTGAGTCCCCGAAAGTTGCATTCAAGCGGCCACCGCATACGATGGTTAGCGAAGCGATCATGCACTTCTTGCAATGAAAGAGCGAAAATCACAGCTGAGCACTAAAATCAAACAGCTGGTGTTTCTCACTTTCTCTCTCTCTCTCTCTCTCTCTCTCACATGATTCTCGCTAGCTTATGTTATTGTTAAATTGTTGTTATATATTTTTTTGTTGTTTTATTTGGCTGATCAAGCCGGTTGGTATGTATTGTAGAAATCAAAGTAAATGAGCCAGGTGGCAACATAAATGTGGAACTTATAAAAAAGCTTCAAAAGCTTTGTTTAAGAGGCGGTCACAATTCGTGCGCTACCAAACACTTAATGATAGTAGTTAACATTTATAGTAAATTAAATTTACTCTGGAATCTGAAAGGTCGTATCTGGGGTCCGCTGGGTACATTCATGCCGCTCAAATTTAATTGTGATCAAAACTAGTCGCAATAAAATTCAAAATTTTCAGCATCATCGTTTAGAACCATTATCCTTTAAAAGGCACATTCTTAACCAAGGCTTGTCCTGGCTTCTAAGTCTGTAAAATCAAAATATTAATTTTTTCTGGCAAAAGCATGTGACACCTCGTTGGCCACCTTTCGAAAGTTGTTTTTCCGTCTAAGAAATTAGAAAAGGTACTAGCATAATGTAGAGAAATAAACTAGACAAACTTATACAGGAGAACAAGTTCAAATATTCACAAATCGCTCACACCACTTTAGGTCTATTTCGTGAGATGTATTTTCTAAGCTTTAGCCAACGGAAATTACTCACACGGTTCAACGAATACCGTGCTTGTTTGAAATGCTTCGTTAATATCGGTCTTACAAAAGTCAGTAATCTCAAATTGCGGGAAAATTACTAATTACATAAAATAATATATACAAGAATATGATATATAGTTAGATCCAATTAAATGCTAAGCAGAATACATTTTCGCATCACATATAATATGTATTTGAGATAATTTTTATCTAAACTTACTTACTACTATCAGCAAAAAATAGTAAGAGTTTGTTCATAATTTTTAAATTCTTAATTTAATCTTCAAAAGCTATGTCGTCCTTCTCAAAATAATCCTCATTTACCCCAATACACTTTTGCTAAAGTTTTTTCCAATCCTCGAAAGAGTTGTTAAAGTCAATTTCCGATATAGCCATTAATGCGTGTAGCGATACACGCTTTATGTCTTCAATTGCCTCAAAAGCTGCGTTACGATATTGGATGAAAATTTGACGAAAAATTCAATAAGAATCCATGCAGTATACGACAGTGCTTTATCGCGGTGTAAAATTCAAGAGTTATCGGACTATAATTTTGGCTTCTTTTTACGAATAGCTTTACACAAATTACGCATATATGTAGGTACCCCTCAAAAATTATTCCTTGTTGACAGTTTGACGGATCGAAAAGAATTCGGAGTGCACCACCTCACCACCTCAATAATAGAAGAAAGCTATCAGCCTAACCTTGATTCTTGACCTGCTTTGACGGGGTATTTTGGCTTCAGCTCATCTTTGCCTCGATTCGGTCGATTAGTCGTCTGCTTCCGGGACGTAAGCACAGATACAAAACTCCCCGCCAGTAATAATACGTGCTTTCACTTTTCTTACGCCCAAATGATCTTTCAAATTGTCTTCACTGATCCTTTCGATCTTCCAACGATGCCAGTAAGATCTCCAACTGTTTATAGTCGATTCTCAACCACCAATTCTTTTATTTTCTTGAAGTGTTGATCATCAGTTGATATCGATGGCAGTCCTGGGCGTGGTACGTTGTCAACTCGTTCTCCTTCTTTGAATAAGTTGTATCAAACGAAAACACTTCCTCGCGGCAAACAATTATCACCGAAGGCCTTTTCCCTTTTTTTGAGTTTTCGCGCGAAATTTAAATAAAAAAGTCGTACAAGAACGCCCACAGTAGTAGTCATATCACATACAATTTATATCGCTTAATATATTGCTTATATACAACAAAAAAAAATGTAGCCTCTTCACGAATTTTGAATTCAATCGCCTTAATTAATATACAACGCGTTGTTGAATTACAAAAACAAATTTAACTAATTGCATAATGGACACAATTTAATAATCTTTTATTAATTTAATAATTCGCTAACTTGTGTGCATGAAAAACAAAAATTATTAGCAAAAAATTGTATATGTCGGTTTTTAATAAATACCAGTAACAAAAGATAATTACTTATCTATTATTATTATTACTATTTGTTCGTTTTTTTTCGGTAAATAAAAGTGGGTATTAAAATGGGTTTAATATATTTCGAATTTGAATTTCAAACATTAGCTTCACTTGAGCATGCAATATTATAATTTGTTGATTAATAATTTTTTACAACTTAGTTCGTAGAACGCTAAAAGTTCAAATTCATAACTATGTGTTCCGTAATTTAATTTTTTATGGTTTGTGGTTACTCAATCACCACAAACGTCAGTTATACAAAACTTGTTAACAAAATAATTAATTATGCCAATTACCGTAATACAAACAATTTCAAACCATTCTAATAGCCTAATTTTATTAATACTAAGTTTTTATTTCAATTAAAACATAAGCAGAGCATAATAGTTTTTTTTTATGAAACAGACTATATTTAAAAGTAAATGTACTTACCATTTATCTGATGAAAATTTTTATACATTAAGTATAAATTCAATATTTTTCATCAATTAAATATGTTTGTAGTTACGTGAGAAACTAGTTTTGTGCGTTCATATGTAGTGAATGTCGTCACGTGAGCTGCTTGTACGGTGATTTCTACAATTCAACACAGTTCATGTTCAAGGCTATGTGCGTGGAAGTTCAGATATATGTATGTATGTATATGTTTCTATGTACACATTTATAGAAAAAAGTAAGCATTTTCTTGTCCTATGTGATATCAGAAAAAAAATTTTGAAAAATTGCTCCATTAAAAACAATATATGTATACTAGCTGTAATGTCTTCCGATCTTTGATACAAAGTATATCTGTATTTTACCAATGCTTCTGGCTCGAAAGTTGCAACGAGATGCCAGCAATTTTCAAAAATGATTTTTATGTTTAAACTCTACTACAGATCTTAAGTTTTACTTTTCCTTTATTATAATTTCGGCTGCGACCTTTAATGTTATCTACAATTTATTGATGAATGAAGGCCAAATAGCGGTGTATTTACAAGTAGATATCTCTATAGTACTGACATATAATTTCTGTAATCATTACCTTATATTTCATTATTACATTTTGTGTTTGGTTAAAAATACAACCATTTTGTAATAAAAAGAAGGTGATTCCTTCGAGCCGGATTTGAACCAGCGACCTATGGATGTCTACTTAGCGATTATCTTTCTACAGTCCACCGCTCTACCAACTGAGCTATCGAAGGCTGTATAACACCACAGATTTATGTGGTCTATGCGTCAGTCTATATTCGTTTGTATTTGGAGTTAATTGCTCTGCGGTTTGCTTATGCGTTTCTTATCGCTGGCGCAGACTTGATAATGTCGAAATTGGTGTTTCTTCGCAAACTCTGCGCGTAGTTATGCTTATACACACGTATACATATGTATTTAAATATTTATAAATGTTCAGTCAGCAGGTGCCGTGATTGAAAGAAACTTATTTTCGCTGCGAAAGGCAAAAGCAAATGGATTTTGGTCTTAGGACTGCAATCTGAATAGAGTATACTAAGTTTCCCAGCAAGTTTGTAACAGTCAGAAGGAAACGTTGGGGATTAGCGTGATGACTTGAGTCGATATAGTCATGTCGGTCTGTTTGTAATATACATACATGCGTGAACTAGTTACTCAGCTTTTGAGATATCAATCAGAAATTTTGTAAACAATTTTTTCTCTCCAAGAAGCTGCTAATTTTTTGGAGCAGTCGATATGGAATCACTATAGCATATAGCTGCCATACAGAACTGAACGATCGGAATTAATTGCTTTTTTATTTGACAATATATCCTCAAGAAATCTGAAATAGCTTATTGTCTAAGGTAACGGTACAATCTCTGAAGAAATTGTTCAGATCGGAGGACTATGGGGTATGGTTGCATTCCAAAAATCGATAAAAATAATTTTTTTATATTTTCCACTGCTGAAGTACTATGGTGATGTAGTGACCGATGCAAAGAGCATACTTAAATTATGGAGGGAACACTTCTCCAGCCTGCTGAATGGCAGTGAACGCACAACGCCAGGAGAAGGCGAACCCGATTCCCCAATTGATGACGATGAAGCAGACGTTCCATTGCCCGACCATGAAGAAGTTCGAATAAAAATTACCTGTCTGAAGAACAACAAAGCAGTGGGGCCGATGGATTACCGGCCGAGCTATTCAAACACGGCGGCGAAGAACTGATAAGGAGCATGCATCAGCTTCTTTGCAAAATGTAGTGGGACGTAAGCATGCCCAACGATTGGAATTTAAGTGTGCTCTGCCCAATCCACAAAAAGGGAGACCCCACAATCTGCGCCAAATACCGTGGGATAAGCCTCCTTAACATCGGGTATAAGGTTCTATCGAGCGTATTGTGTGAAAGATTAAAGCTCACCAACAACAAACTGATTGGACCTTATCAGTTTGGCTTTAGACCTGGAAAATCAACAAGCGACCAGATATTCACCATGCGCCAAATTTTGGAAAAGACCCGTGAAAGGAGAATCGACACACCACCTCTTCGTCGATTTCAAAGCTGCTTCCGACAGCACGAAAAGGAGCTGTCTTTATGCCGCGATGTCTGAATTTGGTATCCCCGCAAAACTAATACGGCTGTGTTAACTGACGTTGAGCAACACGAAGAGCTCCGTCAGAATCGGGAAGGACCTCTCCGAGCCGTTCGATAGCAAACGAGGTTTCAGACAAGGCGAAAAAAAGAAAAAATAATAAGTTCTGCGGAAGATTTAGGATCCGTTGCGCATTGGCCACACCGAAAACGTTCCGTGGAACGATGAGCTGTATGAGATATACGACGCCATTGGTATAGTTCAGCGAATTAAAAGACAGCGACTACGCTGGCTAGGTCATGTTGTCCGAATGGACGAGAACACTCCAGCTCTGAAAGTATACGCAGTACCCGCCGGGGGAAGCAGAGGAAGAGGAAGACCTCCACTCCGTTGGAAGGACCAGGTGGAGAAGGACCTGGATACGCTTGGAATATCCAATTGGCGCCACGTAGCGAAAAGAAGAAACGACTGGCGCGCTGTTGTTAACTCGGCTATAATCACGTAAGCGGTGTCTACGCTAATTAAGAAGAAGAAGAAAGTACTATGGCATACTGAACACTGGAATAGTGTTTTCAAGATCCCAAGTTACTATAGGCCAAAAAACTAGAAAAAATCCAATGCATTCACGTGCCTGAACTCAGAGGGAAAATATCTATTAGTTCCGTCACAAATTTTCGTTTTATCCATTTTTAAACCGAAATATTGATAAACTATTATTTCTTCTAAGCATTTCTCACATTTTCTCATGAGCTAAGTTTGCTGAGAACGTTTTCTTTTGGAATCACTTAAGATCGGTCTCCAATTAGAGTTTCAATCTTTGCATAAACTCTTCTGGTACCAGAAAGCAGCCTTATAAGTATAATTTTGACCCAAAAGCGAAGAAGAAGCTCTTGGACTAAAGAGAAAACTCAGTTCCAATGAAAATTTAATCGCCAAACGTTAAACCTATTACTATACCTCCAACTTATTATTTTCGTAATTTGTCTCTTTAGCTTTCCAGATTTGTGGGTACTCTGCTATCCCTTCATATATATGCTGATACTTGACTGTTCTGTTCTTCGCCTGATGGCTTAACATATGATAGGGTTTGGAAATCATTTTTCTTGTCTCGCAACCTATTAGAGTGCTTAATTCAGAAAGCAGGCATACTTACCTCAAACCTGGAAAAAATCCACAATAACTTCTTTCTTCTGAGAAATATATATTTTTATTTCTTCTTTCCAACATTTATAATATTTTAATGTATTACATTCATAGCAAAATATTTTTCAATAAATATTAGCATCACAATCTATTTAGTTAGTGGTATGCTTGTCCATAGTAATAAACTTTATAAAAATATTTCAAAATATACAAAATTACGCAGATTTCTTTTGTAGTACTTATCAAAAAATACACACTTAATATGGTTTGATTTCAAAACCATTGACACGCAAGTGCCCATATTTTTATATTTGTAACAATTGTTAATTTTATTTACTAAATTTAAATATATATTAGCATACATATCTAATGAAGGAAGTTGTTTGCACGTGGCATTTGTATGTTTGCTTGTATTCAATTGGCGCTACAAGCGACACAATCTTTTCCTGAAAAAAAGTTTTAGCCTTCTATTAGCTACGGCTCGTAAGGTCTTAGTTATAGGAGAAGCAGACTTAAGCTAGAAGACATGCTTTAGTTTGGATGACTTGTAGTAAAAACTTTAAATTAGTTGCGTTCACAGATTTCATTTGTTTTTCTTGTCCTCTGTGTCCGACTTACTGTGTTGCTGCAGGGTTGCCATGTTTTTTAGGTTAGTTCACTTGCTCTAGAAATCACATTTTGTTCATCTTAGTGTCACATTTTTATTAAAAGGTACTTTTGTCTTGATATTCATAGGTACATATATTTATTTCTGGCGACCTTCGAGTTCATATTTTGTTTTATTTTCACTATCTTTTTTTCTGGAAGTTTTTTTTCCAATACAAAATTAGATCACAATCAAATTAAAGCGTTCAAATTCTTTCTTAATAGTATCTTTGTGAAACTTTACTGAACGCCTTTTATATATAATACAAAAGCTAGACTTTACAAACATTAAAAAATAACTAATATTTACTAATACGCAAACATTGTCCGCTTTAATCAGCTCAAACTATTGGTCATTTGTATAAATTATTACTATTAAACAACTAAATAACATTTTCGAGCTCTCTACTGTGTCTATAGAAAGCTTTGCAGCTTCCATAAGTTTTTGCGCTTTCAAAGCATTGATGAAAGCTTTGAATCTTTGTGGCTTTCATATTTGGAAGACAATAAAAATGAGTGTATTGCATTGGAGTTGTCAGAATATTAATTGTGTTTTTGAAATATGTTTGCGGTTAATTACTTTCGTGTTTAATGTAAAATTTGTACGCGCTTATAACTTCAGCTGTAAGAGCCTTAAGCTATTTTTAAAAAATTTACTAGTTTTACTCCCTCTGTTAAATTTTCGGAGAACTCTTAAACTTTTCCTTAAATCCTTTGTTTGCAAAATTTTCAAATGTGTCGTGTCTTCGAATTAACGAACTTGAAATCAGACTCCCTAGTAATTCATGCAAAAAGCTCTGAAGTTTCGCTAAATTTCGGAAATTAAAAAAAAAACTTAGATATGCTAAAATATTTTCTTCGAGGCAATTTGTATGACCTTCTTATTTTTTATAAATTATTTTTTAATATATATTGTAGTTAGAATATATCAGATTTAGTTTATATTAATTACAGTTAAAATTGGTGGTACATTTGAAGCGTAGATTTTCAAAATTTTATCATTGGGTTGTACGATAAAAATGTTTTATACCTCAAGCTTCGGCAATGATCCAAGTAGTTGGTAAAAACTGCTTTAACTTTAACATATACATTTAAGAGGACCTCCATGTTTATAAACTTTTGAATTTGACCTCCCAATTTTTTTAATCCGTAGATTTTTCATTTCTAATACATTGGTTTCAATTTTATCAAAGCTTTCTTAAAGCTTTTAATAGATAACCTTTTTATGTTCCAACTTACTGTAATGTATACAATTGGCTTAAATATTTTCAATACAAAATGTTTATTATTTTACTTGAGCTCTGTAAAAAGTTGTCTCGAGCCAAATTGCCTTTTATGCTTCGTCTTTGAAATTTAAATATTTGCTAACAGTACATACCTTTGACTTGACAATGCAAAATCCTTTAGAAATTTTAAAGTTAAAACAATTATATGATAAGTTGATTCGCCTCTCTTGGTATGGAAGTTCGTTGAATCTATAGATAAGCTCTTGTGGTTCTCAGTGTTCATATAAGCTGATCCGGACCGTAGAAGTTCTCCCAAACCAACAACTTCTTCAACTCTGGCACATCGATCTCTTTCAATTCATCGGATATATTAAGGCACTTTAATTTTCGTTTCTCCAAAGAGGCTTTCGTAACAGGCTGCCATAAATCTATGTGCTCTGGATCATAGTTGGGATCGGAGTGCGCGGCAAAGTGTGTCCACATACCCACAAGCCGTTCGATACATTTGTACTCACGTGTATGATTTTTCAGCTTACGTGCAACAGAATTATAAAATAAATAGGAGAGATCGTCGCCGTGACACGTGCCACGTACCTTCTTGCCACAGCTGAGTATACGCAGATGATTGAAATGCTTCGAATCGAAATCGAAACGATACAAATAGGTGGGCGCGGTGGCGTGTGTCATACGCGACAATACTGTGCGATAGATGGGGAACCAGAAGTATTCATGTGAAACCATCTGTGTAAAGTATTCAAGTAGTAGAAATTAAACAACTTATTCCAGAAGAGTCATTTGATATTTGTTTAATTTACCAATAGATACTCGTGTAAGGTTTCTAAGCTGGGCTCTTTGTCGCCATAATATGCTTGTCTCAATTGCATGCCGTATTCCTTGCACAATTCGCTTTCGCGATCCATGCCGAGCTCGAGCGGTACCACAAAGCGACAGTCGCCGAGTTCATTAAGTAGTTTGGGGTTAGATTTCGTTTCTGTAAAATATAAATAATACAGCACAATACAATTTTAAAATAATTGAAACATAAAACGTTGGACCTTACCCGAATACAACAGCAGCCCTTCATTCGACACGCCACCGATAATCATTGGTATATGATTACTCCAAGCACTGCGCATCATTTCTATTGGCTTTCGGGGCACCACACAATGGTCTGTCACATAGGGCTCGATCACTGGGCCAAAGGAAAAGCCAATGCGTTCGCGCTTCTCTTCGTCGGAACATAAGTCTTCATTAGCCTTAACTATATCGGCACCCCTTGCTTTGTGTAGAAAAGCAAAAACCTCCTGATCACTATCTTCTCCCGTATAACCAGCAGCCACTGCCAGACGATATGGCCAGTTATGTTGTGGCGTAACTGCCCATGGAGTTAATGCGTTTCCAGACATAGAAATCGCTTTATGAAAGAGGCCTCGCGTTTGATCGGTGATCATCATGTAATGTACTGATGCACCGCCAGCGCTATCACCAAAAATTGTTATATTGTTGCTATCGCCACCGAAACGTTCGCAATTTGCTTTGACCCAACGTAGCGCCATCACTTGATCTTTTAGTCCGGCATTACCAGGCACGTCGAAAGCGGGATCGTCCATGCACAGAAAACCTGAGAGAGAAAGAACAATAGCATATGTAATATCTAGTATATATAATGCTAAAAAGATTTGACTGAAACAAAATCTTACCGAAGGGTCCTAGCCGATAAGTTATTGAAATAATGACGACGTCTTCGCGCAACAAATAGTCCGGACTGTAGAGTTCCCGTGAAGCTTCACCAAACTGAAAACCGCCACCATAAATCCACACCATGACCGGCCTAAGTTTATCCGGATTTATCTAAAAAAAAAAAACAACTTTGCATTATCCTTATATTTTATTGTTAATTAATATATTTGGTAATATACTTACATGCTTTGTATAAACATTTAGGTAAAGACAATCTTCCGAGCCATCTGTCATTTGAAATACAAAATGTTTTTGTAATGGCTTTGGACCACGCGACGTACAGCTTCTCACTTCTATCCAAGGTTCTGGCGGCTGTGGTGCTTTGTAGCGCAGCTCACCTACCGGTGGCTTGGCAAAGGGTATCTTTTCGAAGCTATAATACGAATCGCCATAGATGGACTTGCGTTTAACTCCTTTAACGGGTCCATATATGGTGCTGACAATTGTTTTTTCGTTGGTGCGAAAGCGACGCTGTTGCACTTTAAAGTCGACCATCCTACAGTGTGGAGTAGTAGGAAGAAATAAAGAGAGGGAAAATATTGGTCAGTAAAATGTTGTAAGAATGTTATTTAAGTTATTAGTCGTTGCAATGAATGAGATATAAAGCATATAATACAAGCTTAAATAAAAATAGTAAATATAGAAAAGAGCTTGACTATAAAATAATTATTTGAGTCATAATCAACACCCAAAACGGCTTGCCTCTTAGCATAAGTATTAAATATTTGGGTGTGCTCTGGGCGTAGAGTTTTCGAACACTTAATAGAATCTTTAATATACCTCAGCCAATGTCTTCGCAAATATTTTCACATCAAAATACTGGATAATAATCTTTTGTGGAACCAAAACGTTTAAATAAGAAATCGTTTTAAAGGTAGCTAACACGATACTGTGACAATATTTACTTAATTATTTAGTGAAGCATGAATTTCTGGTTAATTTCGATAGACATAATCACATCACTTGACCCTGAGTATTGGTATATATGTATTTGATTTGCTTTCATGAAAGACATCTGCTGCTAGCGGTAGTTCCCTTAAAAACATTAGTAATCGTTCGCAGAATATCATGCAAAAAGCCCTGCAAACTATGGCACAATTTTAATATCTAACCTTATTTAGAAAAAACAAACAGTTGTTCATGCTTTCACGAGTTTTATGTGAACATACCAAATATACCAACGTCAGGGTCAACATATCTATATAATTTTTTGTTATCGCGGTGCACCCTTAACAAACACGTCAATGCTTTTCATTATCAATAAAAATCCCCCAAAAAGTACTTGTCATTGACTGACTCAGAGAAAAATTGTCATTCATCAAATTGGTATTAAGGATTAGTCATTAAAGGCTTCAAAGCATATTTATATTATAATAACGTCTAATTTTCTGTACATTCTTTTGTAGATACCACCGGAATTATATAATTTTTTTTATCAAACTCTTTGAGGCTTCAGCAAGCACGACTGACTGCATGCCAAATTAATCTCACAGCTAAATCACTGATTCCACTTCAACTGCTGTTTTGCGTTAGACAAACCAGTAAAATACCTTGCTTTGTTGTTGATAAAATAAAAGAATAAATTACGATAAATATATTTGTTATCGGAATATAATACACATTTAATAAATCTCCCCAAATTGAGTGTGGAATTGTGTGAATTTTTGCACTTGAACACAGCGTAATCGATAAGTAATTTCCGCGCCGAGTGGGTTACACTCTTATCAAGTAATTTCCATTGAAATCGGCATGCCAGCTCGTTGTGATAAAAATTCTGTTAAATAAATGCGCCAAAATGTAGACAACATGTGCTCTTTCATAGTAAATCGTAAATAACTTGCAAGAATATAAATATTTAATGTTGGGAGTCCGAAACTTGTATTTTCTTTTGGTTGGCGTGAGTGGGACTAATTTCGAAATAGTACAGCATTTCATTTTACTGTCTGGTTTCTATGTTTCTTTTAGGCTTTTTAAAGACACCTAAGGTTCGTGATATACATATATGTATGTATATATTAAGTAAACGGTACATCAAACTGCATAATGGCTTGTTTACAAAATTAAATGCCCCTACGATATATGTATATGATAACATGATTCATTTTGAAGTTTTCTCGTGAAAAATTTAGGTACTTATCATAAATTAGTAGAATTCATTAATTCTTTGTTTGCCTACTAAACACAATTATGTAAAATACTGACTTCGAAGAAGAAGATAACGCGATTGTATTATGCTTAAAACAGAATTCTAGCTTTGATATTTAACACTAACTTTGAAATAGTTTTACTGAAAAGTTAGTTAAATGAATTATTGCAACGAAACTGCAATGAGCAGTTCATTTAAATAACATTTTTATTCACGAATATATAACGCGTAATACAAGTATAAAAACTCGCTGATAAGCTGGTGTCTGGACAAGGCTTCTATAGCAGTGCCTTTCACCTATCTTTTATGAACACACATATTATTAGACGGCATGCTAAAATTTAATAAATATAATACGTGTTTAATTTAAAGCAGCTTCAAGTAGTAAAGCACTTATCAGCGTAAGAAAGCAGATAGGTATATTATAAACAAGCTGGCAACTTTCATTGGAAATTAAATTTCATTAAAAGTTTAAATATCATTAAGTGTAATCCAACGTCTGTAATAATCTTTTTTAATTTCCATAGGGGATGCATGTGACACACGGCTACAAATATTTTTGAAAGCTTATTAATGCCACTTAATTACACCTAATTACACTTTTCGCTGTGCAAAACTAAAGTCTTATCAAATTTAGCAGAATCAGCGCAGTTTCATAAATAATCTCATTAATTTTTTTTAAATCAAGCCAATTGAGCTGGCATGATTTTTGTTGATTTTAAGTGTATAATTACTTATCAATATTTACTGACATAATGACACCTAAATTTATAAGTAACCCAAATCTGTTTTGTTTTCAAAATTTTGCATAGCCTCAAGCGCTCACAACGGGGGATTTCAAGTTAGGACGAATGAAATTCGATTGTTGTTTATTTGCGTATTTATTTTTAGAAATACTATTTTATACGAGTATTTAAACTACTTATGTGGTTTTCTCTTGTAGATCGCTCCCAGGATGGCACGCAGAATTTGGACAAATTAACTCTTAATTATATACTACAACAATTGAGCAATTAATTTAATTATCTATTGTGTATTATGGTAAATTAGGAAGAGTCAAAAGAGTCTGCACTAAATGATGCCGCATTAGCAAAAAAGTGGTCTTTCTGTAAACTACTTAATGCCTCTTAAATTTCTTAGATACCTTAGATTAAGATTCGTTGAAATTTAAATTTAAGTTAATTTATTTATTCTAGACGATAAGAGTTACGAGAATGCTCTCTCAAAAGTGTATTAAATCTATAAAGCAATTTTGAGGTTGAAACACTTTCCTACATAACGGAAATGTGCGAAGGTTATAATGATTCCGAAACTAAACAAATCTCTCTCATTCTCCCGCCCTACTAGCTTGCTGGTGACCTTTTCCGAAGTATTCGAAAGAATTCTTATCAGTACATACATTGTTACCAGTTTTGAATCTATATCTATCTATAATACGTTCATAGAACTCCAGCGCAATGTCATCGTATATTGTATTTAACTATTTGTGAATACGAAAAGAATCTGTACTCTGCGACTGTATTTAGGGATATACCATATAACCAGCATTGTCATCGAATGTGCCATCCAGACATGCTTTGTAAAGTTAAAAATTAGCATTTTTTTTTTTATTAAAATCATATATGAACAACTGACACTTTTATATTCAAACTTCCAAACTATACAATAAGGCAGTATTCTGTGACCTGTCCTTACAAAATATTCATTACTGATCTTGTTTCTGATGCCAGAGATGTTTAAAAAGCTGCTTAGGCTGATGATATAGCTGTAATTGCATCTGAAGATACTGCGGCAGACGTATCTCAAGTTATTCAAAATCAAATAGTTGAAATAGAGCGATGGCTTAGGAAGTCAAAAATGAAGGTTACAGGCTATTTTAAAGCTTGTGTGGGCATGTGCTATCTAATTTTGAAGTACCGCAAGTCAATCAAATACTGAAATTCTTCAACGACCGTAGCCGTTCGACCAAATTCGTAAATATTTAAACATTCTATACGTTACATCTGAAATTCGCCGGATAAGCACTAAGTATGTTGAGATCACTATAGTCTTACTATATGATAGCGACACAGATGAACTGGACTGAATGACTGGAGATCAACTATTTCTGTAATAATATTAAAATCTGAAAATAACTTACATAATGTCTTACTGATAGATTGTGAATAAATAAGTTAACAAAAAACGTATATTACGTTTAAAGGGAATTTTTTTAGCTTCCCCGACTTAGATTGACGTCATTTACTTAAGATTTGTTCTGTTTTAGAAAATAAATCGTTATTATTAAAATGCCGCAAATATCATCCGAGAATCGAGCAAACTTTGAAAGAGAGTAGCTCAGTGTCGTAAATTAATGCGTAACTCATACAATACTAGTACCAAGGGTTGATGAAGGAAGCATTGAGTGGAGATGGCCAAATAAAACTTAACAAAATGAAATGCACATTCACGGCACTACAAATTTTTGTGGCTTCTTTCCTCACGCTAAACATTATATGCGGTCTTCAGAAATTAAAAATTAATTCCTAAACTATTTTGGTAAAAGATATTCGTTGGAAGACCCACCGAGGACGGAGGCCTTAAGAAGTATGTATATGCAAAATTGGTTAGGAAGTTTGCGCTGCTCGAATTATTTCAAATTAGAATTTTTGGTAGCATTCAAAAAAAAAAACAGAAACAGAAACAAATGACGGTAACAAAACAAATGAAAATCCAGATTCATAAGCATTTCTTATTGCTATATTTCAGCAGAAATTTAAATGGTTTTTTTTGCAGACGCAGTTGAGCATACATTTCGCCATCTGTGTCTTGTTTTATGAATTTAAAATTTTAATTGTTTCCTATTACCTAAATTGAAAATTTCGAATTTTTTGCTATAACGAATTATAAAGAATATTGCGAATAAAACTCAATCAACCTCAATTAATGAAAATACTGAAAGTAATATTGACATTTCAAGGTCAGCGATTGCCAATAACGCGCTGCCAAATATACCGTCAATGCAAATAAATTTCAAGAAACTGAGCGAATTGAAGAAAATTTAAAGATCTTTAAGAAATTGGCATAAATAATATAATAATAAATTAATTTTATTTCCACCTAAGGAAAACACCGCCACATACAGGTATATATGCTCAAATATATTCACAATGCATGAGTAAGATACCTATATGGTTGTTTCTATGTGTATGTTTGTATCATATGTGTACCAATTTTCCGTAGGCGATTTGAATGAACTTGTCGCTTGAATTTTTGTCCATATTTTGCTAGCCAAGCGCAAATTCTCTATGTCATTCTATTTAAAAGTGTGAATAAGCGTACATAGAAGTTCAATATGTGTGCATTGAAGAAGAAAAATAAAGGGTGGTACATTTGGAGGCTTTCTACCTTTTTAGAGAAAAAAAACACAAAATTTCAAATTTAATGTGGAATGTTTATTAACATTCGAAAGAACTTCATTTGGCATTTACTGTTTGAAGATTATCTCTTTCAATTATTGGCCCTGGTTACGTCTCTGATGGTCCATCCGTTGAGCGAAATTTTCGATGTAATTGGCAAATGACACTTGTGGTGTTTTGCTGAATGGCTTGAACCGAAGCGGAATTGTCCGCATAGACTTCGAACTTTACAACCTCCACAGAAAAAAGCCAAACAGAGTGATATCACATGATTTTGCTGGCCAATCGACCTGCCCAAAACGTGAAATTATCTGCTTTTCGAAGTGTTGTTTCAATTGATGCATGCGAAGTGTGAGAAGTGGTGCTGTTTTGTTGAAACCAAATGTCGCCGAGATCACGAGCTTCAATTTCAGGTATCAAATAGTTGGTTATCATGGCGCGATACGTTCTCATAATTTTTGAAGAAATGTGTACCGAAGATTCCACTGACCCACAAACAACAAAAAAACGTTCTCTTTTCTGAATGAAATGGCAACTTTTAAATCTCTAGCGGTCGCTTTTCATCCGAAATGTGGAAATTTTGCTTGTTTCTTACATACCCATTGAGCTAGAAATGGGCCTCATCACTGAACAAAATCTGGGCTCGAAAAGGTCGGATCTTCTTGGAACTTTTCAAGACCCTATAAAGCGAAGCGAAGTCGCTTGGCAAGGTTAGCTTCAGTTCTGTTCTTGCACAAACTGTACGCTCTCAATTTAAGAACTCGACGTAAAATGCCCTAAATCGCTCCATGTGTCAGTCCGAGGTGCTGCGAACGGCGTCGGATCGAGTCTCCACGGTCTTCGTGTACACTCTCATCTACGACTGCGATATTTTTTTTCATTGCGTGCTGGACGTTGTCTACTCGGTCGAATAGTACGATTATGTTCACCATAAGTTGAGCGAAGTACAGAACAAAAATAACATGACAGCTTGACACAACTCGCGCCAGATCACGCGCGATCGAAAAAGGCTATTGAAAAAAGTATATCTTCTTGGATCCCCCGTAACGATGCGGCAACAATGAAGCAAATCTTTATAGAATTCAATTATTGAGCAAAACAGAAATTGTTACACAAAGTATTTGGCTGCTGTGTCAAATGGAATGAGCGATCGAAGAGACCTCATGGCAAAGCGTTGTGTTTGATATTTTGCATATACATATGTACAATAGAATATATTTGTTTATATACACAAATATATGGCAGACATACATCTCGAACTCACATTTCGCTCTTAATGGCGTGACTGGAATTGATGTGATTGAAAAAATTAAGGCACAGTATCATAACGTTTCATTCAATAATTCATTTTAGCAATAAAATCATTTTATTTAATTTGTATTTTTGCTCTTCCCATCTCCTGCAAGCATGGTGTCGATTTCATTGTGGTCGTTCAAATACCGGTCAGCTTTTACAAGCGCAGTATTAGGGGGTATATTAGAAAGTGCTTAGAATATGTGGCTGTAAATGGTAAAACACTACAAGGGAGATTATGAGCGAATGATTTTAAGTGTTACTGCTTTTAGAGGGTGTCACGCTACAAAGTCGTTTTTATGTATGTAGGTAACGTTATACAAAATGTACTAAAGTTTGCTTCAGTTGGGTAAATCTTGACTTAGGGAGTTTCGAGTCTATTTAATCCAAGTAGCATTAATATGTGATATCATTTATAAAATTCTTTCCTATAACAGTCTAATGACCTACCATACCAGAAAGCTATTGCTCTATACTCCGTGTAGTTTTTCATGTTACTTGGGTCCTTCATAATGCCTTACAATGCCAGTGCCAAAAGAAAAACTAATTAAAAATGACTGCATGAAGCACCCTTAACGCACGTACGATTCAACAAGTTAGCTTACCGTCGGCACCCTTACCCTTATACCCATAATATTAACTAACCCGAACTTGAAGCTGTGTTACTTTCGCGTGTCAGCCTACAATTATGTAATACACCGCGACAGGTGTGGTCAACTGTCTAAAAATAGGAAGGAGTGAAACAATGAAATGACCGAACCCCACGGTTTTATAACCCATTACTTTTAGAAGTCAGCATTGGCTGAGCGCAAAATTGACCTTGAGCGCAGACGGCTAATGAAATGGCAGGCAAAGCAAAAATAAATGTCATCATTCGCTGCTCAAATTCCAGTTTGTGCTTTATTACAAATTATAGTGGATTCATGTTCCGATATAAAAACTCGCATAGCTGTGAATTTGTTGCAAGTATGGGTGTGTAGCTGCACTTGTGATTACATGCACGTGGCTGAGTCAATTATAGCAAGGCATCACAGTCATCATTCTGTGCGGTGTTTATTTTGACACATTTTTATGGCGATTCCACGTGTTTGTTTTTGTAATAATTTTTTATTGTTGCTTTGATGGTGCTATCAATTAAATAAAGTGGCAGAAAATCAAAATTCGGTGGAAACGAGTAAGTGAAATTTTACGAAAGCCGATGAGGACTAAGGGAATGGAAAATATGTAGACGGTTATAAGTAAAGTAAATAAAGGCAAATGCCTTGAAATAAAAAAAAAACGTTAACTTCGGCTGCACCGTAGCTAACATACCCTTCACAGGTGCATTTCTTTTAGTAACTATGTGTCCAGTTTGTATGGAAGCTATATGCTATAGTAATCCGATCTGAAGAATTTTTTCGGAGATTATGTCATTTCTATGAACAATAACTCATACCAAATTTCGTGAAGATATACCATATGTCGTTAAATGAGGAAGTTTCCCATGCAAGTATTTGATTCCGATCATTCAGTTTGTATGGCAGCTGCACCGATCTGCACAATTTCTTCGGAGATTACAATGTTGCCTTAGAAAATAATCTATACCAAATTTCGTGAATATATTTTGTCAAATGCAAAAGTTTTCCATACAAGAACTTGATTCCGATCGTTCAGTTTGTATGGCAGCTATATGTTATAGTGGTCCGATATCGGCAGTTCCGACAAATGAGCAGCTTCTTGAAGAGAAAATGACGTTTGCAAAATTTCAAAATGATATCTTAAAAACTGAGGGACTAGTTTGTATATATACAGACAGACGGACAGACGAACAGACGGACAGACAGACGGGCATGGCTAATTCAACTTAGCTCAATATACTGATCATTTATATATATATACTTTATAGGGTCTCCGACGCTTCCTTCTGTGTGTTACAAATTTCGTGAGAAACTTAATATACCCTCTTCAGGGTATAATAATTGTTCAAAAATTTTTTATATTGCGTGTATGACGGAATTGCCTAACTTGTGAAATCCCGAAGCCGTCAGTTAAGCCCAAACTATAAACAACATGTTTGCTTACTAACACAAACAAAAGTACACCCAAGCACCCAAGCAAATATTAACCGATTCATATTTTTAGTGATTCAAAAATTCTATTTATGCTATTGTATTCAGCATTGAAAAGAAAAATAAAATGAATACACTATATAATGAAAATATACCAACAAGCATAAAAAGAATCAACTACTTGTTGAAATCTCCCGCATATTATATCATAAGCAAACGAAGCTATGCACTAATAAAAACATATGTATGTATAGTATGTATATTGATAAATACGTACGCTGATCTGTACATATACAATGTAATATAAAGCTTGTGTGTCTGTATGTATGTAAACATATGCCTTTTGTTTCGACGACAAGCTTGTAGCGTATTTTTTGTTTACAGAAGATAAAACAAAAATTGTCTGGCTCTTTGCCAGCAGTGACGCCAAAATTTCTGCCAGCGGAAGAAATCATAAAAACAATTATAAACGGATTTTGTATATACGCCAGTTTCACTCAAGAGATTTTGGTTAGACTGGTAAATTACCTTTCTAATATAAAAATGGATGTTTTTTTGTTAATTTTGAGACTAGGAAAATAAGAAGAATAATTTAGAGTAGCACATTATCGACTACCCATTCTGCAGTTTCATTACTAAACACAAATATATATCTACTTCTTTCACCTTTTTGCTCATGACTCCGTCTCTTCAAAATAAGAATCGAATTTTTCATATAGTGCACAGAGAATATTTATTCTTTGGTAGAAATTCATATAAACGTGCATAATTCGAAGTGTAATTAAACCATGGTCACGCACAAAACTAATCCAAATTACTTGTATTCCAGGGAATTCAAATTAATAATAATATTTTTTGTTTTGTTTTTGCCATAGTTTTCTTCCAATATTTACTTTGTAACGCGACATACACAAATACATACATATACGAAACTCCCACCCTCTGTCTCATGACCTTCACCTATTGTCAGTTGTGTATGTGCGAGCATGTAATTTTGCAGTACTGACAATAAAGCTTAGTTACAACAACAATATTTACACATCAGTATGCACCTTTATGCGCATCGCTAGAGCTTAAGTAGATACACGCACACGCCCTCCCGAGGCTATTGTCCTTTTTCCTAAACAAGACTTCTTATATATACATAAGTATTTACCACACAAACACACATACACACTTCCGCTGTTACGGCACGAGAACTTTCAGCCGTGGCACGTGCTGCTGAAACCATGAGTCTGCATATTTTCAATACAGCATGACCTCCTCGTTTCACATTTTCTGTATGTGTATGTGTGGGTGTGTGTGTGTGTTTGGTGAATGAGATGAAAAGCTCTTTGCAGCTTCGCTCGAATACATACATTTCGTGTACACGCTGCACAGAGCGCGGAGCTTTTCGACAGCAGAGGTCATTGAAAGTGGATTGTGTGAGGCTCGGGCGAAAGTGTGCAAAGATGCCAAAATAGCAAATAGTTGTTTTGAAAAGCGTTGCCAATTTGAATGTGTTTTATTCGGTGAATTCTGAGAATACTTTATTTCGTGGGATTCGATTAATGCAACCAAAATTAGAAATGTACTCTTGAGCAATGTTTGACTCAGCGCAATCACTTATAATTTTATTTAACTGATAGCATGCCAATTTTCGCTATGTTTATTCGAAATTAGGGAAATTTATTGTGTGTTTTTAATTTCTAAAACCGTTGAGAAACAGCAAATCGCAACTACGTCATCTTTATCTAAGGGTTTAACAAGGGTTCAGAATCAGAAAAAGTCTTGAGTCATAGACTTTTACTAAAATACATAATAGTCAGTCTGGGTCCATATGGACTCTTGTGAGTCTACTAGCAACGCTTGGGTCCATGTTCGTTTCAGGCTCTAAGGGTACAAGGTTTATCTTAGAACTCAAATTTCAGCTGGATCAATTGGAGATCATAGAAGGAATCTTAAACAAACTCATACGAAATCAGTAGTTTTTTGGTATTATACTGTTGGCTATTTGTTAAATTTAAGTTGCTTAAAACCTTTCAAATAAACAAGTAAGGAGAGGCTGTGTTCCGGGTTAATCGAATTTTTCATACTTTTGCAACTTGCTTGGACCAAAGCCAAGGAAATACAAATACGTACCTTAAGGTGCAAAACTTCAACCAGAGGTCCATCCACGCAATTATATATAAGTGTATATATATATGTATATATACAAACACCCTGACCGGCATTTTTGTCATAAGATTGTTAGAGTAACGAAGATAATTATCTGTAGTACTGTATAGGAATTTGGGAAATTCGTAGATCGATTCCACATATTTTTGGCATAAAACTATAGTATGTCCAATATCATAGTTCAGTTAATTTAAGCAAAATTTCAAAGATCTCATATTAGGTATATAAGATATAGCATTAATTTATCTATTTTTTGCCAATAATACAAGAAAAAGTCAGCAGGGTTTTCGAAAATCCTGTTATAGAGTGCTAAGTCAAGAGTCAAGTTCTCGCCCAATTGTATCTATTTTAGGTACAAAAATACATTGTCATCTACCATTTTCATTGAGGTAAGTCACATGTTGCCGATATATGTATGCTGCATCGTCACCTGGAGGTCTGGATATCTTTGCATTAAGTATATGGAGGCTAAGTGAAGTATTGACTCTATCCTTGAATTTTAATTATGTATCTGACACATTTAAACCTCAAAGGCAAAATACATGCAAACGTCACATACCAAATATTCCATACAAGGAACTAAATGAGCAAGAGATGTTTGCGAACTGAACTTAAGTCTTTCAAATTTTGGTTTTACTGTGAATTGAGCAAAGTTTTTATGATTAAAATCACAAGATTGGAATTAAATACAGGCTGAGCCAAACGTAATGCAATATTTAAATTTGCTGCCATTTATGTCGTAAAGTAGTGCCATAAAAAAAACTAATCGATAACTGACAGTTTAGGATTAGTAAAAATGGAGCGTAACTGATAGAACAACGTGTCTTCATTATTGAACAATATTTAAAAAATTATTAAAGATTGGCGGCCGCAGTCCGAAATTTTATACAAACTATATTCGAAATAGTGTTTTAACGTTTTAGCATTTAATTTAATTACATTGTGTTATAAACTAGTATTCCTTCAAAGTAGCCGCCGGCTCTAATTTTTTGAGTCATCAACTTTAACGATAGGCTTGCGTGCTAAATACTAGCCTATTTGCCTTTTAATTGTTGATATTTCAATAAACATACTTTTGCAAGCGTACACACCTACATTTGTATTTTTTACTTCACACGTTTGCGCTTTAGCCATTGTCGTTATTCACCGTTGCCCGGAGGCGGCATTATGTAATGCTCTTACTGACGCTTGCGCCAGTTAAAGTGAGATCATTCATAATTAGTGATTGTTGTCATTGCTGTTATTCTTAAAAAAAATAGTCATTGTATATTTCATATGTTTCGTAAATATACATACATATATATGTTGCTATTAATAAAATTCGTTCAAATATTTGTTTTCTTATTTTTGCTGGCTTCTAGTTTTTCATATACTTATGTAGGTATGTACACATACATATGTAATTGAAATGACAAATAACGCGCTCATTTGGGAAATGTCTTTTTTTTGTGTGAAACTATGCAAATTTGAAAATGATAAATAAATACAAATCAGGAAGGCTAAATAAATATGTTTACCAGAGACTTTATCAATAAAGTTAATACTAAGTTTTAATAGTTGTTTGAAAGTGAATGACGAAGAAGATCAAATAAAGGTGAACCTTTGGTTATGTCATCAAATGTCAACTGTTTTTGTGATCAAGAACATTTTTTGATGACCGAACTTTAACCAGAAGTTCACCAAATCATTTACTGCAGACAACTTTTCAGAAGAAAGGAGATTAAAAAATATATATTTCCTGCTCTGACGACATCTGTGGTTTCTGCGGAGGCAGGCTTCATGACACAATAACTCCAATTCTTTGTTTTATAAACTCCATATGGGGTTTTCGTTTGAGCAATGAGTCATTAACAGTTTTATACAAATAAGGGTCTTGAGTTATTCTATAAATAGCATCAAAATGTAGTTTATGCATAAGTAAAAATTGCAACAAATAATTACATCAAAATGCTGAGCAATTGAGAACTGAATAAATAACTAAATGATCGGAATAAGAAAGTGATTCAGTAGTTTCACGCAAATAAAGTAAGCACTAGCAAACGGTTTATTTATTTATTAGGGATAAGGCTCACAATACTGACTATAAAATGACAATCCTGTAATAATATTTTTTTAAGTAGTTTTTATCATGTTCTTAGTTATATTTTACCATTTTCTTTTTACTTCTTTAATGTAGCATATACCGCACCTGAAAAATTATTTGATCAGTTGTAAGGTCCTCGTTGATGAATGAATTTTAGAGCTACTTAAAATAAGTGTAAAGAGCTATAATTCAAAAGAATTAAATACAGCTGTTTCTTTATTAAAAAAACTAGCTGTACCCTGCGCTAATTGCAACGCCACTAATTAAAATAAATTTTAATGAAAAACATTACACAAAAACTCAATTCATTTTGAGACATTTTATTTATTCTGTTCCTCTGCCGGAAATTGGTTCGACTAACTAAGGAACCTTCTTTGGGTCATGCACAACAATTGTGCTAATTATAATGAAATGCACAGTTCATTATTCTATAAAGGATCTTATAGACAAATATTCGTTTGTATATACTCTGTACATACTATATGAAGGTGATCGCGTGGTTTTGGCATTAACTGTCGGAGAACGTCCGACGTCAAAATTAATAGCGAAGAAATATAAAAATATTATATTTCTTACTGTTAGAAACATTCTTTACATATTTTTTTTTTTATAATAATGAAAATAAAAAATATCTCAAAATCAATTGAATTTAAAAATAAAATTGAAAAATAGTTTCTACATTAACTAATTTTCAAAATATTTACTAAGCGAAAAACATATTTTCTTAAAAACAGATATTATAATTAACTGTAAAGTGTTACTTACTTAAAGCCCAGCTTAATTTGATCGATGGTTTGCACGGCTGCCATGTTGTTTACGATTAGTTGGTTCCGCTTTGATTACTTTAAACTTGTACTTAAAACGTAACTGTGTGTGGTTGCTTTGCAGGAATTACAGTAATTACACAACAAGAATGAAATGGCCAAAACAAATGTATGTAAGTATTGGGTATCACTGGCGCATGTATTAAGTTATTCGGCACTCACTGGAAATTGAAAGGACGCATTTGTTGTTGAAAACATATACAAGTATTTGATCTAATATTTGAAAGTATGCATTGATACATTCATGGCCAACCTTTCAAAATTAAAATAAAAAATTATTAACTGCAATGTAACTATGACAATATAGGGTTTCAATTAATATTACTTTTGTAAGAAAATATCGGCCAACTAAAATTTGTAAACGAATATAAATATCACCCAAGTCAGGAATACGTTTTGTGAGGCGTATATGTACTCGTATAATTAAAGGGTCGTTTTCTCAATACTTGATTAGCAAATGTCAGTTAAGTTCTGGTTAACTTAACGAAGACTACTATTTTCGGTAAAGAATCTTCTTTAATTAACTTAGATAAGACAACGCGGTTATAGGATATATACACGCGATATATATATATATATTTTGCTTGTAGAAATACGAAATAAGGCGCTCGAATTGAACTCAAGACCTGTGCATTTACGAGCCACACTAAACTCTTCATCAACGCGATTTCTACGTGTGTAGCGCCGTGGGTGCATTTTTTGTGGTTTAGAACTCGATGCAACATTCTTAGTAAAATGAACAATAACAGCGCTAGTAAAATGAAATACATCTGTTCGGACACACATACATAACTACAATATACGTACATTTGAACCGGTTGGCAACGCTTCAAAGTTTGCAGGGATCTCTTTGGCAAAAAATGACTCCAAATTCAAGCGAGAACGCGAACGAGAGCAAATGACGATATTAAGAAAACTAAAAACTTAAATAAAAATTTAGAAAAATAATTAATTTTATAATTGTATTAATTTTTTTTCTAATTAATTATTGAATTTTTTTGTAATTCTATGGACTGTTTTGCGGAACTAAAATATTTACAGAATTCTTAGTCTCATTATTAATATTAGTTTCAGCAGTAAAATATTTTATGCCAGCAGCTGTTTTTACTTTACAACGACATGTTTTGCAATCTTAAATGATTACTTCAATATGCTGCAGACACACCTATACACACACACACATACAAATATATATACATATGTATTCTGAACACTTTTTCTTTGCATGCTGTTTTCTATGTATCTCGGCAGGATTTACCTGCTAAACTTTTTGCTTCAGGAAAGCTTTCGCCAGCATATCCTTGCAAAGACGAAAAGCTCGTGCAGTGTTATCAATATTATCTACATACACAGATACAGTTACGTGCGTGTGTTTCGCCGTTGAAAACAGTATTGTAATGTGAAATTATCTATTACTGGAAAATATATAATAATCCGTTTGTTAAGAACCGCACATACATATGTGTAGGTATGTATTTATTCGTATATATTGTATGTATGTATATCACAAGCTTGCTTTCGGTTGCTTAGTAAAATATTTGCAACAACTTTTTCACTAATTCATCACTTCCTTTTGTACGCAATTTAGTTCAATTTACTTTTATTAAACTCTGCAATTCCATTCTGTATTTTCAGGTAATTTCTTTGTGTGCACAAACGTTTTAAGCTTTTTTTCGGCGCACACACACTCACACGCCACACAGCGCTGATTAGCGTATAAATTTTTCTTTTCGATATTGTTGATTTATTAGTAAACTAAATAAGTTGGTTGTTTAGTTGATTGGTCTGTTTGTTGAGGCCTCACCGCCAGCACACATCGGAGTCGGAGTCGGCGTATCGAGCGCAACGTGAATTTGTAACACTGGCAAAGCGACCGTTTAGCGCGATGGCAACTCATCAACTAACTGGCTGTGCCAGCAGTTCTACAGCTGCCACAGTGCGAAAATGTTGTCGCTGTTGCTTCGGTTGTGTTGGTGTGTGTGTGTGTGTGCGTGAAAAGTTCTGATAACTCGTATGCTTTCTGCTTGCCGCAACAATATAATTCAATATAGTTGCTGACTGGTGTGTGCATGCGTGCGTGTATGTCAGCACTCATTACTTATGTATGAGCGAAATTCTTTCTATTTTCACACACATGCATACGTATATATGCCAGAGTTAGAGAAACAGTATATAATAGGCGCCTTATGCTGCCGGGCTTGTACTGCCGGCATGCTTCTAAGCAAATTTACACAAAATCTCTCATATACAAACATATTCATATATGCATGCATGTATTCTAACGGAAAAAATCAGCTGTTTCCGAATTTTTTGTGCACATGAGAGCGCGAGTGCCACTCGAGATTATTGTGTGTTGCTCTTTTTCTTTCAGTTCATTTTGAAATTTTGCGGTTCGTTGCGGCTTCTATTTCGTGTAAATTATGCAAATACGTCAGCAATTTACAATTACAATTTATATCTTAAATAGGTGACAACGAAGCACAAAGTTGATTAAGACTTAATCAAATAAAGTAGAGTTAGATTTACTGGTCTGGCGCTTTGTTATTACTGCCCTAAGAAATTGTTGTTGCTTTGTATGGTAACTGCCGTTAAAGACGTGTATACACAACACGAAAAGCGCTAATAAATAAAATATGAAGATTTTAACTTTGCAAAAGCAAATAATATTGGCTTATAAATTTTTAAGCTTTCGAAAAAAATGTTAAAATGTCTTCTCACAAATAAAAATTATATATAGTATACACTGGAAAAAAATATTTAGACTCTAGCCATTTTCAGTGGGTAATAAGGTATTTATCCAACAATTTTATTTAATTTTTCGAATTTTGAGTAATTTTTTATTTTCAATTTGCTGTAAATAATATTGAAAATTAAGAACAAGACTGGCAAGAGTATGAATTTTGTTTTCAGAGACTTTAAACTAAATTGTTCAAATAAATAATAAAAAATTTTGGTTATATAACGCTGGAAGCGCATTTTCATCCATTATATTTTGAAAAATTCAATTTCTAAAAAATAAATGAAAAAACTATTTTTCAGCACTTTTTATTCAATTTATTTGAAAAAATTAAAAAAAAGTTTCGAATAAAAAACACCAGAAAAATTATATAATATTTTAATATTGAAAGAAGAAGAAACTCGAAGGCCAAAAATATTGTATTAAAGCGAAAAGCCGACTCTTCGGTCAGTGTATTTATGTTGGAACACCAGGCGTATGAGCAACCTACGCAATTTGCATAGAACAATAATTTTAGTTGGAAGAAAGATTGCGAAATGATTAGTAAACAAAAAGCTTCTAGTGAATAGAGTGAATTGGTATAAGCGGCGCACAATTGACAATAGCCGACAGCTGGTCAGCTGGTCAGCTAGCAAAGCTTTATGATATCATTTGGCGCGGCATAAACAAGGGACCCAAAAAAAAAAATGAGAAGTGAGGATGCTTCACAAGGTTAGCACATACATATGTACATACATATAACAGTATAAGCTTTCGTACGTTGTGCACATTTAAATATATACTTTGTTGTTGTGCAGTGTCAGCAGCTTTTCAGAGAAGCTTGTTTCATTTATACAGAAGTTGTCGCTTATGAGCTTTATTAGAATTGTTGCAAAGCTTTCTATTGTAAAATGAAAATGACTGTATTTGTTGCAATTGCTGTCATTTATTTACATTACCTGGTCACAGTAATTAACTGTTTTCTACGATAAATACGCCTCACTGTTGGCATGTCATGCTCATTGCCTGCAGCAGCTGTGCATTATCAATGTTTCATATATTTCTGGAAAACGAAGCACGTGCCGACGGAGTACATATGTACATATGAACACCTCGAGATGTGAGAACTTTTGCTAATCAAAAGCTAGTGGCATGGAAATTGTGTATCTGTGCTTTTCGTGGTTTCTTAAATGTCACGTAGTTATTTAGTATTGGATTAATCCAAGTATATTTTAAGATTTTTTTTTACAAAAATGTTGAAAAAAACGGAGCTATGGGTTGTCTTCCGAGGTGCCAAAAAAAAAGTGCCCCAACTGCTGGCATGATTCCGGCCGAATGAGTTGCTGAAACAAAAAAATTTGAAAAGTTTATTAAACTTAAAGATATTTCCTATACAGTGACCTACGAGCTTTGAAAAATGTCAATAATGAACAAAATGGCGTAATTTTGAAAAAAAAAATCGTTTCTTTAGGTAAAAAATGGTCGTTTTTTTAATGCCAAATGGGCAATTTTCAACCACTGAAAAAGATCGTAGGTCATTGTATAGTAAAAGTATTAAAAAATACTCAGTTTTAATTTGAAGTAGATCGGTCAATTTCTCGTTGAGTTATGACGCCAGCAATTTTTAAAAATGTCGTTTCGAGAAAAACGCGTTTAAAGTTTCACTTATATACATATGTTTGCATCTCCGAGCGGTCGCTCTTTAGAACCCTGGCATCCAAGAGCTATTCAAGATACGACCTTCCTGATTTCACAGAATATTTATGGAAATATAAGCTATCGAAAAAGCAAATAAAATTTTTTTTTTAAAGTGTCACACTGGTGTAGCCCCTTAAGAAAATTTGGCAGTATTTTTTTTCACTCAAAATATATTATTTACATTTATGATTTTTCACAGTTTACCCAATTGTTGCCACTTACTTAATTGTTTGTGTGTTGAGTAATTCTGCACTGTCATTTAGTAATTGCTTGCATTGGGTATTTAAGAGCCAGCAGCACCCTTCTCGCTCGTCATCTTGCCTTTCGTTATGTAAGCAATTGGTCAATGTTGAAACTTTCAAGGCTCTTCGGCAAACTCTCCACCATTCGGCCTACATCTCTTAAGCTGCGGTTGCCTATACAATTTTGCTGCGAGAGAGGTCGGTCGGTCTATGTGTTGAGTTTTGTTGATGTAAAGATAACATTTAAGTGATTGATTGCCCAGCATATTGAGGTTATGTAGCTGTCATCCCTTTTGGCTAATATCGATTTTATTATTATTGTTTATTGTTATTACAAAGCTGCGGCATTTATTGAGTTCATTGACATTATTGTGGTAAGATGTAAATAAAAGTTGAATGCTTGTATGAATATTGTATATGAAAGGAATTGTTAAATACATTTATTTCCCAAATAAAATTAGCATTTATTATATTCCCTGAACAAAAGGAAGTTGTAAAGAAATCAACTTTGTCTAAAGTATGAGTTCATTTCGTGTTAATTGAAGGAAGGGAACAAATGCTGCCAAAGATTGTCACGGAAGGGCTTTGAATATTTATTTTTGCTAGAAAGAGTAAAAGATATCTTTTCCAACAAAATAAAAGCCAAGAAAATTAATAATAGTTCAAATTAATAATAAAAGCGGCCATTTTATTCCATTGAGATACCTCAATATGAGATATTGCGCCAAGTGAAGGCCAATGCTATCTTTATTTTATTTTTTTAGAACCAAGCTATATGGGAACCACAAAGCTAGACTTTTTGCCTAATTTAATTTAAATGTCTCCCATTATTATTTATATCGCATACTAACTACAAAAAATTTAAAACTCGAAAAGTAACAGTTCCTGTTCCTTAAAATTTTATGGTCAAATCGTCTCTATATTGTAGAAAATCTGTTTTAAAAAAAGTCTTACCCAAATAGGGTTTTCTAGTTTAGGAAGTAAATTAAGAGACATTTTGGAGTTAAGATATCGAAAAGAGTATGATAAAGACAATTCTTTCATTAAAAGTGACACACCTCAAATAACTCAAATGATTAATAAAACAATTTTTAAGATAAAAAGACACAAATTCGCAGAATACAGCAGATAATTTATGATTTATTTCAGCAAAAGCGACCTAACTACAAATAGACTATTTAGTTTATTTGGAGAAGCTCCTCGAATAAATGCTGTATACCCACGGCAAGCATCCGAAAGTTATTTAGCTTTGTTTGATTAGCAAAATCCCGCATGAGCTCTCCCCGAGGAACCGATTGGTAGGTATATACATATCTAAGGTCTGACCTTTTACCTTGGTGTTCGCTGCTCTTCAATAACACAGCATTCAAATGGGGAGTTGTGCTATGGTTGGAGTACAGAAAAGGGCTGAATCAAGATGTCATGCGATCCGTGTCGAGGATCAACTTGACTGGAAGGCCTTTAATAGTTTCGAACTGAGCTTATGAATACCTGGCGCTCTCTGCATTAAGAGAGCCTTACTTGCGTAGCGGAAGCTATGAAGCGAACCTACATTCTTCTACACTCGTGGGTCTAAATCATGGACCAAATTAGCAAAACAAAAATACATAATTGGAGTAGTCCGGATTCTCCAGGAAAACCCCTAAGGTAACTAGTTCCGAAAAGTGGTATAGAGGCGATTGAATTTATCTTCCGAGACTTTTGTTTTGCCACAACCTCAAAGAAATAGCTAGAAATACTAGGTTTCTACTCAAAAATGTTCTCACATTCTCCGAACATGTTTATGTGGGCGCAGATTAACATTTATTTCTGCTCACAGTGAGTACACGCCTAAGTTCCGGCTTAGGTAAATGCATTTTTTATTCTCTATGTGCAACATAATTAATTTAAAATAACATAGCATTTTCTCGTTGCCCTTCGCTGATCATGAGCTAGTGGATACATGCTACACTAAATCCATATGTACATACCAACTAATGTCTGCTACAACCATGTACTTATAACACCTTCATCTACCCACGCAGCACAAAAGAGAGTTTTAAATTAATTCACAGGCACATAAAAAGCTTAGCGCTTTCATACAAGTTTATTTATGAGTTTCTCCTTTTTAGTTGGTGTGCTGGCTGCTAGGCGACATGCTTATGTATGACTGTCATACATTACAAAAATATGTAATGAAATTACTATTGTTAATTACTGCTCCGCTGGCAGAAGGGCTCAACTTATGCTGGTTTTCGCGGCCAAAAGTAGGCAAAATGTCCGGGCACATTATTATTAACTACATATGCATGTGTGTACATATGTACTTTTACGCGAAGCTCGTGTAAGTTTTAATTACAATTTAAGTCGCAGTAAGTCCGACTTTTTGGCTGGAAATGTGAGTTTAAGGTTGTGTGTGTAAGCAATATTTTAATCGTATATTTTCTTTTATATTCCTTCCATGCTTCATGTGGGGCTTCCATGCAGTCGAGAGCTACAATTGCGTGCATGCCTTCAGTAGAGCACAATGTTTATAGGGTAAATTATTACACTCGTTTGCAAAAAAAAATGTTAATTGTTGCACAATTTCTCATATATGCCTCTTTATAACGTTTGTTTTGAAAAATTTAAATTATTTACAAAAAAAATAATATAATAAGATACAAAAAATTTAAAGTTTTTCTCATTAATATGGATTAACTTTTAATTATAACCACTTCCAGTGGTTTTGAGTGGAAGACTAAAAAATTCCCATAGACATAGGATAACACTATAAATTGTAGTTAAATGTTCTGTCTAAAATAAAAATATGATTATATGAAGTTTTACACAAAAACGTTCGAAAGTTACTCACACCACATGTACATCTGCTTTTTATGCATACTAGAGAAGTATGTAGTAGCACTCAGTAGAATAATAATTTTATCTCTAATTAAAGCTAATTAATGCACTTACATAAATTTATTTTTATAATCTTCAAGGATTACTAATTTTTTTACAATTATGTATATCATAGTTATGTTATAATAAAAGCTGGCCTAGACTTGATGCTGTTGCTTAACTACACAAACATTATTGCGAAAAGATCACGTATGCTGAAAGTAGAGAGAGAAAACGAGCAAGCGCTATTTAGGGCGAAATTTTTAAGAATTTATTGATCAAATTTGTCGGAATCAGTCAGATCGCACAACTATAGCGCATATAACACATATAACCGATAGTTCAAATTAAAAAAAAAAATAAAAACCGTTGGCTCTAAACCGGTTTTAGCTAACGCACAGTGTCTTAGGCTAAGTTGGTCAGAATGATCCCTACAAATTTTTTCTCGTATACGCGATTTAAAAAAAAAAATCGGCCCGCTCTCATTAAACTGCAAACCATTGAAAGAATGTGGCATTGAAAGCTACGCTGAGATACTTCTATTGAAATTCGTGGTATATCAAAATTTTCAACCATGAATCTATCAGAGACGCAAACACTTCTAGCGACATCTGTCAGTGAACCTTAAGCTTTTTGGATTACGAAGATCATTTGGTGAGTGTATGAACTATATAACGTATAACTAAAGGAGCTTTGAGAATATTTGTGTTTATATAGTTGGATATTTAAAAATCTTTAAGAGGAGGAAAATTGCTTAATTAATTTTTATTGACTTCGGAGAAAACGCTTCCTTTTTCTGTTGTTAACTGGATGACACAAAATTTATTTTTAGTTGATCCTTACTTTATACTAGGAACAAGTCTACCTGTACTTTCAATAGCCCCCTTTCAATTGGGTTATGAAAATAGTTTTAACACTCAACTTTTGTCAAGTTACTAAAAAATAGTAAAAGTTACTAAATGCATACCCAGCAAGCCTGATAATTCGGTAACAGTTTCTATGAGTGTATAAGATCCAATTGATAATTATACTCTCGCAACAAAGTTGCTAAGGAGAGTATTATAGTTTTGTTCACATAACGGTTGTTTGTAAGTCCTAAAACTAAAAGAGTGAGATATAGGGTTATATATACCAAAGTGATCAGGGTGACGAGTAGAGTTGAAATCCGTCCGTCTGTCCGTCCGTCCGTCTGTGCAAGCTGTAACTTGAGTAAAAATTGAGATATCTTGATGAAACTTGGTACACGTATTTCTTGGCTCCATAAGAAGGTTAAGTTCGAAGATGGGCAAAATCTGCCTACTGCCACGCCCACAAAATGGCGAAAACCGAAACTAAGCCATAAAAAAAGATATTAAAGTGAAATTTGGCACAAAGGATCGCATTAGGGAGGGTCATATTTGGACGTAATTTTTTTGGAAAAGTGGGCGTGGCCCCGCCCCCTACTAAGTTTTTGTATATATCTCGGAAACTACTATAGCTATGTCAACCAAACTCTATAGAGTCGTTTCTTTCAGGCATTTCCATATACAGTTCAAAAATGGAAGAAATCGGATAATAACCACGCCCACCTCCCATACAAAGGTTATTTTGAAAATCACTAAAAGTGCGTTAACCGACTAACAAAAAACGTTAGAAACACTAAATTTTACGGAAGAAATGGCAGAAAGAAGCTACACCCAGGCTTTTTTCAAAAATTTAAAATGGGCGTGACATCGCCCACTTATGGACCAAAAACCATATCTCAGGAACTACTCGACCGATTTCAATGAAATTCGGTACAACATATTTTCTTAACACCCTTATAACATGTACGAAATATGGGTGAAACCGGTTCACAACCACGCCTTCTTCCAATATAACGCTATTTTGAATTCCATCTGATGCCTTCTCTGTATAATATACTATACATTAGGAAATGAAAATACAATTCAATACTCAAAGTACACAAATTGATCTAATCTAATTAATTTTACAGCAAAATAAAAAAATATGTAAATTATTATCACTTTATCATGCGAGGGTATAAGATGTTCGGTGACACCCGAACTTAGACCTTCCTTACTTGTTTTAACTGAAATTCTTTTTTACGTTGTTCTCTTTCTTACGCAAAGGCTTTATGAGTTGCAGGGTGTGTATGTGCTAGTTTCCGCGCTAATTCTTTCTATGCATTGGCGTTTCGGTAGCCGCGACTTGCTCGACAGTTAATAAATGTCTCACTAATTATACCCTAAACAGGGCATATTATGTTTGCCCCAAAGTTTATAACATCCAGAAGGAAACGTCGGAGACTCTATCAAATACATACATATGTGAATTATCAGCATGGCGAACTAAGTCGATTTAGCCATGTTCATTTGTCTGTCCGCCTGTATATACACACAACAGGAGCTTGTCGCTCAATTTTTGAGATGCCGATCTGACATTTTTCACAACTTCTTTTTTCTCTAAGATCATTTGCTGGAACCGCCGGTATCGGACAACCATGGCATGTAGCTGGTATACAAACAGAATGATCGAAAACGTTCACTTCTATGGAAAAAATTCTGCAACTAAATTTGAAGCGCTTATTTTATAGCTGTCAAACTTTAGTTGCTCAAGCTAAATTGAGTAAGTGAGAAGCACAAATATAATGAGTTAGTTAATCATGCTAATTGCCTCTAATTGGGCCACATAAAAGCAATAAATGTCAAAAAAATAAAACACAACTTTGCATGTTATATACAAAATAAATATATATATATTTATTTAAATAGTGTTTATATACAAATATGCTAATATATGAAACTGTTATATAAATAAATAAAGTTCGAACTGCTTAGCAGTACAGAAATAACTAACACTGATCATACAGAGTTTAGGTATATTTTTCCACTTAATATCACATACGAAGGATGTATTCTGAAAGACCTTCAAAGGCTTCCTATGAAACACACACATTTAAATACGCCATGCCTACAGTTACATCACGTGCGGCCAACCCATTACAAGCAATCTCTCGACTGTCAAACGAAGTGGCTAAGCAACAAACCAAACCACACAGCAAACGGGAAAGCGTAATTACGTGCCCGAAATAAGCACGAACTCAATAGAGTAGGGTTTTATCTGTGTACATTTCGTCCCACAAACGCAACTTTTCTGCCTCGGGCAAATCTATCACCTCCAATTCATCGGAGATATTCAAGCATTTGAATATGTGCGAGTCGCGTGATACCGGCAACCATGTCTCTTGTGGTGGCGTTTCATTTTTCGTCAATGCCGCCTTCACCTCCAGCGCCAGCTCGATGCCGTCACTGACGCTATCATCAAAACTGCCGTCCGTACTGTGCTCTCGGCTATGGTGTTCGTGCCCATCACCATTTGCCTTGTGTTGCACATTTTGAAGCGCATTGCTACTGCCATTTTGATTATTGGCCTGAACTGGTTGCGCGTGGTGTGCCGGCTGCCGATGGTGATGGTGATAATGGTAGCTGTGGTCGTGCCCTTCATTCATCGGTATATTTGGATTGCCGCATTCGGCGAAACGTACTAGCATTGTGGTCAATCGGCGAATGGTGCGAAATTCGGCACTGCGTTGTTTCAGCTTCTTGGCACCCGCATTGTAGAATAAGTAAGAGAGATCGTCAGCATGACAGGTGCCGCGCACGTTGCGGCCACAGGTGATGATGCGCATGAAATTGAAGTGCTTCGAATCGAAATCGAAACGATAGAGGTAAGTAGGCGAATTGGCGTGATGAAGCCTTGAAAGTAACGTACGATGGATGCCATGCCAGAAGTATTTGTAAGAGAAGATCTGAAATGAAATGAAAGTACATTTCAGAATTTAGAGATGAAATAGCATCTAAGTACCGGAAATAAGCAGCAGTTTGATAAATGCATGATTATGTGGTGGTTTATGCTTGGCTTTAGAATGGTCAACCTTACAGGTAAAGTAATTGCAGAAAAAATATATATCTGTGATGGAGCCTATATCACTAACAGTTGAGATTCATCTTCAAAACCAAATGAACATACAAATATAGTTAGATTTATATTCAAATTGGGTGTATGATTCGTTGGGCTTATAAATTTTGTTCTCTGGATGGAACATGCATTTGTAAGTATATTTCAAAAAAAAAACCTGGTTTTCAAAACTAATATGAGCGCTTATGAAATTTTAAATATATCCAGTTCAGGTACGATAGAAAAGGTCCACCATAGTATTTAACCATAATTTATATACTCACATCGGCATACTGCAATACTGTTTCCCAACGAGGTTCATTGTCACCGAAATGTAGACGCAACAACTTCTCACCGTAATCCTTTCGCTGGTCCACATTCACATTCGCGTCGTCCGGCACCAAATATGTGGCATCTTTACTCAATTTGTGCATTAGTTCCGGATATTTGCGAGCCTCGGTGAACATTAGCAGACCCTCTGAACTATTGCCACCAATTAGCAAGGGTATTTCATTGCCCCAAGCGCTACGCATCATTTCCAAAGGCGGACGCGGTATAACACAATGTTTGCTCTCGTATGGCTCTACTGTTGGTCCAAAACTGAACATCATCCTCTGATGACGCTCATCACTGGTGAGCAGATCTTCGCACACCTTCACCATGTTGCTCGCTTTGCAGTGCTGCAAGTGTTCGAAAACTTGCCGATCTTCATTTTCGCCACGGTAGCCAGTGGCTTTTGCCAATCGATAAGCCCAATTGTATTGAGGTATGTTGGCCCATGGTGCCAGTGCGGTACCAGACATTAAGACACACTTGTGAAATAGATCACGAGTTTGTTCGGTGAGCATCATGTAGTGTGTTGAGGCAGCACCAGCGCTTTCGCCAAACACAGTGATGTTCTCAGGATCACCTCCAAAGAATTGGCAATTGCGCTTAACCCATCGTAAAGCCATCACTTGGTCTTTGAGACCGGCATTGCCAGGCACATCCAACTCGGGGTCCTCCAGCACGAGGAAGCCTAATGGGAATAGTAAATAAATAACAAGAATAATTAGTCATGTCTCATGTCTTATCAGACTGCAGTAAAAGACCACTTCAACTATCCCCAGAATTGCTGGATAATATCGGCCCAACTGAAATGACTGCGTTAAGCCTTTGACAGACCACACTTTATTAAATAGAGGCATACATTCGGTAGCATTGTAACCTACTTACCCAATGGACCCAAACGGTATGTGATAGTAACGACTACAACATTCTCCATCATGAAGTAATCAGGACTGTACATATCACGCGAGGCTTCGCCCATTTGAAAACCCCCACCGTAGATCCAAACCAAAACCGGCATCGGCTTCTGAGGATGCAGCTGTAAAACGAATTTCATTAAGAAACATGCAATTAAAGATATACATGAATAAAATTGGTGTAATGGGTGTTAAGGAAATTGCTGTTTGAGCGCTCACCGTTTTTGTGAACACATTCAAATAGAGGCAGTCCTCACGGCCTTGCACTTGCTTCAGTATAATATTGTATTGGCATGGCTTAAGATGCTCGCGCGTACAGCGTCGTACATCCGACCACGGCTCGGGTTCTTCGGGCGCTCTAAAGCGCAAACGTCCAATCGGTGGCTTGGCAAAGGGTATACCTTCAAAGCTATAATAAGAACCACCGTAAACCGAATGCCATTTGACGCCCTTCACTTTGCCATAAATTGTGTCGGTCACAACTTTTTCATTTGTGCGCATGCGCCTCTGATTAGTTTTGAATTTTACATAGCTGAAAGTAAGGTTAGATAAAATAAATATTTATGGTCGAATAATAAAAAGTTATTATCGAGGCTCAAATTGTGTTGAGTGTACAAATAACGCTTTGAATAATCTGAAAATATATGCCAATGTCTCATCATAAATTTTACACGAACCCGGAGTGAACTTATGCTAGCCGCTGATAAGAAGCAAGCTGCCGGCTGGCTTATCGCTGCAAGAGTCGCACATATAAGGCACTTTGAGCCGTTGAACATGAAACAAATTTAAATGCCATAATTTTCCATAATTAGGGGGTCTTGTTCCGCTTAGGCTTCTTTAAGGAACAACAAAACAAACAAGCACTGCTCCACAGGCACACATGCTGTTGCTATATTTCAGATTGTGGTTTATTCTTGCCATACTATTTTATATTTATTTACGTCAATCAACAAATATGCAGAAGATCTGAGGTACATATGCACTCATATACGTATAAATAAATATATATTTATAAAAATATATATGTAGTAAGTATTCAATAGAAAGTCCAAATCCACGGATCCGGCTTGAGTAGACGTATGGTTCGTATATATATATATATATTGCGCACTTCAGTGCAATTACGAATTCTTTCTTAGGACGTCACTATGTGGGCTCGTAGATTGTGCGAATTAAAATTAGATTTTCTAGTATACAAATAATACGTGTGTATATGACTATTTTAATGAAATAATTGCACTTGAAAGATGCTGCTGTCGTAAGACGCTTCAAATACTTATAAAGTGTAAATTGAACTTAAATATAACAAGAAGCATTCACAAATGTGTTCGTGAGTTGATGCGACTTGAACTTTCTCGTTGTAATTTAATTTTATTAACATCTGTTTAAATTACATTGATTGGCATCCCGTAAGGTCATAGCGATAAGAGTTAGCTTGAAAGATCTTGAATTCAATCAACAACTCATAATTAATGGAATTTTTATAATCACTGGCATTGCACAACAACAACACAGAGCTTCCATATATAACACCTTCAAAATGTGTTATTTTAGTGGTCTACAAATGACAAAACAATAAACAGATATTTCATAAATTAAAAAATATTTTTTTTTTTTAATGAATTAAATGCCTAAATGTAGGCAACATTTTGCGATGTGAAGTGCAGGTTTCATGCGCTTCATGAACTGTTGCTTATGGAATCTTCTAACCTTTAACCAGGGCCACTAAAAAGGCCGAAATATGCCGCAAATAGCCAGCGGATTATCTTATTCCATTTTGAAATTATTAAGGCAATACATGTTTCCAAAGTTCCTGAATTAGGGAAACGATTTACAGATAATTTGTTGAAATATAAAGCTTCGACCTAAATTTTGGCAAGCTTTATAGTGTCATGCTAATTTGAAGAATCAACTATTTCAACTATTTTTCTCGCTACTGCGCAAATTATATTTTATGAATATGTTACTTTGTCGGTATAAAAGGCGAGTTCAGTCAACATGGTTTGAGAACCAGTTGTGGAGTAGTCAATTTGAACTAAATTTTATAGAAAAAATTGAAAGAAAAGAAATGTTTATGCTGTTCCCTTATTCTATTTCTACGAAAGTCCAACAGAAATGTCTAAAATGTTACTGGTTTCGGGAAATTTGAGCACTTTTGTCGTATTGTCAATAAAATTTTTTAGTTCTAACAAAAATTCCCTAGATGTCTGATTCAAAAATAGAAAGTCAAACATTCACAAGATTGTCACGTGTATGAAAACTAGTTACTAGTTATAAAAAATTTCTGCATTTTAGATTATTTGCATTTATGTATATATTATTATTGATACGATATCTTCGATTATAATTTATTATTAGCTTATTACTCATAAAAGTACTGTTTCATCACAAAACGATAAAAAATTTGAATTTCAACTTAGCACTTTAAGTACTAATTTATAGAGCATAATTTGTCTAGCTCATATTTGCCATATAAAGCTTAGACAGCTGGCGGAGAGCAGAAACAAAAAGCAAAACGATTATTGAATTTTTTGACGACTCACTCACTTATCAATCCTAAAGCAAATGCTTCGAGTCGAAAGTACAATAAATTAAAGTAGTTTTTTGCAAATAATTATAATGCGTAATTTATTGCTATCACGTTCAACTTTATTGCTTTATTGCTTGCAAACAAGTAATTCCTCAGAATTACCACAAAAATTGTAATGTTTTATTTATACGAGGGCTGCTATATATATTCTGGCCTAGTGCAACACTAAGTGTTGCCAGGTGCAATCTGACATTTCCATTGGAAAGCTTGACATTTTTTAGCATAACATCACTCATAACGTTTTGTCATTTAATCGTAAATTCTTTTATTTACAGGGAATTAAAAAATTCATCTCGGCCAAAAAATGGAATTAACTTGTGAACATTTTCGTGCGATCATTTTTCACAACTTTCGACGTGAATTATCACGACATGAGTGCATCGATGAACTAAAATCTTTGTATGGCTATGAAGCACCATCCTATAGCACTGTGAAAATCTGGTACAACGAATTCAATCGTGGCCGACGCTCGCTCAAAGACGAATTCCGTGAAGGTCGTCCAAAAACAGCCGTTGTGCCAGAAAACATCGGTGCCGTACATGAACTGATAATGCAAGACCGTCATGTAACATACCTTCAGATAGAGGCATGCCTATGCATTTCTCCCATCAGCATACATTCGATATTGCATGAACACCTGGCCGTAAAAAAGGTTTGTTCTCGTTGGATCCCGCACAATTTGACAATCGCTCAAAAAAAGGGCTCGTGTGGATTGGTGTAAAGAAATGCTGAAAAAATACGATCGCGGTGCTTCAAAAGACGTTTATAAGATCGTCACAAGTGACGAATCATGGATCTATGCGAATGAGCCCGAAACAAAACAGCAATTGACAAAAAAAAACCATTTTCGTTGATAAATATGCATATTTACATTATTAGGCCAGAAATATATATAGCAAACTACGTATGTTTTTTTTTTTTTTTAAATGCATGCATGTGTGTGGGTTTCAATCATGCACTCAGCGAATTTGTTTTGAAATTTCGCTATTCTTAAGATAAGATCTGGACATTTATAGAAGTTTTATTTGATTGCTATTGTAAATTTGCTGTCCAAAATCGTTGCCACTATATAATCTTACAGTTATTTTTAGCAATAGAACAGCAAATCTATCAACATAAAATGCTTTGATAAGACGGGGTTTAGTGTACTGGCAATATTTTTACAGATTTTATTTTTGTAGTTTTAAAAGAGAAATGCTTTGATAAGAGAAAGCCTATATTAGATGGTTTTTCATGTCATGTAGCAGTCATCATGTGAAAGTACAAAAATCACAGATGTTGATAGGAAATTTGCGTCGAATTCAAGTCGTATGAGATCTATGTGTTCCTCTAAGCACTTCACTACATCAGCTACCAGCAGCTAAACACTTGTAGAACCCTCTAGTTAAAGAGAGGTGAAGATATGCGAAGGCAGAAAAAGTAATTCGTTGGTTAGCAATTTGCAAGAGATATCTAGTCTTGTTTTGGGTATAAATTTTTTGGACTTAGCGAAAAAGTATCTTGAAGTGATGCCAACTTTATATCTGAATGTCTCAAGTTCCGTGTTTGTTGAATGTGTTGTAGACAGCTTTAAATCGGAAAATTATACCAGATCTTACTTACATCGCAAATTCAGGGTTCACTCTTTCCTATAATGGTTGTGTTCCAAAACCTGGAGGTGTTTCTGTAGTATTAAATATGTTTGTATAGTAGCCTTTGAAGGAGCCATTAGTTCACCAGCAGCTTACAGTGGCGTAGTTGTTGTGTTTAATTATAAATATACCCTGTTCAACTTGTGTTAGTTTATTTTTGTTGTTAAAGTGAGCGAGTGCGGTTACTGTCAATGCTGCATGGAAGGAGAACCGGAACGAGTATTCGAATGCCACATACCCCGTCGGCAATTACATACATATATATATATATATAGGTGGTCTCCGATTTGGCGAATTCATCTCCAAATGCCGGCATAAACTACATAGCCACACAGCTCTATAAGCTTGCTTTGTATATGTAAAAGCTTGCTAACTAATCCGTACGGTCTTGTTGTATTCAGCCGACCACAACAGTACAATTAATGCATTGTAAAATGATTGTCTGATGCAAATTTGTTGTCTGCCTGTCAACGCTTATCGAATTGGATTCAAACGAACTAATATGTATGTATGTATGCCTGTCTGTCTATGAGTGTCTGTTCAAGTTGGAGGCTTGCTTGTTGATCGACTAGTTTTGCGACGTGCACATGTATAAAGGTGGATGTATATTTTTCTTCAACAAAATTTAAAAAGAATTTGTTTTCATAGAAGGAAATTAATAATCTGAAAACCAAGGTTGTGTCAGTTCACATTCTTTTTGAGCTCGAAATTATTACCCTCGGACTACAATAGACTGATCTGAATAAACTCCATTTATGTACCATATATTATTTCAATATATGTGTGCACCGTCTTCACATTTGTTGCGCAAGCGCATGCAAATTTCCAATGCCGAAACAATATTTAAAATATTCTTGCATTTTTTCCGGTTATGGCGTTCTCTGGAAATTTGTAGAGAGATTTGGTTGAGCAAAATATTTGTATGCTTTTATAAGAATGGCTTCAAAAGTACAGTAAATATTATGCAAACATCCACAACTCTAGAGCGTTCGCAATAACAGTAAATATCTGTGCGATTGCTTTATTATACTCTTCACCTTGTTATCTCTAAGTATGAGATGAGCTTTAATTTATAATGAGAGTTAAAATAATGCTGTATTTACAAGTATAGATAAATTGAATTAGAAGGCAAGCTTGTGGAATGAGAAAAGATTAAAGACACAGTAGTAAGTCCCTTAAAATTTATTGAGTTCTATAATCTATATGGCTTCGCGACGAAGATACAATAGCAATAGTATAATATATCAAGTTCAATGTCAACAAAGTTCTTTTATAAAATTAGGAAAAATTAATCTTTGTCAACTATATATGTATGTAACTACTTGGATAATCTCCTTATCTATCTGTCAAACTAAAAAAGACGATTTGATAGCTAATTCATAGAATTTAATTAGAATTTGTAAAGTTCCTGCATGAAGATCCATTATTTTCGCTCTCTAAATATTTCCCTATTTTGTGGCTGATTGTGATGATTTCACACCAATTCAAAGCAGTGAAGCATCGTCATCTTTGAAAGTGCTTATGAAAATCTCAAATCAATCAACGAAATGGTCACATGGCTTTTCGATATGCGAATCAGGGCTTATCAAGCAATTACTATCAAAATACTATAGCCCCACAACACATGCGCATTATTATGATTGATTAGTTGAAGATTGCCATAGCTTAGCCCTACCGCTTGCAAACAGTGGCACACACACACACACACACACATGTGTGCAGATAAATAGACGGCGAGTGTGCACTATTTGTCGCTACGAGGTCAAAGTTCAAATTGCTCGCCGCCGCAGGACACCTAGTGATTGGCTCTTGCCAATGTATGCACTTAAAACAAATGGAATACTAAAGCATACACACCTTCGTTCAACTATGAAATTATGTATGCTTGTTTATGACTGGGCATATAAATTAACAAATTAGAAGGTGCCCAGTTATCTCATTTGCACAATTGTGTGCCGCAGCGCCGACACCTGTTTAATAATAAATGCGCTGAAATATTCGTCGTGGCGCTGGAAGCCAGCGAACTACTTGTATATACACACACTTACCGTACATATGTAAGTACATGCATGCATACGCATATTCGATCGCCTCCACAAACTACTGCATATATGTATGTAATTATGTAAGTATGTATTAGATATTATGGCGGGGAATATTTGTTAGACATGAAACTACGAAATACTAATTATATTGCCATATTATCGCTTTGAAGGCATTGTGCGGAAGAATAATTGGGGCGCAAGGCACGTGGCGGCTGTGGAATGAGGTGCAAAATGCAAGCCAAATTTCTTTTGTGCGCTGGATTTGGGTGCTAATTGAAATATTTTAGCAATATGGATATTAAAAATGGAAATAACCAAATTCAGAAGAAAAATTTAATTTTTTCGCAATTTTCTAAAACGCACAAATATTTAAGACAAAATTACTTCCAATTAAGGTGTAGTAAAAATCTGTAATAAATAATAATTAAAAACTGCATACCGGTTAAATTTCTTTCGTATAAGTTCTTATTAGGTGTGCATTAACAAAAAAGATATTGAGGATCACTGTCCTCATTACACCTCTATGTATTCTACAAAAAACTGATATTTTTTGGATATTGCGTTCAACAGTAAAAGACGTGTAAATATGGAGATCACTAACGCCGAAATCCGCGCGATTTTAAAGTTTCGTTAAAGGCAAATCCGCTAGAGAAACGTTCCGTGAGATTAATGGTGTTTTGGGGGACAGTACTGTGTGTTTGGTGGGATTGGAAGGGAATCATCCACTATGAGTTGCTCCCATATGGCCAGACGCTTGATTCTACCATCTACTGCGAACAACTGGACCGCTTGAAGCAGGCGATAGACCAGAAGCGTTCAGAATTGGCCGACAGAAGGGTGTAGTGTTCCATCAGGACAACGCCAGACCACACACTTCGTTGATGACTCGTCAGAAGCTGCGGGAGCTCGGATGGTAGGTTTTATCGCATCCATAATGGCAATTTGTAGGCGTGGAGAGACCCCATTACGATTTTTTTTTACTTAGGAACGCTCGTAACAAGTTTCATCAAGAAAGCTCAATTTTTACTCAAATAACAGTTACCTGTACCTAAAACTTGCCAACATTTGGTTTCAATATTACTTTATCTGCCTTACTTTTGAAAAGTTTCTTCTCCAGCTTACTTTTTGCTGACTCTCAGCACACAACACACACACTCTAAATTGGAACATGAGAAGACATCAAGAATTCATAGAATTCACTAAATTGGCCTTAATAAATAAATGTCCAGTCAGCAAGAATGAAATAAATTTGCATTGTATGCAAAGTCGCTTTGTGTATAGTTGGAAGTTTAAAGCAATATAATTTATACATTCATATGGGCGCTGACATGTCTTGTCATATCTTTTTATGCACGGCTCTTGTCCAACAGCGATTTGTTTAGCGCGTTGTTGCTGGCCGCTGAAGGATAGGATAAAGGAGGCAGGATAAGCAATAAAACTATTTCAATAATTTACTCCGTGATGAAGAATTAATATTTCGTGTGAACGGGTTTAGCTTGCTTTTAGTCTAATTAGAAAGGAAAAGTAAAGTAAATTTACCTTAATGCAATACGCATCTGATCGCCGAACGGTATATCGAAAGACATGCTGGCGCTGTTTTGTGTTTTAGTTGTTGTTAATTAGAACTTCGAAATTCGAAGATGACAAAAACTTATTTATATTTCTATTTTTTTATTTTATGCACGCAGTCTTTACTGTAAACTTTAATCTTAATTTAATCTAAAAAAAATAACGCCCGAGCAATCTATTTCTCGCTCACTTGAATTTTAGTTAATTTTCTTCACTTCAATGAATTTCAATTTAACGCGCATTAACGATGCTTATTGCCCGTGTGTATGTATGTATCAATGTATGAACTGACTGAAAAATCGACCGCAGGATAACGGTGTGTATGCGCATGTGTGTCGCTGGCGTTTTAGCGCGCAATTTCGCCGCACTTGTTGCTGTCGTTCACTTTGCTCGCACTTATTGCAGCACCTGCGTTCACGGCAAATGTCCTGCAGGCCTGTTTGCTATTGACTTTCTCACCGTGAATTTATTAAATCTTAATTCATTGATTTTTTTTATTTAATCCACTTTTTTAATTTATTATTCATGCGTCTATATTGCTCGGTGCCGGCAACCGTGTCGTCTGTCCGTTTTGCACAAGGGTTGTTCGCCAACTGAGAATTGCGAAGCGCGAGCAAGGCGGCACAGGCCAACGCGTGGCTATGCACACATACAGGCGCAGCCACTGACTAAATGAATGGGCATAAAAATTTTGGTATGTGTATGTGCAAATGTATCTGTGAATAAGTGGCTGGTAAGCCACAACCAAACAGTCAGAACAATAATGAGGCGAGCGGATGTGTGACTATATGATGAGAGCTCAATTGGGAACTGGTTATGGAGTAGTTCGAGAAAATCAACTTGTTGCTGGTTGGAACAGAACTGGATACAGAACATTAAATAAACATCTTCGATTCGACACGAAAACTAATAAAACTAATATTAGATGTGCTAAATAGAGCGACTAAGTGGTGGGCTGTGCCGTCAGAGCATAGTCAACATTTGTAGTAGTGGCAGTTCAAATGTTCAAAATAAACTCTAGGCATTATACACTCGAAATGAACTTTACCACCTAATGTTTGTAACGCAGCAAAGTAATTTGTAAGTAATATATATTATTATTAAAAATCCGTTTTTTTTCTCAAGAATTATAAACTTTTTTTAACCTGTTGTTCAAAATATTAAAAAAAACAAATATTCTATAGCTGATCACATGAACTAGTAACAATCTGGCTTAACCACAAATACTTACCATCAAACTCTAAAAAATGCCAATTAACAAACTAACATAACAACTAAAATTTGTAAGCTGCTACAGCAGCCGCTCATACTACATATGCAAACATTCTTATAAGAATACATGCATGAGTATGTGTGTATTGTGTGTAAAATGAGAGCCTAACAGCTATTGCTTCCGTGACGGAGCGCCGCTAATATGCCAACACCGATTCCGTGTGTGTCAATATTGGGCGAGCGTAATTGATACACTATCGCTCATACGCCTTATCTCGTTGGCATTGCCGCCGTTGTTCATTGTACCGCTCACATATTTAATTATATACGTGCATGCACATTAATATTGATATGCAGTGTATTTGTAAATATGCATGCTATCGCTACCGGCTCTCCTTTGACGGCTGGTCTTCTTGTGCCCTTATTGCCCTTAATGCCCCATCAAAGCGGGGGGCGATCGATGTATACGTGGCAATAAACTTCAAACAAATTATACACTAATTTGCAGCACAGGTGGCTATTTTCGGGTGGGTGGAGTACGACCACACGAAAATTCATATGTTAGTCTGTTTATAAATATTAAAATATATTATGTCGGTCTCAACCTCGCTAAAATATTTTATATGTGGTTGACGACCGATTAGCGGTAAAATCAATAATTTTTTTTAGCACATTGAATAAAAAATAACTTTTTTTCTGTGTCTACATATATGAATGCTCATAAATGGAAATGAAAATCATTGCTAGTTAGTTTTCTGTAAACTTTGTTGCTTAGTGTTTTGTTGATATGGAGAGTTCGGCAGAATTTTTGCAACTCCTCCGCACCATTTAGTTTTTTGTTAAACATTTTATAGTCTGCTTGATGATTTACGTAAGTTACCGTGAATATTTATTTTGTAAAGTTTTAACATATAACAATTGTCATAATTGATAAGCATTAGGCTTCTTAGTCACTCCACAAGACCTCACCCTACACCAAAGTGGCAAGGTGCAGCACATTTGCTTAATTGTGCATGCTCATTATATCCGGAATAAGATATAATGTCACAAAACTCGTGAATAGTCAAAGTCAAAAGGAAAAGTCGATGATATAAAGTATATTTGCAGATGATCGGTGTGACGAACTTAGTCGATTTAGCTTTGTCCGTCTATCTGTCTGTATATAAGCGAACTTTTAGCACAGGTCTTTTGCTGCCCAAGAAGTTGGTCATTTGTTGGGAACACTGATACAAAATCCCTATAGCATATAGCTGCCATAAAAACTGACCGATTAAACTCACGTCCTTGTATGAAAAACTTTTTTATTGGACGAGATATCTTCACGAAGTTTGGCATAGTTTGTTATTTAAAAATATTCTATATTATTCGAAGAAAGTTTCCAGACTGGACCACTGGCATATAGAACCCATTCCAACTGGCCAATCAAAATCAAGATAAAGATCTTTTTATTTCTTTTTATTCTATAAGAAATGCACCTGTGGCAGATATCCGGGTATCAGTGCAGCCGATATTAAAGCTTTTTTTCTGTTTTCCTGTTTCATTTGTGATCTGGTTGGTTGCAATATAATATCGGAGAAAAATGTCTGGGATGAAAATGATTGAAGTCAGATCAAATTGAGAGTATTCCGCATAACACTATACACAATTTTTAAACTTAAGTCATTACCAAGCAACGCCACTTCAAAGAAGATGAAAATTTAAAGTATACTAAAGAAATATTTTACTGAAAATCTGACGAAAGTCTTTCCCAGAAAAAATATGCACTTTATATTTTATATAAATATTTTCACATATCTTCTTAAACTATAATTATTTAATGCCCACACCTTTTTTGCTTGATAGGCCCTTGATAGGCACTCATTACAAAATAAATATCAATAGACTGTACTTATTCTGTCACGCATATTATTACTATGTTGCCCTGAAGTTAATATTTTCGGTCATTCCGTGCAACAATTGCTAGTATTAGACGCCACTACGTATACTTAACATGAATTCTAATATTAGTACATTTCACTCAAAGTCACCGCAGTATTTGGTATATTTGAAACGCTCACTTTAGATATACATATATTTGTAATTCATATTTGCGGAATAAAATTATAGGTTTGTTTTAACAAAAATAAGTTATTCACTGCAAACCGCTTGCATGCAAATAGTAATTATCTGATATGTGCCTAATTGAGTAAACTGGGATGTACAGTACTTTTGTAAGCGAAAAACTGCATACTATAAAGTAATATATTCGAAGTTGCAAGTTTTTGAAATTTTTGGAAATCTATAAATGGTGGTCTGTTTGAGTAAAAGTTCAAAATTAATGAAATAAATTGATTTTCTCTGTCAAAGCCAAAAAACAAAATATTCTTTACGATCGTGAATATATATTTTTTACATATAGGCTCTTGAACATAGATTAAACTATGACCTTGAAATAAAAGTTTTATTAACAAATTTCTTTCCATCTGTTCCAAGTATAACTAAAACTAAAAAATAATTATTTTTTTATTACTCGCCTTGGCAGTAATTTTCAACAGAGTCATCTAATCAGCTACAATGACTACAACTTTTTTCTTAATTAACAATCTATAAGAAAGGTAACAGTTTGATGAATTGTTCATGTGCAGCCTCGAACCAACAAAGATTTTGTACCGCAATTAGTGCCTCAAAATCAAGGGAAATTTCGTTGAAAACATATATGTTAAAAATAACTTATAATAATGTATAAGGGTACCAGATTCTTTTCTGGAATCGAATTGCCATAGCTGCGTACCATACTCCACGAAAGCAGGCGCCTAAACCTGGTTCTTCTCTACAGTATATTCCTTCAGTGCCTACTCCTAATCGTGGGCAGTTAAAAGTTAGGCCTGCATGAATAAGAAATCAGTACTTCAAACTGAATCTTCAAAAGCTTCCGAGGAGTTATAAAGCTACTCCTCCTACTGTTTGTCCTCATGTGTGTTGTCACTGTAAAAGGTTTGCTTCACCGTTTATAAAAATTGGAATAAACCAATAATTATAGGTACCGATACAATGCAATTTTTAACTGTCCCAAATAGTACCTATCCTCGCCAACTGCAAAGTATGTAAGGCGACCGAAATGAAATTCTCAACTATGGCTGTGTAGTTATCGTAATATACTGAGTTTTTAAAAAATGTCATAAGTCAACCTCACGTAAATTAATGGTATTAGATAACGTATACGCTATGTTGAGCCTCAAAGAGACGGAAATTCATTTCAGATACTTTCTTGGACCTTTAAGTTGTTCCTGCAACTCCCGATTGACTTCTAAAATTGATTTATTAAAAAAAAAAATAATTAATTACATAATACAAAGAGAGTCCGTCAAAAATTTAAACGATTGTTTTTTCGTTTTTTTTCATTGCAAGTGTATTTATTAAATTTACATAAATTGTACAAGTTTTACCAATATTTAAAGCTTCATTGTATGGATTTTCATTGCTAAAATTATACTTTTAACACAAATATTATATACATTTATACACAGCGGTCAATCTGATTAATTTTCGTTCAATCAAAATAAACTTATTTACAAACAACAGTTTCATAAACAACAAAATATATAATTGTACTATATAATTTTTATAAAAATATATATGTTTAAATGTTTCATATAAATATTTCATTACAAACAAGTGACTATTTTGCATTCAAACCGACGTCTGAACTGCTTTTTACCAAATACTTTCTGGCTACTACCTTTCGCGTCAACACAGCAACTCTGTGTGCTTGTCGTAAGCGCTCGCCCATACTTTCGCGTTCGGTAACTCTGGCCATTCTATGAACTTCAAATCATCGCTTATATTTAAGCAATTTAATTTTGGTTCACTTCTTTTCAATGGTTCCCAAGTCAACGTTGCCATACCAGGTATATCCTCGTCATTCGGGTTGCCAGTGCGCGCAAATTGTGTCCAAAAGCTGATCATACGGTTAATAGTCTTATATTCACGACTCTCTTTTGGCAAGCGTTGCGAAAAAAGATTCGAAAAAATATACGAAAGCTCATCACCGTGTGCCACGCCTTTCAAACCACGCCCCATACGCAATATACGATAAGGATGCGGCAACTCTTCGGAGTCAAAGTCGAAGCGATATAGGTAAAGTGGCGCACCGGCCGCATGCGATAAGCGTGAAAGTATGAGCCGATAGAGCGAAAAGTGCAGGCACGAGTAGGCTATGATCTGAAATATTATAAATAAAAAGGAAATGTTGTATTCATGCTTTTTATAGGGGCGTGTTTAAAGAATAAACTTACATTTTTATATTCATCGATAGTAGGTGTCTTACCACTCACATGCACTGTTCTCAATTTTTGCTCGAATTTCTCACTCTCTTCATTGTCGGCTACTTCAAAGGGCACAAAGGGTTTAAGAGAATAACATTTCTGCCTTTGGGCAGCACTGGCTAAGGCCTTGGCTCCTGAATTATATGTGGTGTTGAAATAAAGAATAAAATTTAATATATTTGCAGCATAAATTATCAAGTAGGCATTTAAGATGATTTAAAACGTGAGATAGAGCCTGGAATCATCAACTTATCGCAACATATACTCTTCTATGTTTTACCGACTTGTAGCATGAAATCATACCGAATAGTTCAACCGATATATGTTATTCTTTTATTATATATACCACCCTCTCCAAAAAAATAAAACTCACCCTGCATGAAGATCAGCCCTTCGTCTGACGTATGGCCGACCAGCAGCGGTATCGCATTGCCCCACGCAGTCTTCATCATTTCCCTTATTGGCTTCGGTATCACACATTCCGGCGTCACGTATGGCTCCACGCAGTAGACAAAAGGCGTCGATATATTGCGCGCACGATCTTCTGACGTCAGCGTACGACCTTCAAGTGCCATCAGATCTTTCGCTTTACACTTTCTTAAAAATTCAAGCACACTTTTATCATTATCAACACCCTTGTAGCCAGCTAATTTTGCAAGACTGAAAGCACGATATTTTTGACCTTCTGTCTCCCATAGAGGAAGGGCAGTGCCCGACATTAAAATCACACGGTGAAAGAGTCCTTGTGTCTGTGCGGTCAGCATCATGCAGTGAGCGGCGGTAGCGCCAGCGCTTTCACCAAAAACCGTTATGCAGTCGGGATTGCCACCGAAGCTCGCACAGTTATTTTTAACCCATTTTATAGCCAGAATTTGATCTTTAAGGGCAGCGTTACCAGGTACATTGCATTCGGGTGTGCTGAGCGATAAAAAACCTGGAGTAGAGAGAAAATGCAAAGGAGATATTCATATGTCTTATTTTGCCAAATCTATACACTCACCCAATACACCCAGCCGGTATTGTATTGTCACGAGCACAATATCTTTTTGCATAAAATAATCAGGTCCATACCATTCACGTGTAGCCTCACCGGTGCAGAGTCCACCGCCGTGTATCCAAATCATGACTGGCCGCGGCTTATCGGGCTGTGGCTGTGTGTATATAATTTGTTCTTGAAAATGATAATTTAAAATTTTCGGTAAAAGCACATACATTATTCGTATACACATTGAGGTAGAGACAGTCTTCAGATCCCTCCATTGCGCCGGTTATGACGTGTGCCTGCACAGCCATTTCTTTGGTACTTTTGCAATCTCTCACACCCTCCCATGGTATGGGTCGTTGTGGTGCTCTAAAGCGCAGCTCGCCCACAGGTGGTTGTGCATAGGGTATACCCTCGAAGCTGTGGTATGGCACGTCGTAAGTAGTTAGCCGCTTAACGCCTTCTACTTTTCCATACTCAGTTTCCACGATCGACGTTTCGCCGGTTGTGTGTCGATTTTGTTGGTATTTGTGTTCGTAGACTCTAAAGATTGGGTGGAAAAACGTGAAAGTTGTTTTTTGAGAGCTAATTAAGTTTAGATATGATTAGGATAGATATTAGGGTGCTGCAAAATTTTTTTTTTAATTTTTTTTACAACTCTTACCCCCTCAAATGTTAGTGATTGACAAACAAAAAATCCTCCCTCAAGCTGGGCGCTGTAGCTTAATTCTAAGGGATCGCTATTTTTTTTTAGGTTCCCATACGTTTAACATAGGAATTTTCGTTTTTCCATTCAAACTAAAATTTCACCAACTAATTTTCGTTCCTTAAAAAATCCATCACATATTCAGAAAGTTCACTTTTCAATCTTTAAAAATTTCTCTTTTCTATATTGTTTGTCAATCACTAACATTTGAGGGGGTAAGAGTTGTAAAAAAAATTAAAAATATACATATATATAAATATAGTTATACCAATGTAAAAATGAGAGTTATAGTTTTGATATATAATTACTTTGCCACTTATTATGCGAGTTTGCTGCGGTCTTCTTAAAATTAATTGAAATTGAATTCATATATTAATATAGGGATTGAAAGTTTAATAATATAAGGGATCAAAACTTCAACTAAAACATAAGTATCTGTTGGGAAACTTCTTAAAATTGAACAAACAGCTGTCTAATAACCTTTCTTCACATTTCCGATCTATCAAGTACCTCACGCCACATAATGGAAAGAACTACAAGTATTAAGTCGATCAATAATGGTTAATGGCCATGGAGTTTTAGCTCTTATATAAATTCGAACTTTTCTAGAAAATATTTTAACTTATTTGTTGGAAAAGCCATATAACCCAAGTCCTAGAAGTGTTAGTCCGTACTTTAGATATTAACAGTAGTTATACAATCAGTATAACTAGTTTTATCCTTAGCGATAAAGTCACGCTTATGGTAATAAGACGGGCGGTGGGGCAGATGTCCGCTTTATATGCGACGTGTTTAACTTGTTTATGTCTTTATATCTCTCTAAATGGTATGATTCCATTCACTTAGATTAAATATTTTTTATAAACGCGACATATTTGTGTAATCTTGTTGAAAGTTTCAGGTTCAGCTTGTCTACTCCCACATAATTGTTGTGATTGTAGTGAAATAACACTTGTTAAATATACTATATATTTACACATCACTTACTTTATAAAAGCGAAAAATTACTTAAGTATATTCCAAAAAGAGATTGTGAATATCAAAGAGCACTACAGTTCGTATTCGAACAAAACTACCGATTACACTGTTGGTTGTTATCTACAAATCAGTCGAAATCACTTATGCCGCTATAATATCACAACCCTAATTATTATTATATTTTTTGCCGATGGTATTATATGCCTTCACTATACTTGTATACCTAAAGACGGTAGATTCGCTGGCGAATTATGTTTTTCCAGCAATATGTGAAAAGCAGCCGGAATCGCCTCTTGGTTTGCCCCTCATTGCTCGCATATTAACATTAAAACTTTAGTATGTTTCCCTTAGTAGAAAGTATAAACACAGGAAAAGAATGCTAGTCTTCATAAGCAGTGTTGGATCGGTCATGCTCATAAGTGCAGATTTTGAATAATTTTGATCTTTATAACAGTTATTCGCATATACAGGGTCTACCAACAAGAAAGGCGTGTCAAAATGGATTTTGCTATATTTTGTTATGTAGATAATTGTATGCCATTTATGACTTCAACAAAATGTCTGCTAAATGGCCAACACGGCATCCCTTTAGGCCAACTTTCAATGACCTGGTCTAGCATTTCGGCTATAGTACACTGAATGGTGTCTTCGGACTTCTGGAGCGTTGGTGGTTGATTGACGTAAACCTTTGATTTAACTTACCCTCTGCGAAAATAATCAAAAGTCTTTGTGTCCATGTTTAGACGTGACGTCTTGTGGGAAAAAGAGCCAAGCAAGATCGTGTTATACACTGCTATTGATGGAGGCAGCATATTCGGCCACATTTCGAAAGAAAGAAGATCCGATGATGCCGCTAACCACAATCTCCACACAGCGGTCAAAGGAGATGAAGTTGCCTCTCCTTAACCACACGATGATTTGACTTACCCAGTAGTGACTGTTCTGTTTGTTGGCGAAGTCATTCAGCCAGAAATATACTACATCTATATCCCGTATCCCAGAAGAGTGGATTATCATGATATTCCGTAAGGAATGTAACACAGTCTTCGAGAGAATAAATGTCATATCAAAGATAATGGAAATATAGTTGCTACGCTATTAAGGGAAGCTACCGAATTGATAAAGTTTCTTTAGTGAAAGCATTAGATGAAAGAGATTTCTTTTGCCTTTGAAATACGAAGGGTAGAAGCTTGGGTATTCATTTGATGTTTCTAAAAAGTGCATACTGGGGAAGCAACGGTTTGGTATTCATTATGGACGCACTCAGTGGCGCAGTATTCGGAGGCGTGGCTGTGGTCTGCAACAAGTTTTTGCAGATGTTTTTCCTCAAAATTTTTTCCGATCCACATCAATGTTTCTGCTGGATGATGATAAAACACCACTATCAAGTTATCATATATGTATTGGAGTAAATACCATTTATCATGAGCAAAAATATACGTATGGATGGAAACATCTAGAAAGCCCAGCTACTTACAATCGCATTGTACATTTTTCTCCCCGATCAATTTTAGTCACCAAATCAAGTAAATGCATTTCTCTAAAATCCGTAAATTATCGGCAGGTATCAAAACCATTGTGAAACGGTATTTTTTAAACAAACCGTTAGCTTTGTTAGCGAACTGAGTAAAGGTACAGTAATGAATGAAATTAAATGTGAACAGGTAGCTCTCTAAAAATAAACATTGATGCGCCTTGCTATGTACATATAACTTAGTATTTATGTATGTAATATATGAGTTGTTTTGCTACCTGAATTTCTTACTTCAATATTTATGGGCAAACGAAAGTGAAATTTCATTGATATGCCAAACATGGCGGCATCAAAAGGTTGGCAATTTCATGGAAAAAAATTTAGAAATACCTACATACGTAGAATATGTAAATACTAGATATAACATTTGCTTTTGAGATACTACTCATATTACTCATCGTAAAATACCACAAAATGATTGCTGTCATTGCATGATACATAATTATATGAGCAATTTTCATAATTTTTAATAAAGACTAAAATACTAGAAATCGATTAATTTTCACAATATGCGCAAAATTGTAAATAAACTTTTGTTTACTTTTTTTATTACACGCGTACATATGTATGTATGTAGATGTGTAAATAAGTATATGTGTGTGCTTTAACAAAACCAGTCGTTTATTAGTCATCTCAGCTGATGCGGCCAACTAGTTGGCCGTTTCTTAGGAATGCACAACATAAATACAAATACAACAAAAACTTGTGTAAGTGTGTATACATAGTATGTACATTCATAAATGTAAGACTGGTTTTCGGTAAACAAAATGTCAAGCCACGCGGTCGAGTTGCGAAATTGCTAAATGTCAAACCATTAATATCTATTATTCAATGAGATGTGAACATTTTTGGTAAAGAGCATAACTCAATTTAAGTTTTCGTACACTTAGCACTTTCAAATATAAATAATATTAATTTTTAAAGACAAATAATGAGTTTTTAATATATAATATAACAAATAAACAAAAAAAATTAAAAAAATATTGAAAATGAAATTCGATATAGATTACTGATTTTTTTATAATACTCATTTTTTATATTTATATATTTATTACTCTTAAATTTTTAAATTTCAACAGGCACTGCACTCACTTCAATCGCCATCGACATTTCTCTATAAATCCAACATTTGAAAACATGTTAGCAGAGCGCAAGTTGCTTTTCCTCCAGCCTTTCAAATTTATAATCCAGAAAATGCGTTGAATTGCTTCAAATTACTAGTTAAGCTTGTAGATTAGTTACAAACTGCCACAAAACATACATATGTATGTATGTATGTACGTAAGTGCCCACTCAGCGCTCTATACAAATATGAATATACATTTGATTCGGTAGATCACTATTAAAATATCACACACGAAATTATCGTAAACCAATTATTTGATTTTTCGATTTATATCTGCTCCAGCAGCGAAGCACCGACAACCGCATGGAACAACGCGAACAACCGTACTGAAAAAAGTTCATACTAGCGTAGAAATCAAAAGCGTAAACAATTGCAGCTTCAGCGTAATATCTATATAAATATGTATGCGTTTAGATAAAGAAATGGAGAAATAGCGCACAGGAAAAGGCAGACAAAAATATAAAAATATATTACTCATATCAGTAAAGTGGATGATACCGAGTACCTAAAGAAAAAGAAAACCATAACAAAGCGCATTTTAAGTTAAAAAAGTCGAAAAATCAACGACACTTGCCGCGCACTTGAAGCAAACAACGATCATTGAGCGAAGTTGGTGAGTGGTGAGCGAGAGCGCCATTAAAAAACGCTAGCCGATATTGCGCTCTCAGTTGTCACTTTCGACTACGGTGTTGTTGTAGATGCTTTGTTTTCGAATTTTCATTCAACATGCACGTCCGGCATAAACAAGCTACTTAGTTGCTGGTGATACACGCCTGCCAGCAATATCAATTGATACGGAGGCGAAGGAAAAAGCAGCACAAAAAACAGATGTTTTGACGTTTTGCACAAATACAATGAGTGTGTCAATATGTATCAAACAAATATTTGCACATCTCCCAGTCAACTTTTGTGAAAATGTGATGAAAGTTGGATATATTCTTTAGAATTTCTCGTAAATATTTAAAGAAACTGCGCTTTCTACAAGAACTTAGGAAATAATGCGTTTTTGGTAGTTTTCAAGAGTCTGACTAATGAAAGCAACCTCTTTTAGTTTTTTTCCAGAACATTTTAAGTCAGACACGCCGAGGATTATTCTTCATACATCACTGAGTAATGGCTGGATACTTACCGTCTTACCGCAAGCAGCTATGGTGACCTAAATAGCAAACTTTTGAACCATATCTAATGTGTGAGAGTCTCCAAAGCTTGGTTTTGACTTATCTCTGAACTTTCTTAGTTACGAAATTTCCTTACTTGGTTGCAAAGGCGCCAGTAGCTTATATATTTATAGTATGTACCTGTATTCATATTTATGTTAAGGTGGTAATTAAATGACCAAAAGCGCAAGCTTCCGGGAACTTAGTTGAGTTGTTAATAATGTAGGTCTACGGAATCAAGCTCCAGCTCATCTGTAGTAAAGTCGAAATATGTACATATATATCGAGGACTATATCGATTTGTTTCTAAGTTTCAGTTTACTTGTTAAATTTTGCACCATAGACGAGATGACTTCTCCGCCAACTCCGAACGGTTTCGAAATTCATACAGGATATCCGAAAAGAAAGTAATCTAAAGTACAGATTTGTTTCTGAAATAAAGCACCACCCTAAAATTTAAGCTTAAATTCTCTAAACAGACATACAGTTGCGATTGAAAAATAGCACCACACGTTATACTGGAATGTTAGAATATATTTTACCTTTTTTCTGATTTGGCAGCAATCACCATGGCGTGCTCTCTTACTCAGTATGAACAGTTCGTTACAAACTTAAGTGGTCCTTTTAGTTTGATTAAATTTTGTATTATGTGCCTACTTTGGCGCAGATCAAAGGAAAACATAAACTGAAATCATGAAATTTCTAAGTTGTTCCAAAAAAAAATATTCGAAACGCTTTATATTGGGTAGTCGGAAAAGTTGTATTTCTAATCAAACTTCAACTTCTCTTCGCCGGCGATAAAAGCGTGTAGCACAGCACATGCAGTTTGCAAAAATCCTCTTAGAAATCCTCGCTGAGGATTAAAAAGGTTATAAAACATGTTTGTCAAACATTTACTACCGGCAAGGTGCTATTATTTTGACCACAGCTGTTCGTTACGGCGTACGTAATTAATGTAGGCATTGGCATTGGCATTGGCTAAAATGAAATATGTCGATAAAAAGACAACATTTGATATTCAATATAAGGAATAATGGAAACAACAAAGCAATTAACCGTTTTTTACTTATTATATATTAATTATATATATATATTATAACTAAGTATATATATACAAGTGCATTTTTCGTGTCGGCCGATCACATGTGAATTTCATTTTTAATTTCCATCGTACAATTTGCGTTAGCAAACATTTTGTTTGTAAATGGAACTTACTCTCAATGCGAGTTTTTAATTATATAATAAAAGAATTGCTGAATCAGCCTCTTATAAATTCCGTCATCTAATACATTTTTAAAGCGCTCATGTGCGTACAAGCGCATAGATATAATCTTCTATTATTTAAGGAAGCAGATGACATCCCCTTAGTCATCCGAAAAATATTCTAATATCGAGCGAGTCTCACATGTAGTAGGTACATATTTAATGTGGCAAGAGGGGAGATGTAGATGAAAAATATGTCAACAATTAGTTTAAATTAGTTTTGCAATGCACAAATCCAACCCTGAACTAATCAACTTTTAAGGTTATATCATTTATAAAATTATAAAATAAATTATAAGAAAGCTCTCTAAATTAAGGTTTAAATATGAGCAATATGTTACAATGATTTGCTATATTTTTGTTTATAATTTTAGCAAAATCTTTTTCTAAATACATTTTTTCGTTACAGTAAAAAATCACTTATTAACTATTGAAATTTGTCAGTATCCACAGCCGTTCATACTTCGTCTAAGTAAGTACTGTGGTACCTTTTCCAGACCCTGCCTCAGTATCGGAGGCAGACCCATAAAGCAAAGGTTTGTCATATAAAGAATCCCAAGCTTTCATTTTCGGCGCTTCGGGTATTTGGATAACTTGCAGCGTCTGACTAATATTCAGACCAAAGTCAGGATTTGTTTTTTCAATTGGTAGCCATACATTTGGCGCAATCTCGGGACAATTCGGATTTCCCCATTTAGCGAAGCTGGTCCATATGCCGATCATGCGTTGTATGGTGGCATATTCAGGCGTATTCTCCTCCAGTTTTTTGGATTCCTTCAAATAGAATAGATAGGAGAGATCATCGCCATGCGCAGCGCCCTTCACACATTCATCGCCGCAGAAACGTAAGCGATGATGATTAAATGTAGGCGAATCGAAGTCGAATCGGTAGAGGTAAGTATTGGCTGTAGCATACTTCGTACGCGCAAGCGCGATGCGATGCACACCGTGCCAGAACATTTTATGCGAACAAAGCTGAAAGCAAAATGTGAATGTTTAATTTTGTATTATTTGACTTTACGGCATTACTCACATGTAAAAAATCAAAGGTGGGATCTGGTTTATCCTGTTTGGAAACTACTTCGTCTTTTTCCTTACCAAAGTAGAGATTTAGAATGCGTGTGCTCAATTCTTGAATCCGACTGCTCTCGTAAATATCTTTTAACTCTGCTAATACCAATAATTCCGGCTCTTTTTTCACTAGATCTACAATTTTTGGAAACTTTTTCACATGCTGATACATTATTAAACCTTCAAATGATGTGCCCCCCATGAGGAATGGTATGCCATTTCCCCAAGCCGACTTCAGCAGATTAATTGGCTCGGTTGGCAATACGCAATGTTCTGACTCATAGGGTTCAACTGTCGGTGTAAATGTTAGCCAGTGGAACGATCGATTTTCCTCCTCGCTAAGCAGCGAATGATCGACCAATTTGCCTGCATCCAAATTTTGCAAAAACTCCAATACTGGCTTGTCTTTGGCCTCGCCTTTATAACCATGATACGCAGCTAGTCGATAGCCCATATTTTGTGGCATGTTAGCCCAGTAGCTCAGTGCTGAACCGGACATTATGACCGCTTGTTGAAATAGGCCACGCGCCTGATCACTCAAGGACAAAATGTGTGCACATGTGGCGCCGGCGCTCTCGCCAAAAACGGTAATATTATTACAATTACCATTAAAATAGTAAATGTTTTTCTTTATCCACTTGAGCGCCAGCAGTTGATCCTTGATAGCAGCATTGCCAGGAACATCAAGACTGCGGTCATTCAAGCTAAGGAAACCTAGAAGAAAAGAAGAAATGTTTGAAAATTATTTCTCTGTGATACAAGAAAGAAAAAGACTTTTCATCAATATTGCACAGGGTTTCATCACAGAAATCTTGCACAAAGGAGCTATTTTCACATACGGTGAGTAATCATCTTTGCAAAAGTCACATACTTCAAATCGTCACACGTGACCGTTACTATCGTTGTTATTTAAGACAATATTGTTGTAACTGAAAGTGATGTTTGTAACAGAACACCAGCAAAAAAGCAGGGTAATCTATTACCCTTTGATCTCTCTGAAACTTTTTAGGTGCGATTTGATGCCAAAGTCCAGGAAACTAAGGCGAAGCTAAACTTTTAGCCCCTATTACATCTAAAGTTTTTGCTGAGAGCTTGTGAACCATACAATTACTGAATTGTCAAGCTAACAATATATTCAATAAACAAAACTTACCCAGCGAACAGAGACGATAATTTAATGAAACAAATACAACATCTTCACGCATCAGATAATCGGGTCCGTGATGCTCGCGCGCTGCACGACCGGTCTGAAAGCCACCACCATATAACCAAACCATGACCGGCATCTGCTTGGTAGCATCTATCTGCAGTTTCAAAGTGTACATTGTCAATTTCGTTCTAAAGCGCAACTATTGTCAATACTCACATGCTTGGTGAAGACATTCAGATAAAGGCAATCTTCGCTGCCTTCTATTTCGCCGGTTTTCTGGTTCTTTTGTACCGGTTTGGGTGGACTCTGCGTGGCGTCTAATATATCGGACCAATTTCCAAATGGTTGCGGTGCACGAAAACGTAATTCGCCGACCGGCGGCTTGGCATACGGTATACCCTCAAAGCTATAGTAGGTTTCACCGTAGACTGCCTGGCGCTTGGCGCCGCGTATGCGTCCTTGCGGTAACTGCAGTTCCACAGTTTCTAAAATGCCAGAGCTTTGCGGTGCATAAAGGGAAATAAAAAAATATTTTTTTTTCAATCTAATTTTGTGCCTATCTTTGTTGAAACTTACTCAATTGCCATTTTCCGAATGTATGTTCGAAGAATTGTAACCGGAATTCTTTGGGTGCCCCGCTGAAATCGAGATAACATATTTCTTATTAGTAATATTTAAGTTTTTTTTTGAATTTATTCGGTTTTATTTGTGTAAATAATTTCGAATTGTTTTTGAATATTAAAAAATATAACAAATCTAAGTGTGCAGTTACATGTCAAGTGTACGCCGAGCGAGAATATAGTGTCGTTATAGCAACTGCAGTGTATCTTAAATACTAAACACTCAAGCGTACGCATCGCATAAGAATATCTAATCAATACTTCTTGTTTTTGCATTATCAACCAGCTGATAGAGAGCAGTTCGAAATGTAAATAAATATGTTTGCACGCACTGTTGTTCGTATGATATATGTATGTACATATTAACAAATGCTATGCTAGTCTGTCTTGCACTGTTATCATTTATACAGAGTGTCACACACAACTGCTTCTGCAGTGAATTGTTTTATTTTAGCTGAGAAGAATTATGATGAGTCAAATTCATATTTACCTTTGCTCTTTTTCATTGGAAATTTTTACAGTTTTCAGAACGCCCAGATTTTTCTTTTAGAATAAGTAAGTATAACAAATCCCATAAACTAGATCTTAATGGCCTAGAATTATATATTTGATAGCCTTCTTAAACTTAAAAACTAGCACTTAAAAAATATACCACACGCTGAATTTGAGACTAACACCGAAAATGGCTTAGCAAATCACTTGTGTCATTCGCTTACCTCAGCTAAACATGCGAAAAAATGTGCTCAATATGTGTGTAATGTATTATGTATTTATTACCGTTTGCAGTTTAAGAAAAGGGAGCCGCATATGATAACCCAAAAATTGTTAAGTGTCTGCAAATGACTAAATTCAAATGTTATTGAAAACTCACTAGTTCCAAAGTTCACAACAAACAATTTCTATATACATATGCATGCATATACATATACTCAAAAGCTTGCAAAAGCTCTTGTTGAGTGTTTACCAGTAAAATGTGCTCACAAAAGCTGCCCATTCAATTTGTGAAAATCACAAATAAATCAATAACTAACTTAAAAGAGGGCAAACAGCATATTCTTGTTTTCTTTAATGCAATATATCATCTCTATATGTTACAGTGGTGGCAAGTGAATAAGTATAGCGAAAAAATATATTAAAATATTAAAAGGACGCTGTTGATATTTATGACGGCTGTTACTAGATTTTTACCATTTTATAATGAATGGACTTACTCCATCCTTTTGGATCTGATTTATTTCTTTTAAAATTTTAATCCTGCCATTTCTTACTATTTTTTTCATTAAATTAATTGAATGGTTAAAATAATTAATTATGATAATCTGCTCATTATAATAAAGTGCCTTGTTTCTTAGGTCTGCTTGTCTTATGTTTTCTTCCATTTCCTTCACCTAACTGGTTAGCTCTTTCGGATGTAAAATTGTATTCACTTCGTTAACGATCTCTACTTCGTCGAGTTGGATCATGGTGTATCCTGCTTCTTCAACTATTGGTGATACTTGTTGGAATGCTATAGGCAATTTCATGGCGATCATCAGAAACGCTAAAATCCACATGGTCTGAAAATGTTTTGACTCATGGAGTAACACTTTCACATACATCGCCATTATGTACTATTGTGATTAACCTATCATCTTCCTCTTCCATACCTACTCTATCTAATTTAAGTGTCCTTTTTATGTTTGCTACATAATGATGTGTCTTAATCTTTTATAATAATTTCATATTTTTTATTGACTCAGTCTTCTCAGTTCTTCGTAGTTGTCTCTGTAGCTATTTCTTTCGTGTATTATGAGTTGTTTCTTCCGGTCTATTGTGTTTTTGAAAATGGTTGGATTTATACAATTGTTTGCATTATTGGGTGTGCATTTTATTGTTGAGTGATAGCGATCATAATAGTTACCTATATCTTTAATTCCTGTTAGTTTTTCCAACAATGTTGAGTGCAGTCTCTCAATGGCTGCATTACCTGTATGGAAATTTGGTTTTGTTAAGTGTATTTCGACTTCTTTAAGAACTGACTCAACTGTTCGGCCCTGAATTCGTTTTCCATGATGATGTTTTTTGTTTCCCAAATTTTGTGAAATGTTCAATTATGATGACCTTCTTTCCTCTCCAATTTCTGTCAGTTATATTGTATGCTACTGCAAATTTAGTTAGTTTATCAATTACTGTGACAAATTACCGCTTTTGAAAACGAAAAATGTCCACATGTGTTATTTTATTTTTATCTGCAGGTGTCTTTGTTAGTCTAAACTGCGGCTTTATCGGTTTCCCGTCATATTTAATTTACTTACATTTTTCGCAATTACCTATAATCAGCTATAGATTTTCGCTTAATTTTGGATAACATATTTTATCCTTAAGTATATTGTAAGTCTCGTTCATTCCGCTATGCATTGGCTCATTACTATGGTAAAGTTAAATTTGTTTATACTGGTCTTCTTCTTGTAGAATTTCTGTTGCTCTTTTTGTACATTTTATGAATTGTAACTGCTTATAAGTAATAGTTAAATTTTGTGATAATCGGCCTTTTCCACTTCAGAAAAAATACCCACTTTGCCTCTGTCAATAAGTCTTTGGAAAGTATTTTTCAATATGTTCTCCGTGTAGATAGGGTTAATCTCGATTACTTTCCTAACATGTATTCTTTGGACTTCAGTTTGAGGACATATGATTTGGGTCTTATATTTGTTGACAATTTCTTCTTTTATGAAGAAATGTTTTAACAGCTCCTCTTCTGCGGAATGTATTGTGCCTGACATTTCTAAATGAAATTCTTTATCACTGCTTTCGTAGATTTTTGGCAAGTTTAAATTATTTTGCCCTTTCTCATATTCAATTTCATAATTGGACTTTTGCAATATCCTTTTTTTCAATAAAATTTGATGGCAACCTTTGGCTAGATCAAGAGTGCTAAAGTACTTCGCTTTCCCCAACTTGTCTAAGATTCCATCAATGTTTGGCAATGGATATTTATCATCGATAGTTCTTTGATTTAGTCTACGGCAATCGAGTACTAACCGAAACTATTTTTCGTCTTGAAATTATTGAATATAACATCGTTTTATAGTAGAAGATCGTACGGTTTTTCAAAGTCTTTTTCAACCATCTCATCCTAGGGTTGTGGGGGTATTTATATTCTAGTGGGCTTGGTGACAAAAACTACATATGCATATGTAAATATGTATATGTGACCTGGTCTACGAAAAGGAAGGTAACGTGCGAAAACTAGTTTTCTGGGAAAAGCTTTTAAAAATAATCGTCAGTTTCTCGTTATCTCATTAATTGTTCTCCTTTTTTTGACACCTAAGCCCCCTTTCCGTAGACCAGGTCACATATATGTATTTAATTCGAACAATATTCGAACAGCAGAGTAGAGTTGTAGAGACTTGACAAGTTAAACAAATTCAATTATATTTAAATACTTTTTTATATATGTACATATATGATTGAACATTACAAATTGAACTGAAGTAAGATTATTTTATGTAAGAGTTTTAAAATAATAAATATAATTAATAAAAACTGAAAAGGGGACTCAACCGAGATGTCAGCGTATGTGAGCAGTACCTGTTGTTTCTTGTTACAGTTTATACTCTGATCCGGATTTCTAGTTCAATGTTCCCATATAGATTTAAATGGCAATCACCGATCCATACGATTCGCTAATTCGTTCGAACATATATACACAAACACATACATATACATATGTACATATGTATGAATATTCACTGAGGCAAATAGGCACAAGTAATTGCTTTGGAATCAAGAATCAGACTGACTCTGCTATCAGATCAGCAACTCAAGTCTGCTCCAATGTGTGTGTGTATGGCACATTCCAACAAACTCAAAATATGCCGAGTCTGCGGTTTTGGTCACGTACTGGTGGATCATGCGATATGGTGCACAACTGCATGCCGTCATTTGATGTAACCTGTTTAACAATTGTAGTTGTGCTCGTTCACTTTATGTAAGATTTGTCAGAAGGATTCCCATAACCCTTACATAACCCAGTTTGTGCAAAAATTGAAACAGAACGACCATCAAGGACGATGTGTTAATGCCATACAGCCAACGAAAAAATCAATTTAATGATGGACATTTTTGGTGAGCGTCGAAGTCTTGGGGCGTGGCCTCCAAGATGGGGCGATTTCATCCAGCTGGACATAAATTGTTTAACATATAGGATATTCGGGTAAAATTTTCACTGTGGTTTTGCGAACACTCTAATATATTTATCATTTTTTAAGCGTTATGCTTTGCTCAATAATTCCATGGACGAATTTCCGTAGTAAATCTTAAATATACCTTGGTAGACAAACATTTGCATCACCGATAGCAACTATGTCAGAAGTCAGATAATGAAACCGCATGCAAAACTGTCGGAATTGAATTAGTTATATACCAAACTACAGAAATTTTGAGGAAATTGTAACGATTTAGACATATCGTTTGACAAAAAAAATATACCTCATTCGTTAGCAGCACTCCAGTGTTTTCATAACTACACTCAAAACCACATCTCATCGTTCAAGATTTTCCGTTTTCAAATCGTATCTGAATGAGTGTATTATTTAAAAGTGTCAGTATGTCCACCTTACTATTCGTTATTAATCGAACCTTACCTCACATAGAGGAAAATTTTAGTTTTGAAAAACAAAGAATACTTGTATGTCGGCTTTATGAAGCTTTGCATGATACTGAACTAGAGAGACTCATAATTGTGTATGTAGCAAAATAACTAAGTTACTATAACTAAAATTATATGCCAAACCTTAAAACATGGTGAAAAACGAATTTATTGAACTTTTCAGATTTAATTAAGATTAATTTAGAGTAATAATGATAACACAGGGGGCCATACGTATTATAGTATAAATTCATTTTCGAATTGAGTATTCAATATAGTTGCTCTCTGTAAGTGAATAACTCATCTAGTGCGTTTAATTTAACAGTCTCCGGTAGCTCCATCATTTTCAAATCATAGCTAATATTCAAAGCCATATTCGGTTCAGAGTCTTTTAGTGGTGTCCAACAAACTGGTTTGATTTCATCGCAATTAGGATCAGAGTTAGCGGCAAAAGCAGTTAGAATAGCAATTAGTCTTCGAATAGTCTTATATTCTGCCGAATCCAAGCCAACTTTCCAAGAGTCATTGGAGAAAAATGTGTATGATAAATCATCAGCATGAGACACACCACGCACCGGATCATTGCCACAATATTTAGCGCGATATAGATTAAAATCGGGCGAGTCAAAATCGAAACGATAAACATACGTGGGTTGGCTAGCATATGCCGAGCGTGCCAAAACAGTACGATGGATATCGTGTAAGAATATTTTGTAGCCATAAATCTGAAAAGTTGTTGACAAACAAGAAAGTATTAGAAATGCGATAAATTTGTGGGTAAAGGTCGTTTTGTTAAACTTACATCCAGAAATTTGAATACTGAACGATCACTTGGCGTTTTGGCGCCAAAAAACAATTTTAATAATTTTTCACCCATTGCTTGCAGCTCTTCCGGTGTATGCGCAGCCTTAGCATCCTCCGGCAAAATACGCTCTGGATCATTAATAAGTGTACGCATTATATGCGGAAACATTTTGAGACGCTGATACATATAGAGTCCTTCGAAGGAATTTGCACCAATAATCATCGGTATACGATTACTCCATGTATTTTTCAGCAGCTCAAATGGCCGTTGCGACAATATACAATTCTCACTGACATACGGTTCAATAACTGGTCCAAAAGCAAACATGTATAATTTTCTGCGTTCCTCTTCGTTGAGCAAAGAATGTTTCACCAATTTGTCCGGCTCTAATTGCTGCAGAAAGCTCAAAACTTCTGCATCATTATTGTCCCCATTAAAGCCGTGAAATTTCGCCAATCTGTAGGCCATATCAGTTTGTGGCATATTTACCCAGTAACATAGCGCACTTCCCGACATAAGTATGACGCGTTGAAAGAGATCTTTTGACTGTGCACTAAGCGTAATCGCATGAGCGCTGGCAGCGCCGGCACTTTCACCAAAAAGCGTTATATTATCGGGATCACCATTGAAGTGACAAATGTACTGTTTCACCCATTTGAGTGCAAGCAGTTGGTCTTTCAGCGCAGCATTTCCCGGCACTTGTAGCGCTGGATCGGCGAGACTAAGAAAACCTTTGCCAAAACATTAAATTTCTTCTTCTTATTTATTGGATGGCAAGTTTGCGGCAACTCACCCAAAGAACAGAGTCGATAATTGAACGTAACCAATACCACTTGCTCACTCATAAAATAGTCCGGACTGTAAACATTCGTTGTGGCTTCCCCTGTATAGAATGCGCCGCCGTAAATAAATACCAACACCGGCAGAGGTTGTTCTGATTGCAGCTACATATTGCAGAATGCATTAGAAATTAAATAATGCACATTTTTATTGCACCATTTAAACTGTAAGTATGCGCTAATTGGCGAACCCACCTCTTTTGTATAAACATTTAAATATAGGCAATCCTCCGAGCCCTCCACACCGCCTGTGCGCGAATTCTTTTGCAACGGCTTGCTAGCGCATTGCGTACAATCCTTGACTCCGCTCCAAGGCTCGATCGGCTGCGGCGCCTTGAAGCGCAACTCTCCTAAGGGCGGCTTCGCATAGGGTATACCCTCAAAACTGTAGTAATCATGCGCGTAAACGGTCTGGCAGTGTTTTCCTTGGATCACACCCAGTGGCAGTGCGATTTGTGGAATTTCGCTAATAAAAAATTTTGTGTGCAATTAATTTTCCTCTTCATTTAATGAAAATTATTTAGCCTTGTGCATACATATATTCTTCTTAATCTGTCACACGCGTTTGTAAACTTACGTTGAACTCATCAGCTTTTGCTTTTAGTCTGGGGCTATGTAAACAATTATATTTATTAGTACGTATTCAGTTACTTGGCGGATCACTGCCCTCCCAACATGTAGAACCGACTGACTTCGCCGCTTGCTCAAAAACAACTGAAAATGTATTCCGATATTAAGTCAGTTGTGCGATTAGATTGCGTAGGTTGTTGCATAATTTTAAATAAATAGCAAATAGTTCGTAGTGACGGGAAAATGACGAATATCGTCGGTTTCGGTCGAAGAGAAATTTATGCGGTGCTTGACTCTATTTTGTTGAAGCCTCACAGTCTACGACCTCAAACTTTCTTTACATAAGGCAGATGCGATCAAAATGGTTACCCAAACGGATTTAATTTTAGACAAATTATTCATAAGTAAAGAATGCAGCAATTTATATGAAGGTTTATACTAAATATTTAAAACTGACAGCTGCAGGAAACATTGTCCAGTCTATGCATAAACACATATATAGACTATTTATTCATAAGCCCTTGTCCGACTTTATTTAATCAGAATCGGAAGTAATTTCAATGTGAAATGTGGAGGTTATTTCTCCGTCATAAAGCAGTATATTTTGGTAAGGAATAAACCTAGTAAGTTTGTACGGTTAGACCACAGTGGACTGGGTGTGTTGAAGTTGCGAAGCTGTACTGTTTCAGTTCTTGGTGCAATAAAACATTGATTTCTTCTAACTCCGTCAATTTTAGTTTAAAAGAGTATTAGACAATATTGTTTTCGGTGCAGACCCATCCAAACGATTTTCAACACCTTAGGTATTTTGTATATGTATAATGGTTTTCTTATCGGCCGTTGTACGTGCCTTATTCGAAATATATACTAGCATTCATCATGGAGCATTCCATTGACCGCCTTGAGTGCTCACAATTGAACATTATTGATAATCTTTGTACTAAGTGTTGAGAGTTTACAGTTATTTCAAAGTAATTAATTAGTAATGCAAAGGTCATCACTTTTAATATTCAGGAAAAAAATAATTAGCTGCTAATTGACTTTGTAAGTCACTAAAAGAGGTGAGAAAATGTTTTTATTTGAAGTGCACATTACTACAAAAAAAATTACTTCGTTGTGCATTTATAAATGCATACAAGGAGGAAATGTTTAGTCATATGCATATCAAGAGGAACACCCGGTTTACATGTAATTTGAGAAATATATTTAAAGTCGGGTAAAAAAGAAAATATTTTGTACATTACCTCTCCCAACCGCTAAAATGGTATATAGGTACATATGTACTATGAACCAAATAGAAGTGGTTTGGGGACGTTTTGTGTCCAACTATACTGTTATGTAATTTAAATGAACTGAAGAGAAAAATAAGGCCTAAATTGAACCGCCTTGAACGACGGTCCACTGTGACACCTAAAGCTCCTAAACATTGATCATAGAGACGCTCTTGTGTAAGTCCATATAGCGCTTTGAGCTTATCACAAATTTGTTGAGGCGGCTAATATCTGTTTCGGCTATTTCTACTGGTTCGCCAAAATATGACTGCCGAGATGTTTCTACCTTGTCTTACTCCATACAACTTTGACAATTTACCTTTGACAAAAGTTTTAGTTTTAACGCATGTAAAAAGGTATACATCGTCGAAAAACTCAAACTCGATTCGGTATCAGTTTTGTCAAGTTTTTCAGTGAGAAATATAAAAACTAATTGAAAATCACTCGGCTTCAGATACTATTTATGAAAGTTAACGACTTTTGGGACTTTTATAATTATATATCCTTTTGAGTATGAGTGTTGCATTAGTTAAGGGTAAAATATTCAAACTATTGGCCCATTGCAACTGCAAATGTAGTCTAAAATAATGAAACATTGCATTACAGTAATGAGTACAGCAATCGTATTTAAAGTCATGGAATTTTAAAATTTCTCTTTTATACAATATATTTGGCTATTTTCGTCTGTATACAAATAATGACCCGAAGGTGAGTAGAAGTTTGCGAGCACAACAACATGTGCATAGTAAAATGAATTTTAAGCTGTATTTTAAAAAGGAATTTGCATTTCGTTTGGAAATTGTTTAAATACTTTTCGATTAAGAATTTGACATAAAATTATTTTGTGCTGGTTCACGTTTTAATTTCCCTAATGAAGTCGTTATCTTATCGGTCAGTGTTCCAAAATACAGTAGATGCCTTCTACAATTGCAGCACTTTCATATCACACATATAAAGTTAAATATTTACATGAGATACACACCTAAGTTCTACCAATGGTGAAAGCGACCTTGAGTGGAATTTCACAAATCACTTTCCTAAATTACTGAATTGTTATAATAATGGCGTGTGATAGAGAAATGTGAGCATTATTGCGATGGAATAGTTAAAATTATCTTTATCAGTCTATGGTATGAAAAATTCGGGCTTACTCGTATTTAGAGATATTTGCCGCATATAATGCGTATGCGGACGGGTTTGGTTAAAGAAATGTTGCAACGGGTAACGCCTCACATCCATTGTTTTCTGATACAAAGTGCCAAAATGCCTTGCGAACAGTCGTTGAAACAGGAAATACTCTCAGGCGGCGTCTCTAAGCAGAGTTTGAGGAACAGGAAATATATTTCAGATCCATGAAACATAACTGTATAAGTGAAAAGTAATCGAAGGAGTCCATATTTGCGACAATATCACAAAAATTTCGTAGATTTGCGATGTTGGAAAGAGGTGACATGGTGATCAATCCATCCAAATCTCCAGATATTCTCACTTATATTCTTACTGACTTTCTTTAGTGGCGTGTCATGTAATGAGCAAAATACAGACAGCTAATTCGGTTGATTAATGTTATGTTCAATAATAGTTCAAGAAAATATATAATTAATTGTCTTAATTGTCTATCCTAAAAAGTACCTGTGCTTTTTTGACAGTTTGTTAAGCAATTGTATCGGTATGTAAGTAATTTATGATACGCTACCTTCAATTAACATTTTTAAATAATATTTCACTGAGATATAAAACTAGTTTTAATATTCTAAGACATTTTCGGGCAGATATGAAGATCCATAGAAATGAAAGCATTTACTACTGGCTCAGGATAGAGCTATCAACCTGTCCTCCAGTATATGTATGTATGTATAACATTTTCACTAGATTGTAGGTAATGGATCGCCCCAATTATAATCTTCTACTTTGTGGGCGCCACACAATTGCTCTGGGCTCTTATATAACTTCGCCCACACTTCCAACTTGTCTACTTCTGGAATCGTTTTGAATTCCAAGTGTTGACCAATATTAACACCCCGCAGATTGTAATACTTCGTTACGGCGTCCCAAATAATCGGATCCGTTGTTTGCGAATCGGGATCACCAGTAGTGGCATATGTCGTCCACATACTTATCATACGCTTTATGGTTTTATATTCGGCCGAGTTTGGATACAACTTTCGTGCATCGCGTGCATGGAATAAATAGCACAGGTCATCGCCATGGGATGCACCGCGAACCTTTTCATCTGAGTATCGCCTGCGATTTGGATTGAAATCTGGTGAGTCGAAGCCAAAACGATACAGAAAAGTGGGGGCCAGCGCAAAGCTTAAGCGCGCCAAAATAGTACGATGGAAGTCGTGCCAAAAGATTTTATAGCTATAAATCTGAAACAATTATAAATTAATAATTCATAGTCGTGAGCTATGAAATCAGCCTGCACTTACATCTAAATAATGAAGTAGCGAGTGATCATTCGGCTCTTTCTCGCCGAAATGCAATTTCAATAGTTGTTCGCCCATTCGCTTATTTTCTTTTGTAGTATTTGAGTTGTAAACGTCTTCTGGTAGTATTAATGCCGGTTCGTTGTATAGAAGTTTCATAATATCAGGATTCCTCTTGAGTGTACTGTACATAAAGAGACCTTCAAATGAGGTGCCACCGATCATCATTGAGATTTTATTGCTCCATGCATTCTTCAGCATATTAAATGGGCGCTCCGGTATAATGCAACCCTCTTCTATATATGGTTCAACAATCGGACCGAATGGAAACATGTAGGATTTACGCTGTTCGTCTTTGTTCAATAAAGAGTGCACAACCAGTTTTGCAGGGTCTAGCTTATTTAGAAATTGCAAAACGCTGGCATCGATATTGTCGCCATTATATCCATGGAATTTCGCCAAACGGTAGGCCATATTTGTTTGCGGCATATTAACCCAATAATTTAGAGCACAACCAGACATGGCAATAGCACGTTTGAAGAGATCACGGGCTTGCTCAGAGAGCATCAGCAAGTGGGTTGAAGCAGCACCGGCGCTTGAGCCAAAAACCGTAACATTCTTAGGATCGCCATTGAAATGCGATATGTACTGCTTAACCCACTTGAGTGCCAATACTTGGTCCTTGAGACCAGCATTTCCAGGTATACTCAGTGAGGGATCGGCGAGACTGAGAAAGCCTGTTAATTAATTAGACTAAAGGAGAATGATTGCAGAAAAAATATAAGCACGTACCTAAAGCACATAGTCGATAATTAAAGGTAACAAGCACCACATCTTCATTCATAAAGTAGTCGGGACCCAAAGTTTCTCTTCTGGCGCCGCCTGCACGAAAAGACCCGCCGGGTATAAATACCAGAACAGGCAGTGGTTTTTCCGAATTTAGCTGTTTCAAAATATTTAAAAATTATTTGCTTTAAGCTCAAGCATTAATTAACTTACGCGTTTTGCATAGACATTTAGGTAAAGACAATCTTCGGACCCTTCTATGCTCTCATTGACTGGATTTAACTGTAACGGCTTGCTAGCGCATTTCGTACAGTCCTTAACGCTTTTCCATGGTTCGACCTGCGCTGGCGCACGGAAACGCAACTCGCCTAATGGTGGTTGCGCATAAGGTATACCCTCGAAACTAAAAAATTTCTGATCGTAGATAGTTTTGGATTCTCGCCCCTTAATTCCGCCCAATGGTAAGGTGATAATGCATTCTCCATCCTTCTGTACACTGCAAATAAGTTCCAGCTGTATTAAAATATTTTCCATTGTTGACATTTCTTCCAATCACTTTTGTTTACTTACTTTTGACTCATTATGCTTTCGGCTTATATTCGTTCTATGTTTTTTAGCTTATCACCAAATTAGAGTTCCGTCACGGCACAACTGATTTTTATTGCTCAGTAAATTACTTGTATAACTCAAAATTTATTAATCTATACACATTTTATTATAGAAAATCATTAATATTATGCTTTTATTTGCAATTTCTAAAATTATCTTAAATAGTGTCTGTCAAAACAAAATGTATGCAAACAAAACCAAAAAATTTCTTTGTTGTAATGGAAACTGTCACCCAAAGTACTGAATGACTTAAAAAAGACTAGCTGCTGTGCGAGAAATGAGAAAAGAAAACAGTGGGGAAACAAAATAACATACACGCACATATCCATATGCTTAATAGATATAGAGATTGCTTAGCGCTAGTGAGAAAATCACTATCTAAGCTTTTCATTGATCGCGAGCACGTTGACCCTCAGCTATCTGTGCACTACTATACTTGTTCATTTCATTGAGAGCATAGATACTTTATAATGTGCTATGTGCTCACAGTGAGTGTAGTTACTCACACTGCGCAAGAGACTCAGAGGCCCAAAGGTGGGCGAATGAAGCAAGTGTAAAAATGGCTCTCCGACAATAAGCAAGAAACACAACCAAGCTGAATGAATACATACAAGTATGTACATATGTATTAAGACTACTTATTTCCGTCGATCTCGAGATATCTCGAAAATTTCGGGATTATATGATTATAAACTCATAAAACAAGCAAAGTTGGTTTAAGCTCCGATAGATTCAGAGAAGTCAAAAAGCGCTGGATTCCAAATTTAAGCAGGCTTTCTAAACACAACTGATTAAATGATAAGACGATACTCTGGATCTACACCAGCCACAAAAATTATCAAAAATGTCATTACGGAAGAAAACAACATTCGCTTAACTTTAATTATATATAATAATTTTCAGATTTTATTACAGTTATATAATTTTCTTTATTGTAATAATAGCTAATTAAATAGTATCTACTTGATCTCTTTTGGACCCGACGTTAACATTCAAAATAGCTTCACACCCGCCTCTTTGTAGTATACATCATAAATCTTACATATTTCCGATTCGGGCCAATCCACAAAACTAATTTCGTTGGAGATATTCAAACATTTGTGTTCGCCAAATGCCGACAGCGGTTCCCAAACAGTTGGCTTAATGGAGCCTACATTAGGGTCGGAAGTGCCGGCGAATGTTGTAAATAAATCCAACATATATTCTATGGTACGGAATTCAGCAGAGTCACGTGCCAACTTAAACGATTCTGGCATGTAAAATATATAGGAGAGATCATCGACGTGCGCTACGCCTCGCACATTTCGACCACACTTTTTAATGCGATACAAATTGAAATCCGGCGAGTCAAAGTCGAAGCGATAGAGATACGTTGGTGCTATCGCACGCTGAAGACGGGCACACATATAGCGGTGCATGGGATGGTAATAAGAGCCATACGATGCTAACTGCGTGATGAAATATATTGATAAATGGACTTATCTCGAACAATGCGCAAATATGTTGGTACTTACTTTTATCAGGCTTAGCGCATTCTCTTTATTCATTACTTCATTGCCTATATGCAATTTGATTAACTTCTTTGCTAGCGCTTTTTGCGTTAGCAAATCGCATTTTCGAATTATTTCGCTGGAGAGCACGTATTCTGGATGCAAATTAAGCATATCGTAGAGCTCCGGAGTAGTTGTGTAGAACTTGTAACTCAAGAGTGATTCCAAAGAGGTGCCACCCAACATTAGCGGCATTCTATGGGACCAAGCCGTTATTTCAGCAAACGCCTCGAATGGATCTTTAGTAATTATTGCATCCACTGCGTTGCCATTTTCTATTGTCGGAAAGAATAGATAGGTTAAATTTCGATCTTTTTCTTCTTTAGTTAGGAAATCAACGTTGGTTAATTTCTTCGCTTCAAGTCCATGCAGATACTTTAATATGCTTTCGTTGTCTTCGGAACCTTCATAACCAACATGTTTGGCGAAACGGAGCTGTAAATTGGGTATTTCGCGAATGTGTATAACTGTGCCGGACATGAGTATGGCTTTGTGAAATAGCCCCTCGCATTGCGGTGCCATCATAAGTATATGAGTGGCGGCACCACCCGCGCTGTGTCCAAAGAGCGTAATATTGTCTGGATCGCCATTGAAATTGTGATAATTTATTTTAAGCCATTTTAATGCTGCTACAATATCTTTGAGTCCGGCATTTCCGGAAACCTGCAGTTCAAGTTCTGGGAAACTGAGGAAACCTGAGCAAAAGTAAAAGCGAACATAGTTTTTATACACAAACTGATATATGAACTGAAAAAGTAAATTCTTAGACATTCGGGAATTTGTTCGTTGGTATTCAAAAATTTTGCTCAACATACCCAGCGCTCCCACACGATGTCCAATTGTTACGAATATCACATCTCTCATCATGAAGTAGTCTGGTCCCCAGTTAAGACGAGACGCACTGCCAGTTGTGAAACCACCACCATGTATATAAACCATAACAGGCAGTGGTTTTTCCGACTTAAGCTAAAATTTTGCAAATGTGAATAAACACAATTGCATATTACAAACTTATACTTCTGGCACGTAGAATATACATATAGGAAAGATCATCAACGTGCTCTACGCCTCGTACATTCCGATCTTCTGCTTACCTTTTTGGCATAAATATTCAGATATAGACAATCTTCGGAACCCTCAATGGTATCGGTATAACGATTATATTGTATGCATTTAGGTGCGATTTCAGTGCAATCGCGCACACCCTCCCAATGATCAACTGACTGTGGTGACTTGAAACGGAGTTCTCCCAACGGCGGCTTGGCGTAGGGTATACCATCGAAGCAATAATACTGATCGCCATAAACGGTATCACGCAATTGCCCACGCACTTGTCCATGTGTTGTGGAAATTATCGGTTGTTTGGTATTTTCGTCAAAACTGTCGATAGATTAAATATGTTACTATAGTAACTTTGATGAGAGCAAAGAGACAACTTACTGTGCAGCCATGCTGTGTATTTTCAACTGGTCGCTGCAGGAGGCAAATTACGATTAACTTATGCAAGTTGCCAAATACATTTCAGATAATTTAAATGGTTTACTCTGTCTACCAACTTACAAGGTTAAAGGGGCCGTGACAAGATGCTTATCAGAGCTTTTTTATTACTTATCCACAAATTAAGTCAGTGGTTATCTGAATTGTGCTATATATATTATGAGCTAAGCGATGCGGTTAAGACGGGGAGCGTGTAATACTTTTTCTCGCAATAAAATCCGTTATCAGGACAGTGTTTATTTGGGTAACGTTATTGAAACTCGAACCCCAACTATTGTACACGCCACGTATTTACCATATAGCTCCGTCAAGATGTCAACTAGGTATAGAGTTACATTGACCTTAATAAATTCAGTCGATTGTGGCTCACCCGGAAATAGTCATCTCTATGAAAGATGGAAAGATCAAATTTTTCGTTGTCTATGCTTTTGCTAGCTCTTTCCCAAATCAAACATCAAATATTGGTCTCCACGTTTGTTACTAGCTATAAACCGAAACCTCATAGCACTTGCTGTAACTTAGTACTCAACTTACAATTATTAATTAATATTAAATGGATAAAAACAAATATTTATTTATTATATTTTCAAACATTTATATTTCAAAGTCTAATTAGAACAAATTTTTAACATGTCAGGTTCATAATAACCAAAAGTTTCTTAAAATATTTGTTTATGTAAAAAAAACAAAAAACTAATAAATTGCTGCCAAACATGTGCACACACAGTAAAACTTGGTGTCAACTAAAAAATTTTTATACCCGCCTCTTTATAATATTGATCCCTTAAAACGCACTTATCTTCCTCTGGCCATTTGATAAAGCTCATTTTATCGCTAATATTAAGACAATAACGAGTATCTGCTGTCAGTGGTTCCCAAACTAAACTGCTTAGCTTTTCACAATTCGGATCCGAATAGAGAGCAAAGGCTGTTATCCAATCTATCATGCATTCAATCATCATAAACTCCTTCGTATCACGCTGCAGCTTGAATGAGTCTGGCATAAAGAAAATATAGGAAAGCTCATCTACATGGCATACGCCACGCACCTCACGACCGCAATGCTTTATCCGATACAAGTTGAAGTGAGGTGAGTCAAAGTCGAAGCGATAAAGATAGGTAGGTGCTTTAGCATTAGGTATTCGTGTTTTGAGATAGCGATGCATTGGATGGTACATCAAATCATAAGACGATAACTATAACGGAAAATATAAAAATATATATTAAACAAGTAAAGAAGGGGAAGAGAAATACTTTAAGGCGTGAAACCAATCATATAGAGAAAAGTCAGCTGGAATTTCGAAAATCCAGATATTAGTTACAAGGGGCTAGGCCAAGTTTTCGCTCAAATTGATCTGTTTTCAAAGATATATAGTACTGTTATGAATAAATCACGCTCTTTTATTTTCATTGCGCTAACTCACATATTGGTCGATATATGCAGTAAAAAGCCACCCGGAAGTTAGAAAATTTTTTTTATTAGGTATATGGTGGCTAAGCGAAGTATGGGTCCGATTCAACCAATTTTTGACATCCAGACATACCATTATAAAGGAAGGATTATCCCTTAATTTCAGTGATATAAATCATGGATTGACCGAAATTTTCGGTCAAAAGTCAACTATAGGTACTGGGGTCTAAATATTCGGTTCACACTGTGGTATCAAAATGTAAAGAGAATGCCATGTCCTAAATTTTGTCGAAATCGTTTGGTCGGGTCCCGAGATATGGGATTTCACCAAAAAGTGGGCGGTGCCACGCCCAGCGTCCAAATTTTCACACCACTTCCCATAAAACTTTCTCATATAATCTCGGTGGTGAAATTTAATGCCTCTGGCATATTTAGCTATTGATTAATTGCGCTTTTGTAGTTTTTGACAGTACCGTTATATGTGGAGTGTGTGGGGTTATCTTCTGATTTCATCTGTTTTCACAATGTAGATAGAAGTTCTTGTACAATTAATATTGAGCAAATTTAGTTATTGTGGCTTAAGTGTTTATGTTTTCGGTTAATGGCGATTTGTAGGCGTGGCAGTGATCCGATTATGCCCATCTACGAACCTTAACTTTTTATACCAAGGAATCTACATACCAAGTTTCATCAATATATCTCAATTTTTACTCAGCCGGATTTCAACTTTGCTCGTCATCCTGATCATTTACTATATATATACATAACCCTATATCTAACCCTATATCTATATCGCATAGTTTTAGTGATACGCATAACCGTTATGTGAACAAAACTATATTACTCTGTAGCAACTGGTTGCAAGGGTATAATAAATATAATTTGTTTATATATTAGATGGAGTTTACAAAGAATTAGAAGCGAAATTAAAGTAGTGCGATTGCCAAATTGCAACAAATATTTCTTAATTTTGCCCAAAAAACATTTTCAACCCTTACAAAGCGATAATATGAGAAATTTCCAATTTAGAAATTAATTTACTTAGATGCCTAAGATCAAACGAGTGCTCAATATCCAATTCCTTCGCACCTAAATGCATGTGTATAAGCTTCTTTGCGAGTTGTTGTTGTGTGTGCCCATCACATTTCTCTCTGGCTTCATATGGGAGCAAGTACTCAGGATGCTTTCTGAGAGTTTCATATAGTTCAGGTTTCTTGGTGAAATAGTTGTAATGCAAAAGACCCTCAAATGAGTTGCCACCTAACACCAGCGGCATACTGTGACACCAAGATTGCTTATTGGCATACATATCAAGTAGGTCCTTGGTCAGTATAGCATCTGGCGCAGACTCATTTTCGAGCGTAGGAGAGAATACGAAAGGAGGGCATTGCTTCAGTTCTTCTGGTGTCCAAATTTGAAGATTGCAAAGGCGCTCTGCTGGCAATGCGCTGAGATAGGCAAGTATATCGTGGTTATTCTCTTTGCCCTTATATCCCAAGTGTTTGGCGAAGCGATATTCCAGTTGGGGAATGCGGCGTAAGTGCATTTGCATGCCGGACATTAGTATTACTTTGTGGAAGAGATTTTCACATTGCGGCACATACATGAGCATTTGTGCTGCATAGCTGCCCGAGCTATGTCCGATCAGTGTTATATTATCGGGATCGCCGTTGAAGTACTGACAATTTTTCTTTATCCACTGCAATGCCATGACGATGTCTTTGAGGCCCGCATTACCGGGCACTTGAAGTTCGGGTTCCGGGAAACTGAGGAAGCCTAAGTGGTTTGAGGTGGAAAACTCGTTATCTTATTCTGTTCTTCTGAATTAGTTATTAAGTACTTTTTCCTTCAAGGCTTTTCTTTAATCCAGACTTTTTTGAATTTTCATATATTTCGTCACTTACCTAAGGCACCTAAGCGATATCCAATACTTATAAGTATTACATCTTTCATCATAAAGTAATCGGGACCCCAGCTATTTCGTGAGGCATCTCCGGTTGTGAAAGCTCCACCAATCAAATAAACTAAGACCGGTAAGGGCTTTGTAGAACGTGGCTAGATTTAAGTGACATTCAAATGAATATTATTTTATTATATTTGAAATATTGCCAAGATCACCTTCTTCGTAAATATATTTAAATACAAGCAATCCTCATTGCCCTCAATCGCGCCATTGGAACGATTGCTTTGCATACATTTGGGCGAACATATGGTACAGTCCCGTACGCCAAGCCAAGGCTCGACAGGCTGTGGTGATTTGAAGCGTAATTTACCAAGTGGTGGCTTCGCATAAGGTATGCCATCGAAACTGTAATAGAGTTGACCTCTCAACTTGCCACTTGCGGTGGACACTATTGGCTCCAGAATTCTAAAAAGTAAATTTAGTTAATTGCCGATATGTGATCTGTAAGAATTTACTCCCGGCCGTCGTGCGACTTACTGCGAATCCATAATTTGGGCAACTGTCTTCTACGGTGTAATAACGGAAACTGCGGCTGCACCTGTGCCATTCCGTAGAAACGGTACTTGAGTTTTGTATATGTTTTGTGATATGGCATTTTAAGTATATTTTATTTACATAACATGCCCTTGTTTGAGCACAATAAGATCTCCACGTGGTTTATAAAGATAATAATAAACTGTTGACTAAAGTACTTGCTTTCTCAATTTAATAAAAACATTTATCACCATAAATTTGTAGACGTAATACAAATGTTATCTTTGGTACAACAAAAGCTATTTCTGAAGTGGACAGAGCTAAGGTATCGTGATGAGAACTTAGTATAACCAATTGTGACTCGAGATCAAGGTGTGATTTAACACTTTGAAAACAAACCTAAAGCCAAACCTTTTTGCGGTTATGTTTACTTGAAAAAATATTCTCAACCATTTACATATCTACGTGTTTTATATTTGCAAATTCTACATGTTAAAATTTAAATACTTTTGATGTACAATTTAAAAAATACTTTGTCAGCACCGTCTTTACTCTTCCGCCACTTCATACAGACTATCCCACACTTGTAGTTTATGTATTTCCGGCAACTCGATCACTTCTAAATCCTCACTTACATTTAGGCAATGCAACTTGCCATCAGCTTGCAGCGGCATCCATTTGTTACCGCCGAGATTATCACAATTCGGATCAGAGTTTGCGGCAAACGAAGTCCAAATATCTATTTTCCGTTGGATTGTACGAAATTCAGCCGTGTCTTTGTCCAGCTTCCAAGCAAAATCGCCAAAGAACAAGTACGAGTGATCATCGACATGTGAAACGCCGCGTACTTCTTTACCACAATAGCGGATGCGCTGGTGATTAAAGTCGGGAGAGTCGAAATCGAAGCGGTAAAGGTAGGTGGGAGCGCGTGCATGTCGCAACCGCGCCTTGACGGTGCGCAATATGGGATGCCAGAATACTTTATACGAGGCGTACTATAAATAAATGGAGAGAGTTTCGAGCTAAAATAGTAATTATATACCGCTACTCAGAGTAGTCACCTCGCAGTAGTTGAGTATATGTTCCATCTGCAATTCCCTCTCGGCAAAATGTGTTTCGCGCAATTTCGCTGCCAATTCTCTTTGCGTTTGTATGTCATGCTTTTGTTTCAACTCCAATGGCAACATATGTTGTTGGTTTTCGTTTAACTCGTGCAAAAGGAACGGTGCCATATGGACGCGCGCAAACATGAGAAGACCCTCAAAAGATGTACCACTAATTATAACGGGTATATCATTGCCCCAAGCATCGGCAAACAGAGCAATCGGTTGCTTCGGTATAATACATGTCTCTGTTAAATACGGTTCAATTACTGGGCCAAATGCGAAAAAGCAATCATCCAACTTCTCCTCTTTGGTAAGCAAGTTGTGACGTAACAGATCGGCAGCGGGTAACTGTTGCAGGTACTCGAGTACATCGTGATCATTGTCATCGCCAGTGTAGCCATTAGCTTGTGCTAAACGTTTTGGTAAGGCCTTCAGCGGCGACAGCGCCCATGGGCAGAGTACGGTGCCAGACATAAGTATAGCTTTTTGAAAGAGTCCTTTCGCCAGCGGTGACAGCATCATAAAGTGTGTGGACGCAGAGCCGGCGCTCTCACCGAAAAGAGTTATGTTATTCGAATCGCCATTAAAATTTTTGATGTTTTCTTTAACCCACTGTAAGCCAAGAAGTTGGTCTTTCAGACCCGCATTGCCCGGGGTGCCAACTATGGGATCGTGCAAGCTAAGAAAACCTGTAAATATGACAATAAAGTGTTTCAAAACTCCATTATAAGGTTTAAGGAGGATAAATAACTATTTGATAAAACAGAAGACGAGATCACAAAATTTCAAATGTGTATGGATATCATTTATGCGAACAATCAGAAAAAACTGAAGAAGCAATAAAATTAATTGACATGTTCAATTGCTTTTTCCGCTGTAACTAGATATTTCAAACAAAAGCTCACTGAATTAAGTATATTACATATGTATCTTTATATGTGCACACGCCTTTTCAATTACCACTTACCTAATGGGCCCAGCCGGTAGGCAATTGTGACTAGAATGACATCCTTCATCATCAAATAATCGGGGCCATGCAGATCACGTGTCGGATCGCCTATTTCAAAGCCACCACCGTAAAGAAAGACCATGACAGGCAGCGAATTTTCTGATTTTAGCTGTTTAAATATAAAGAAATATTGCGTTTTCAGAAAAGCTCTTGGATGGCTAGTATTGTTCTTGAGCTTTTTCTAAGCATACAAATTGTAAAATTGCAAAAGTTATTTTCGAAGTACTAGTTCATAAGCTTAAGAAATGGTTACGGGAAAGAAATTAGGCGAGAATGAAAGGGTAGTCCAAGAGACTGAAGCGTATTTTAAAGCGGATAATCAATCTTACTGCAAATACGGTACTAGAAAGTAGGAGAATCGCTATAATGTTTCGCAAAGAGTTTTGTAAGAGAAAATCCGAGCATTTGAAAATAATTTTGATGCATATATCGTAAATCCAAGCATTTGAAAATATAGTCTCCAACGATTACGAATTTAATGATAAATCATGAAGCAAACTCTACACCACAATCGACCTTTATCACACAAATCCAGTAATATCAGTCCAGTTGTGTCAGTCTCTTGACAACCATAGTGAAACAGCTAGTCGACATATGAAATATTTTGGTGGAATAGTCGTTGTTTTGCGGATAATGCTTCAACGTTTCGTAACCCTAAACCATAAGTAGAAGATATATAACGGGGCATTATTTAAAGCCTGTATATGTCCTTCTTTTTTATTATGTTGTTTTGTTGATGAAAATCATCGCATATAATAATTTAAAGATCGTTATATTATTATTATTGCTTTTTGTTTGAAATTAAGTGGAGTGAGTCTGTTAGTTTGAAATTGCACAATCTTAAGCTTCAATAACACTCCAACCAACAATCTTATCAACCACTTACCTTCTTCGCATATATATTCAGATATAAACAGTCCTCGTCGCCTTCGATTTCATTTGTGCGAGCATTTTTCTGCAACGGCTTTTCGGCTTTTTGCGTACAATCCAACACACCTTGCCACGGTGTCGCGGCTAGAGGCGCCTTAAAGCGTAATGCACCCAGTGGGGGCTGCGCAAAGGGTATGCGCTCAAAGCTGTAGTAGTTGTCATCGTAAACGGACGTATTGCGTTTACCTTTGACGGTGCCAAGCGTTGTTTCCGCCAGCACTTCTGCATTTGCTGAGCTAAATTTGATATACGAAACATACATATGTATATACAAATATTATGATATTACATTTTTCCAACAAAAATAAAACGCTTTGCCACTTCACATACTTGCCCGTCATAGCTGCACCGAGAATAAACGAAAATTCCCCTTTGTCGAAGTAAACTTTTTTAATTGATTACGTTTTGATATATGTATGTATATTTAGTACTACACGTAATTATTATCTACTACGCTTATATATACATATGTATATATATATATATATAGTATATAATACTATTCAAACGCTCTACAACTTTTTGTTTTGTTTATCACTTTTATTATTGTTATCTAATTACAGTGTTGTTGCAGGCGACCAATTGACTTGACTAATGTGAAACCGCACGCTATGGGGCACAAGTAGCAACTGTCGGTCTATAGAATTCAAACACCCATTGCTACTAGATTTTGAGTGTAGTCGGGTAAGCAAGTGCATATGTGCATACACACAGCTGAAATATTTGAGCATGTTTATTAGAATTTTATTTTTGTTTTGCTCTCTCTTTCAGCTATAGAAACTGTTGCACTGATGTTAGGAGAGTTGCGTGCTCTTGAATATATGTATGTATGTATATATTTGAAAAAGGCATTAGGACATTTTTTTAGAATTTTTCAATATTTTATTTTCATTTCTCTAAATTATACCGCAAACTTCTACATTAAATGCTTAGATATTTAAAATCATCAAAGCAATAGCTACTTTGTTAACGTAAACAAACGCACGATCAGTAGGTGAGAGATAAGATGACGGGAGAGCGAACACGTGTTAGAGAGTAAAATAGCATACGATGGAAGGTGAGTTGAGATTATGAGCATTTTTCTTTAGTTTACTCTTTCGTTGCATTTTTGTAAGATAAGCGAGAGAGTGAGAGAGAGAGAGTCAGGTGAATGCATGCAAACAGGTACTCTGAAGAGTTCACTTAACCTGTTACACTTTTCAATATTTGCTTTTATTTACTCCTTCGTTGCACTCACTTTGAAACGTGCTCTCAATAGCGGTTTGTAAGGTGTGCTCAGCGTTTACTTACTTGTTCTTCGAGATGCACAAAATTTATCTTTAGCAGGTCAATGAACTTCGCTTTGTCAATTGGCCTTGCCACGTTGTGAGAAAGAAATGTTTATTCGGGATCTGCCTCAAATAATGCCGCATTGCCACATCCAATATCACAACCAAATTTGATAGCAAATATCTTTACCAAAGCCAGTTTGAGATTCATTTGGGGTAAAGGCTTTATAGTTTATGGTAGAAAAGTGTTTGTTTAGTATTGTTTCAAATAAAAATATTACAATTATTTTAAGAACGTTCCAACGATGTAGAAAATTAGTGTTATTAAATATCTTTAATTAAAATATGATGTGTTGTTGTTTAAGAAATTGTATTCCAGTTTTCTCCCTAAACCATTCAGTTGAGAATTTTGATTTATAAAAATTTGCTGATTGAAATGAATTGGTGTTCTTTATTTCGAAACATTGAATTTCGTTATTATTATTATTATTGTTACCTTGTCTAAATATTGTAAAGGTCTGCCTAAGCAGGTATCGGAATTCCATTTTATTTTATGTCTCAAAGTATAATATTTCAAAACCAACTAATGTTAAATGTAAACAGAATCTATAAAAAAAACTGTCAGACCATAAAGGTCTTAACCACAAAAACACGATTAACGTTGAAACAATAACTATTCATAAAAAATTAAAATGTTCAAGAATCAAAAGCTTAATATCTTTAATGTTATACAACATCTACAACTAAAACAAATTCTCGTTTGTGAAAAGACTAATCCAGGTTTTCAGATGTTTGTGCGGTAAATATTTGATTTCAAGCTCTTCGTCTATATTAAGGCATTTCGGCTGCGCATTTTCCACATCTTTCGCTTCGACTGGTTGCCATTGAATCGGTTCGATTTCGGTACAATTCGGATTGCCTGTTGCCGCGAATGCCGTCCACATACCAATCATGCGTTGAATTGTTTTGAATTCACCGCTTGTGGGTGGTAATTTGTCGGCGCTCGCATTGTAGAACATATAAGAGAGCTCATCGGCATGACATACTCCGCGAGCGGAGCGTCCGCAGTGCAGAGTGCGAGAGTGATTGTAATGCGGTGAATCGAATGCAAAACGATAAAGATAAGTGGGCACATTAGACGCGTAGGCAGCACGTGCTAAGAGAGTACGTTGTATGTCAACGAGAAAGTGTCTGTAAGTCAAGAGCTGTAAGCAATAGAAACATAATACTATATCATTGAAATGTTAAATAAATTGCTGTTTCATATAGTACCTCCAAGTATTGATACAGATGTTTACTACAATGCGGCTCCGCTTTACCAAAATGCGCTTCCCTCAGGCGTAGACCCAATTCTTTGCAGTTCTGCATATCACACTCTTTTTTCACAATTTTCGGCAAAACTGCCACACAATCTCCGAGCTCATTAATTAAATGCGGATTTTTTACAGTCTCATTATAATGCAACATGCCTTCGTCGGCTGTGAAACCCAACAGTATTGGGATTTCATTGCTCCATGATGTTATGAGTAGATCTTTAAATGGTTTTGTCAACAAACCGTTCTCGCTTTCGTACGGTTCCACCACTGGTGTGAAAGAGAAAAATGCACGTTCATCATTCTCATGTGGCTGCCTGAACTCTTTATAAAATTGTATTAGTTTTGAACCGCTAACATTTGAGAGATAAGAGAATACATCTTTATCTATATTTTCACCACAGTAGCCTAATTCTACGGCCAGCCAATAGGCGCGATTTTTGGGTTCCTGTTCAGTCCATGGGCAAAGTGCTGTACCTGATTGCAATATCGCCTTATGGAAGAGGCCCTGCGTTTTCGGCGTAAGCATAAGCAGATGTGTAGCAGCGGCACCAGCACTTTCGCCGAATATTGTCACATTGTTGGGATCACCATTGAAGCTGGCGATGTTCTCTTGAATCCAACGTAAAACGAATAATTGATCCTTCAGGCCTGCATTACCAGGCACTTGTACATCCGGATCCGGTAGCGAGAGGAAACCTAAAAAAAGTTGATTTATAAATTTGTTGAAAATGATAGGGAGGCAAATACATACTAACCTAAAGCACCCAGCCTATAGTTAAAAGTCACTAAGACGATTTCTCTCTCCATGAAATAATCGGGTGCATAAACATCACGTGTAGCTTCACCAAAACGAAAGCCACCACCATAGATCCAAACCATTACAGGTAGTGGCTTAGTAGATTTTAGCTGCAACGATTTAATAGCGCAATATACATATAAATGACATTGATCGAACTTAATAAATATATATATGCTCAAATGTTTTATAATGATCGATGGCTCTCTCACCTCTTTAGCGTATACATTTAAATATAAACAGTCCTCAGAGCCTTGAGTGATGCCCAGGACGAAGTGTTTTTGCAATGGTACATTCCCCAACTTGGTGCAATTACGCACTCCCGTCCAAGGTTCTGGTGGTTGCGGCGCCCGAAAGCGCAATTCACCAAGTGGCGGTGTAGCGTATGGTATGCCTTCGAAGGCATAAAAGTGGTGGTTGTAGACGGTTTTACGTTTAACACCTTTAACTTGTCCGTACTTAGTGGGTATGATAGTCGTTTCACTGGTTGTTGCCTGATATTGTTGTATGCGATGGGCCATCAGTCTGGGAAATTTATTATCAATAAATATTATGAAACTTAGTTAAGTTTTATTTTGATCATATTTAATTTGAGGAAATATTTCAAATTTGACTTGTTGTTGTTTACCAAAAGAAGAACAGAATAGGTACATTGCGACAAAAGGGCACCCGTAAATTGTCATTAAGTTCCCCAGATAAATGATATTTCAAAAAAAAAATGTATTTTGCTAAGTTGGTAGGACTGTCCTTAGCTACCACCTATTAGAGCGATATGTCAACCAGTTTATTTACAATTTTTACAATGGATAAAAATATCAAACAAAGAATTTGTTTCAAATTTTGTATTTATAACTAAATTTCGTGTGCGGAATCGTTTCAAATGTTAGAAAAAGCTTACGGTAATTCAATGAGAGTGATACAAAGTCTTCAAAGACGATCGAGCGAGGCCTCTTTCAATTGATAAAATTAAAAAAAAGTGAAGGATATGGTGCTCGAACACCGTGAGATAAGTGTTAAAGAGATGGCAAGAGAGCTCGACATCTCGCGCGAGTCCGCTCGAATGATTTTGGAAACGCGTTCTTGTTCGACTTGTCCCGATAAGGCTGAATTTTTTTCATCGTAAACGAGTCTCTTTCAACATTCATGGAAAGCTTTATAACTGCCGATTAGACATGGATTTATGAGTTTGACGTGCAAGCAAGTCAAGAATCGTTGAAATGGAAGGTAAAAAAACGAGGCGAAACCAAAAGAAAAACTCGCCAAAGCCGCTCAAAAATCCAGGTGATGCTCATCGTTTTTTTCCATATTAGAGGTTTGGTGCATCATGAATTTGTTCCGATGGGAAAGACGTTGATCGTTTTTAAGAAGTTCTATTTGGCCGTACTGAGGCGTTTGCCTGAGAACATCCGTCGAGAACGGCGGGAATTGTATAAGAACAATTCATGGAATTTACACGATTATAATGCACCATCGTATAGAGCCAGAATCCAATGAATACCATCGATCAACCACCGTATTCACCATATTTGGCTTCTTGTGATTTTTTCTTGTTCACGAAACTGAAATTCCCGCTCCAGGGAACCCGTTTTCAGGCGATCGTAGAGACAAAACAAAATTTGCTGATGATGATTTGGGATGAGTATATTACATATGATGGAGATTACTTTGAAGGCGACCAAATCAATATTGATGAATAATTAAACATATTGTGTTTTATTTACAATTTCTGGGTACTTTTTCATCACAATGTATAAGAAAAGCTTCGTTCGTACTTTTAAAGCAAAAAAATTGTCCTGCTTTTGATAGTTAGCTTAGATTTGCTGCACAAATTGAATAAAGACTAACTACTTGTATAATCCTCTCAAATACTTTTGGAATGAAACATTGTTTTCAAAAATGCTGCGAAGAGGGACAGAATAACGAAATTGCACGGCTCTAAGTTACTTCGAAGCTCACTTAGTACTTAATACTCAGTACATGTAAGTCTCTTCGGGGTAGTAAACAATTTTATTAATCTATCAATACGTTGTTAATCTCAGCATTTGCTAACTACAGTTTTTCTCGTTTCATCATTTCTTAGTTTGCTCTGAAATTTCTGGTAAAAAAAGGTCTGCGATAGTAAAAAAAATGTTTAATTCAACAAACAATAGTTCCCTTTAGCGGTAAAATACGGATTGTTGCGACCCTCCATCTTTTCGATACCATTTCTGTAGTAAGGTTCAAGATCAATAACGCTATGTATGGTAATAGGCGCTGCCAGCCGATTGTTGTGTTACAAAAATTGCTTCAATCAATATATTATAAACTATAATTCACAAATTAATGATCCGACAGCTATCAAATTTTATGCACGCGCCTTTTGAAGTTTGAGGCTAACTAAAAGTCATATGGAATTAAGTCTAGTAACGCATATACATATGTGTCAGGGGACTTTTGACTGAACCCTATTATGTGGAAGCAACAACTAAGTTCTCCTGCACAACGGAAAGTATGTGTATCTTTACTAAATTGCGTCATTCCATTTGATTTATACCAGTTGCATTTTCATTTCGCCACTGAAATTGTTGAATAATTTCGGAATTACAGTTATAAACTACCAGCTTTCAGTACGGTATATGTATGTTTTCCAGAAAGCGAAAGCAACAAGTTGTTTTCGTTGAAAGTGAAATCGATTGGACATTGTAATTTACGTCAATATTTATATTTTGATTACGCGCTACAGATTATACATTTTTATGAGCAGTTTGTTTCTTTACACGAGCTTAATATGTTGAACTAAGTCGTTCTCCTAACTGCTGTAGGAAATGCTACAGAAATGGGAGAATGTTTTCAAGTACGTTAATTGAGTAGAACAAATAGTTTTGCAATTCTTTGGAAATTTTGTATTCTGTTTATATATTTCAGCAACAAGTTGCTATGTATTTCAAAAAATTCTTTTTACATTTTTGTGCTTTATTTGTCACTTTATAATATATTTGATTTTGTAAGTTATTCTAGAATTCTCTTTTGGCTCTTTACTGAATCATAAATTATACAAGTTTGTTTAGAATAATATTTACTTATCACATACTTCACGGCCATCTGCAACAAATTGATAAGAGGCACGTTGATATCGACCATTTTCACGGTACAGATAAATATAGATCAGTTATCAAAACGCACGTGTCAAATGGAAGAAAATCGAACTTTACTTTATATTTAGTTCGACGCAAAGTATTATAGAGAAAAATTGTTCATCATTAGTGAAACGTCGAGCGCGAACTGTCTTAGTATTCTAGTATATGAAAGTTGTCGCTTAGCTGCGTTCTTATCGGCATATAAATACATATGTACATAAGTATATTTGTGCAAATTATTGTATTATATACATATGTATGTACATATGTGTTTATGGGCACTTGGATTAACGGGCAGTAGCTTTGTTTATCAAGTGTAATTGCTCTATGAACTTAGATGTGTGCGTGTGCATATTAATGTGTGCATTTTAACTCACTGAATTCTTCTTTCAGCTTGTTTATTTTATACCCTATACATGAATTCGCTATTGTCTATCTTACTCAAATATACATAATGCAAATAAGTATATGACACTAAAAGTTAAATTAATTAAGTTTGCAGTGAAGCTTTTATTCAAAGTCTGTATATTTTGCTGCGACTAATATTAACTTATACTTTAAGGCTTTTTTAAATCAACAATTGCATATTTATATAGCCGGTTTTTTAGAAAGGTTCAAGAGATATTACTAGGTATAATCAAAATGCTGGGTAAGAAAAGCTGTATTGCCGCTCTCAGAACAATCAACTTTTTGTCTGGGAAGTATCGACAGTTAACAGCAATTGCAATTATAGTAAAATTATAAAGCAACTTTTCGAGCGGGTCTATGTCGACAGTACGCTAGCTTTAGGAGATCACCAACGCCCGATTATTTTTTTTTCTCTTAGACATAGTTCAGCGAATTAAAAGACAGCGGTTACGCTGGCTAGGTCATGTTATCCGGATGGATGGAAACACTCCAGCTCTGAAAGTATTCGACGCAGTACCCGCCGGGGGAAGCAGAGGAAGAGGAAGACCTCCACTCCGTTGGAAGGACCAAGTGGAGAAGGACCTGGCTTCGCTTGGAATATCCAATTGGCGCCACGTAGCGAAAAGAAGAAACGACTGGCGCGCTGTTGTTAACTCGGCTATAATCGCTTAAGCGGTGTCTACGCCAATAAAGAAGAAAAAGAAAACTATTTATATACGAAAGTAAGACTTTCAATTGTAAAGCAATTTAAAAACGTTTCAATGAAAAATTGAAACAAGTATTGATCGACACAACAGGTTTATTAATATATGCGTTATTAATTATGATACCCTGAACAGGGTATATTAAGTTTGTCATGAAGTTTGTAACACCCAGAAGAAAGCGTCGAAGACCCTATAAAGTATATATATAAATGATCAGTATGTTGAGCTGAGTCGATTTAGCCATGTCCGTCTATCTGTCTGTCTGTCCGTTTGTCCGTCTGTCTGCCTGTATATATACGAACTAGTCCCTCAGTTTTTAAGATATCATTTTGAAATTTTGCCAACGTCATTTTCTTGTCAAGAAGCTGCTCATTTGTCGGAACTGCCGATATCGGACTACTATAACATATGACATTTACTTTTTGAAGATAATTTCATTTAAATGCCGCGGCTGCGATATTCAAAGTCTGAATGATCGCAATAGCCCGAATTTCTTCGGAAATCGAATGCTTGCATGGGAAGCTTATTTCTGTAGACTTTAGACTTGAAACTTCCGTTAAATCATTTGACGATATATCTTCACGAAATTTGGTATGATTTATGGTTCATAGAAGTAATGTAATATCGGAAGAAATTGTTCAGATCAGCTAACTAAATCATATAGCTGCCAAAAAATCGAACGATCGGAATCAAGGGCTTGTAGGGAAAACTTCCGAATTTGACATGGTATCTTCACGAAATTTGGCATGGATTACTGCTTAATGCAATAATATAATCTCCGAAAAAATTGGTCAGATCGGATTACTATAGCGTATAGCTTCCATACAAACTGAACACATAGTTACTAAAAGAAATGCACCTGTGAAGGGTATATTAGCTACGTTGCAGCCGAAGTTAACGTTTTTTCTTGTTATTTTTTATTAACCGTAACAAGTTTGCTTTTTAATTGAAGGAGCGAGAGAACAAATAGTTTTAATGCAATTTCGCAGTGATGCAACGCTGAGAGAGCTTTCGTCTTTCTACCCGCTAATTTTTTTATCAATTTTGTGGTATTTGAAAATTGTCAGCTTCTTCGTTGCGAATTACTCGTACTGTTATTTGCGGCGTAAAGGTGTTAAAATCTCATCTCAACAGAAGTTATACAGGGTCCGGCACTTGAAGCCTATTAAAAAAGCTATTTTACAACTATTTTTATTTATTTCAAAGTACAAAATGTGTGAAATAATCATAAATTCAGGACCAATTTTTGCTTTTGCTCGATATGACCACCTTTGTTTTAACTATGGCCTTGAGACGGTCAAAAAACGAATCGAAAGCTGCCCGAATGTGACTTTGCCGGTATTTTGGCCCACTCACGGACAATGGCTTTCTTCAGCATCTCAAGACTGGTGTATTTTTTACCTCGGACCTTGCTCTCCAAAATAACCCAGAGAGAATAATCCATTGGATTCGCATTTGGTGAATTCGAGAGCCATTGTTTGGTCGTAATGAAGTTCGGAACGTTGTTTTTCAGCCATTCTTGGTTCACACGCGCTTTGTGAGACGGTGCTGAGTCTTCTTGACACGTCCATGGTTTGCGACCGAAATGTTTGTTTGCCCACGTCTTCAAAGCAGCCTCAAGAACACTTTTCCGATAATATGTCGCATTTACTTTGACGCCAGGCTCGGTGAAAGCAATTGGAGAGCGCCCATCTGCGGTGACAGCGGCCCAAACCAATATTTGTGGCGGGTGCTGCCTCCTGGTGGCCAACCGATGACTTGGATTCTCGTGTGAACGGTCGATCAAGTACACCCTATCGTTTTGAGAGTTTATGAGTTGCTCAATTGGAAAATTTTTTTTTTCAGAAAACACAATGTTCGGAATTTGATCGCTTTCGGCCAAGCTAAGCAACTGCTTCGCTCTCTCAAATCGTACTTGTTGCTGTTTCGGTGTGAGATCATGAGCCTTTTGGAACTTGCAAGGCTTGACTGTGAGCTCATTTTTCAATATGCGTCGGATGCTGCGGTCGGATATTTTCAGTTTCTTAGCCATTTGATTGGCTCTTCGTCGTGGATTTCGCTCAAGTCGCTTCTTCACTTTCCGAACCATCTCACGTGACGTTGCAGTCTTTTGATGAACACCTCCATGCCGTTTTGCGATGCCACCAGTATCATTGTAACGAGTGAAGGTGCGATAAACAAAAACTCTATTCACATTAAGGTGTTTGAGCTCACGAACAATTGCTGGCTGTGATTTTCCAGCTCTTCACTTTTTTTGCGTTCACTTTTGGCAAAACGCTTTTGTAACAGCTGATTCCAGAGCGACAGCTGCGCGAACGGTCTGAAGTTGGTTACACTTCGAGTGACGGACCCTGTAAGCATAAATTCCACCAATAACCTAAGCCTGGTGATCAAGTGCAGAATAACTCTTGCCAACTGGTGGTACTTTCGGAGAAAACAAAACTCGAACAAAAATTATGCTCTAAAGATCTCTCATTATTCTTGTTTCATTATACGGCACAGAAATATGGACGGTGGCGACCCTTGACAAGAAACTACTAAGAGCATTCCGGAGAACTGTTCTTGGCAAGATCTTAGGAGCCGTCCGCGTGAGGAATGAGTATCGAGGTAGATGAAACCACGAACTGTATGAACTAGACTGCGAACTAGTTAAGCAGATAAAAATTTGAAAAATGCGTTGCTTAGACTATGTCATTCTCAAAACTTCTTCGACTCGAGACCCGTGGATGGACAAGGGAAGCAAGGGCGCCCACGACTCCAATGGAAAGACCAAATGTATAGCGATTTGTCTTTAATTGGGATACACAACTGGCGCGAACTCACAAAGGATAGAGGAAACTGGCAAATTTTCGTATTGTCGGCCCTGACCGACCCAGGACCGCAATATCATTATTTAATTTGCCATTAAATGCTCCTATATAATATAGAACGGGATATTCAAAAAAAATGCATCAAAACGCTGAAACGTTGCCAAATTGCACGCCTGAGTTAACCACAGGGTGCACAGTGTGTGGTGAGATGCCACCCAAGCCCATGTGAACACAAAATAAATGCTAAAGAATTACTGAAAGCGTGCATAATATTTTTGAACTGTTTTGTTATAAATCGTTTACTTTACTGCTCATCGATGCATTTGACACGTATACCGCAACTGTTTTTACCACTTTTACACGCACACACATACATATGTATATACGAGTTTATCGAAAAGATTTCAGTTGCAGCACAAATATTATGGCGAAGAACAGGGTTCTGTAAAGAGTAGCGAAGCCAAAGTGCAGTCTAAAGCATAACCCAAAAGGTTAACAGACGCCTTTGCTTCCAACTTCCGCGCTTTCCCTTTGGTATTGCCATATTTTCTTCGTGATTGCTGTTGCCGAAATTTTCTATTTTCCAAAGTGCCAGCTTTTACTATTCAGCGTGCCAATTTCCTAACGCTCACCACATTTCACGCCAGTTTCCAGTGTGTGAAAAACGGTTAAAGCTAGTAGCTGGAGTCGCTGCCATTTGGAATTGATTTTAATCAATATTCCAGAATTTCACCCATATTTGCATAGCACAATTTATGATAAAGCGATTATCGGAGAGTTTTTTATTTTGTATTGATTAATTGTATTTTTAATTTTTCAAAAATATTTTTCGTTATAAAATTGGTTTTATTACTTTCATTGAAACCACAAAGTATGTTTTTTATTTGAAAAATGCAGGAATTTTTAGCTTTTTCTGGCATCAATATTTAGTCTGGAAATAAGTGGCACCAAAAATGGTGTTATTCGTCCATCAGACAGCGGCGGCTGGCCGCGCATTTACAGCGTTTCAACGCGTTCGTTCTTCATTATAATTTAATAAGCTCCCTGGTGGCGAAAGATTTTGTTTGCCATGCAGTTGCCGTTGGGAATGAGATGTTGGAGATTTTGGTTTTCATATTGGAGCTTTCGGCCGTTTGCGGTCCACCACTCAACTCACGAAAGTGTTGAATTACACCAGAGGGAAGTGCGCTCCGCTTGTCTACGATGTCGCGGAGAATATAAGTTCGCCAATGCCAGCGCCGTCTTTAGGGGTTGAACTGCCTGATACACAGATATATTTATATTAGAGATAAGCTAAGTATTTGCGCGGGCTGATGATATGCGCCACATGCTGACTCAAATATCTAGCATTGGCGTGATAAAATAAACGCTTATTTAATTTCTCATTTGCTTGAATTTTTGTGGCATTTTACTTTGATTTGGTCCCACCCATTTTTTATGTTGGGCAAATACGCTTGAAATAAAATGGTCAACAAGTGTAATTAATGCTCGGCTTATTTGACTTTTGCAAACGCTTAAATCACACTTTTTAATTACTTTTTGCTTAGCGTCGCTTGGCGCTTGGCCCGTGAGCGCTTTCGGTTTATTCCAGCGGCGAAATTTAATTTACTTTTGCAGTCATTCTCATTACTTTCATGTTGAAATTTAAAGTACGAAGTTGCATTTTGCTTATACAATGCGAACTTTCGCCGATTGAATAAGACCGTAACATACTTTGATCTGTTCAAAAGTGAATTTTTACTTTCTCATAATTGGGGAATAATTTAATTTCGGCAGCTTTGCTTCAGCAAAATTCCTGCCAACTGTTGGCACAATAATTGCCGAAATCGACAATCGATTGCAGTGCCATTAAATTGAAAAGTTGTTTTCCCATATGAAATAGCAAACATAAATATGGAATTACAACAAAAGTAACTGAAAAGTTAATAAAAGTTGGAGAATTTCGCACAATTTGGCACCGACATGTAATCAGGAATTTGAGCAATATGAATTTTGTGCATACGAATATGCATATAAATATACATTCTTTCTGGTATATATGCATACAAATGTGCATGCACGTCGTTTTAATCCTGTGGGAAAGCTTAAACAACTTAAATAAGTTTTTAGTAGCAGCAGTATTCCTGAAAATACAAAAATACAGGGCAACTGGTGTTTGTTGGTTTCTATTCATTTTGCTACGACCAAATAGTGGGTTTTAGAAGTCACATATTTAAGACTTGGTTTTACATGAACAGTTGTTCCATAAATTTATGTAAAGTATGATAGAGTTGCAGAGGCTTCTTTCCGGCTGCAAATCTCAACCATGACTGTGTCTAATCTTTTAGAAAATCGCCCATCTGACACAAAGTCTTTCCATTCTGAAGCTTGAGTGAGTTTATTCCTCTTAATTTTATTTAGAAAATCTGTTTTTTCAAACTGCATATTTTTATACTGTGTCTTTTGTTCATCGGTTGTTTGTAAGTCCTAAAACTAAAAGAGTCAGATATAGGGTTATATATATCAAAGTGATCAGGGTGGAACTTGGTACACGTATTTCTTGATGAAACTTGGTACACGTATTTCTTGGGTAAGAAGGTTAAGTTCGAAGATGGGCAAAATCGGCTCACTGCCACGCCCACAAAATGGCGGAAACCGAAAACCTATAAAGTGTCATAACTAAGCCTTAAATAAAGATATTAAAATTATTTGGCACAAAGGATCGCATTAGGGAGGGGCATATTTGGACGCAATTTTTTTTGGAAAAGTGGGCGTGGCCCCGCTCCCTACTAAGTTTTTTGTACGTATCAAACTACTATAGCATATTTCTCAAACTTAGTTTTCTTTATATTCGGATATGTTATTGAAAATCACTAAAAGTGCGTTAACGGACTAACAAAAAACGTCAGAAACACAAAATTTTACGGAAGAAATTGCAGAAGGAAGCTGCACCCAGGCGTTTTTTAATCTGATTTCAATGAAATTCGGTATATAATATTTTCTTAACACCCTGATGACATGTACAAAATATAGGTGAAATCGGTTCACAACCACGCCTTCTTCCAATATAACAATATTTTGAATTCCATCTGATGCCTTTTCTGTATAATATATATGTACATTAGGAACCAATGATGATAGCGGAATAGAACTTTACAAAAATACGGTATTTGAAAAATATGTAAATGACGTATAATGAAATCTCGATTATTTTATCATGCGAAATTGTTCGGTGACACCCGAACTTAGCCCTTCCTTACTTGTTCATTTTAGTTTTCTTTATATTTATGTTATGGCTTCTACAACTCAATTTTCAAATTTGCCTCCTGTTGACCGCTGGTCATTCAATAAAACTAGGCTGGTAACGGTAGACCTTCGTGAAACCTTAAGCCGAATATACAAAATTAAATTGACTAAGTCTCACAAAAAGCTCTGCGTGGTTTTCTAATTTTCTTTTTTTCTAATTCTCAGGCAGGATTAGCAATGTGATTGTAAAGTTCCGTATATGTATATTGTAAGCTACAATTTCCAACAAAGCCAACTCCTCATCCCTGATTCTTTTTCATATGTACTTAAAAACCCCTCTTATATTATATTATGAAAATCGATGATGAAATTCAAAAGGTTTTAACCTCAAAAAATTTTCGTCTCTACTCATCATTAGTGACGTCCTCGTGTTCTAACCAGCTTTGCTATTTAACCTGTAATAAAATATCAAACGAAAGTCTACGTTTTCGAAAGAAATCTAAATTGTATTCTGTTTCCTAGAAATGACTTATTACCTATGGAAGTCAAATTAATTTCACTGTAATTAAAATTCTTAGTATAATAATAATAATAGCACATCTTACTAAATTAACTTAAAACTACAAATATATTTTCTAGAACTAATACGCTTTAGTAATTACCGAAAGCAAAATCAGTGCTTATTATTCTTCCCCAGAGTATAAATACATCGGCCAAGAGAGTCTAATGCACTACAAACGCCGGAGTATGTTAATTTATGTACTCCCGTTACACACATGTAAACATGCACATCGCTACATGGATCGCTACAAGTGCGTAGCAGTAAATAAGTGCGATAATTTAAAAGGGCACGCACAAAATTTAAGACTTTATTATAATCAGTTACTCTTTTATTGGTGCAGAACTTTCTTTTGAGCATTGTCGATTCCTTTTTCACAGGCTATAAAATCATGTAAACATTTCTTCTGTGCGATGTTGATTTTTTCTTCCCTTTCGTGCTGCTTTATTGCTTTTTACGGTAAAGTGCTTTAGTTGAAAAGTAAGTCAATTTGTAAAGGACAGCAAAGAATCGAAAGTGGCATGCAACGAACAAAAAAATGTTACTAAACAGACGAGACTGTGTTGCAAACGGCAAAAGGCCGGCAAAAATAAAGTGGCTTATTTGGATTTTTGGTGTGAGTTGTTGCCCAAGCAGTAAAAAGTTGAGTAAATACCTTAAGTATTTATTGTTGTTGTGCCTATATTTTGGCTGCCCTTTATGCTTAAACGCATGACCCTGTGACAGACTGGCTATTCATAAATAACTGTGTGTATGTTGATGGTTTACATGTAAAAATGCGTTCCCGTTATTGTGTGCGTAATTGATAGAATTTCTCCGAAAAGTAAGGTGCTTACATTCTATGATAACCGATTTGTATCACACGCTATATACAGAACATTAGAAACCCCAGGAGGTAATATCTAGAGGTGGCGTTTCAGTTTGAGTGATGACGGGTTGATTCTTTATTAAAGATAGGTATAAAATCCATCAATGAACATGAGAAACGACTTTTGCATATCGATGGTATTCTTGGTAAATTGTGATGCCCATTATGACATAAATCATTTTACTTTTATGCTTCAGTCGAAAAAATTTGCTCGTAAATTAACTATTTGACGCCGTTAGCCTCCCACAATAGCTTTCCTAGGACAGATCAAAATATTCTATGCTGAAAAACTACTAAGGATCAAAATCTGAAAAGGCTGCTGGCACTTGTGTAAATTTGATATAGGTCAGTCTTCATTAGACCCAGCTGCTGTGCCCATATGATCGCAGTACTATTCAAAATCTAACTGCGGTAAAATTGTTGACCAATAAAGCAAAAATTTTGGTCACATTATAAAATTTTTGATATTTCTAAAAGAATAAGTCTTATTTAAATACCTACTGGGTTTTCATTGTACATATAAAGTTAAGTTTGTACATACATACACAAATATAAGGCGTTATTTCATTATATTTCATTTGAATTTTTTTTTTGGCATATTTCTTAACATAACATGACTGTTTCAATATTTTCAGCTATTCTAATGCGCATATAATGACATTTTTAATGCTACTGGCCTTAAGTAGCTGCATAAGCATATCAGCCTATTTAGTTGCCATAAAATTTTGTGTGTCTCGGTGTCTGTTTTGCATGCTTATTTAACATTTTACTTAGGCTTACATTCTAGCGTCTCTTAAGGCTTCCACAAATAGAATGTGGCGCATAGCGAAATGCCAGACATGTATATAAAGCTTCCAACAAAAAAAAATTATAATTACATATAACTTTGTTGCAAGCAGTATTTCGGCTGAGGATGCCTTTGTTGCGGGCCTTTCACTTTGCGCCTATAAAAATTTATGTATGCTCGCTGCGATGTTGTAAGAGCAACTTGCACGCTAAATGAAATTTTAAAGTTTCCTTTGTTATAATCGCTTTTCACTTTTTCGCAGACGCTGTAATGGGTTTGGCTTCATTGTGCAGCTTTGCTGTTGTTAAGCGATTTCATTACTACCTCGCGTTCGCGTAGGCGTATGAGTAACTTCAGTTGTTCCTTTAATTAGCTGGTTATAGCGTAATGGTTGCGTCTCGGCCGAAAACTTTGGCTGCACGCAAAGTAGAGTTTTTAAGCACCACTGAAAACTGCCAATAATTTCGGGTAGAAAAGTGTAAAAAGTAAGATACTTCAAGCAGTTACTACCGCAAAGGTGGTGCAAGAAGCCATTACGCCACGGCTTATCACTTTGGACTGAGTTGTTCTGAGTATTTGGGTTTCGTATAAGTAGACTAATAGACTGCTTGGATTCGCATATATTTTGATCTAACTGTAAGTGCACACTTTGTTGCTTGAAAATGCTCTCACTTCTATAAATGTTCAAGTGTTAAAGTGATTTCAAATACAAATAATGATTCAACTGCTTAATTTATAAATCAGCGGAAATAACTTAGAATATTTGCTAGTTATTATGTAACAATGAAACGTAAGCTTTATAGTACCGCTAAACTCGGGTCCCCCAGAGCTTTCAACCTACTTTACGTTGAGATGTGTTTGGAGTAGTTCACTGCAGCAGCGCGGATATAGCAACAAAGTTATATGCTATGACATTGAGCTGAAATGGATGAAACATTACGAGTGTGGCTTAACTTATATGTGACATCTTGCTTGAATGCATTCTATGAACATAGCTCAGTACACTTTATAATCGGCAAAATCAAATAGAGTTTAAATTATAATCAGGTATACAGTATTCAGATCTTATGAGAATGTTATGAACTTAACAAGGAAAGGCGCAATAAAATTACAGAGATATACAATATTGTGGCGAGGAGTAAATCGGAGCTCAGTTAGACATTTGATTCACTCGTTGGCAGAAAGCTTTTCCGACTCCTATCGATACGTCATCATATTATACGATAAATAAATACTGGAGGTCCCTAACTTTCTGAAGAAGTACTACAGTTTTTTTCTACACTTTACTTTCTAAACTTTACAATGGAGGTGGCTAACATATTTAACACTTCGTAACTATATTTCTACTAAATTAACAACAAAGCAATGTTTGACAAAGCAAAGAGAAGGTGAAAGTAGAAATAGCTGGCAGCAGTGAATAAATGGCGATTATCGATTATTCCGTTAGCCTCAAGCAAGCTACCGTGAGCTACCGCGAGCTAGACAACACCGGCGTAAGTCAACTTGCATGCTGCAGTCATTGTAATGTTGTTCTTAAAAATTATGTGTTTGTTGCATAAGATGTGTTTCGAAGCTAAACGAAGCCAAGTGAATTATGGTGTGAGCAACCCGGATTTAGAACTCAAATATAACATTAATAAGAAATATTTAATCTGCACAATCCAATGAGGATTTAAAAAGGGCCAAGTGCTGACTTCAGTCTTTTATTGACACCTAATTCTGTAACTTGATACAGATATATTTTGAACTGATTGCGTGTCAGAAATTCAGCCCGTTGGAAAACACAGTCTTTGTTAACGCCATCCACCCTCAATCACAAAGAGATGAGTTTATCATTCCCGTTAGATGTCAATTATTAAGAAACTGCCTAGATTTTTCTGTCTTTTCAATTCGGCCCCCATGGAATTCAGCGTCCATAATTCAGTTTAATTTTATCAATAATAATATTAAATTTAATGGAAATAGTTTCTTATTCTTTGGAATCTCTCAATCTTTCTTAATATAATAAGTCTTCATACCACATTTATTCAGACTATCTAAATGCATCGCTTAATATTCTCACGAATGCTAAATAAAACGCGGTGTATTTTTGGAGACTTGCGGAACAACCCTCGTGAGCACAAATGGATCGCATTGATAAGCGTAGTCTTAGTGGCACGTAGGGTTCAGATATCAGCTAGCTGCAGTCATAATCAGAATAGAATATCAAATGATTATGCATGCAACAAGCAGCTTAAATTTTCTTATTGATAAAGACATTTCCTTATCTGCAGAGACGCTGCTTCCATGGCGAAGCAAGCTGTGTACGCTGTCACTTGCGTCTGCATTCCAAATTAATACATTGCAACGTTGACATGTGTCTGTATGTATACATATTCAGCAGTTTACTGTTTGAAACGTATATGCTTGCTGTTACTTATACTTGACTAAATTTAACATTTCCACTGAGTTTGCTTGCGACATTGTGTCTCAGCTGTGAGCGGGTCGTGCCTTTTCACTTTCTTCGCAAGCTCATAATGAAAGCTGTTGAGAGTTGAAGTTTCGCTAAGCAAACTGTGTTGGGATGGCGCACAAATTTAGAATTTCAAATTTCAACACTTCTATTGACTCTGGGGTGAAGTCCATGCTTTTCTTCTTAAACGAATTGCTCAAAAATTTGTTGTTGCTTAACTTTATATTGAACAAATGTTTATTGTCTGGTTATTGTACTATACATACATTGAAATATTTTTGATTCTAACTGTAATAAAATAAATAAATATTATTTCAATATTATTTTCTATATTTTCCCTGTTCATAGTACAACGCTGTCATATTGCTTGTTCCATGTATAAACGCGATCCCCGATTTCAAGCAGATTGAATCGGTTGATCAAGCCAATCATATCAAACCTATTGATTCCTAAATTCTGATTTTACAAAGGGACGTCTTCTTCATCTACATTCAGTTCATAGAGCATTTACGATTTGCTAGTCGAAAGCAAAGGATTAAAAATATTGCTTCCTTTTCCCTTGACTGCTGCAGTTGTTCCAAGTTCAAAACTCCAGAAAAGATATTCTAGATACGATGGTACCTTATCCTTGTCAAGAAATGCGGTACTGCTGTATCTCTTTTCTGGAGTCTTTGTGATTTCTAACGCACACCAAATTTAGACCGCTTGCTATAACAACATGCCACTGATTTGCTTCCGAAGCAATCTTAAATGTTTTTTTTTTTTAAGTTTGTTTGATGATTCTTGAAATATTTTGTCAAGACCAGAAGATTCTCACTTTCGAAATCACACAGAATTCCAAAAAGTTCATTTATTTGGGTTTCAATAACTCGTGCTAAGTATCACTAAAGCCAGTATTCAAGCAATGCACTAAATAAAATTTGCATTCCCGTTTACTATTATGGCAACAATCTGCAAAGCATTGCGCAGTAAGATTGGGTAAAAAACTTGTGTAGCACTGAATGAATTTAGACCATAGTTTCCAAGCAATAAAATCCGTAGCGATGCAGGGGGTCACATGCCAGCAGTGTTGGCTGCAGCCCAAAAAACAAAACAGCTTCCATACATATTGCAAATCAGCAGCACATCAGCATGGAGAAACACATTATACGCACGCTCTGCGTGGTGCCACGCTTTCCGCAACGTTTAACTTCTGAGCAGTACGCTTACCACGCATGTCTACCGAAATTCTACTCCAATGCAAAATAGCACACTATCTTGCCATATCTGTTTCATTACACTCCTTTCAGCCTACTTTCAGGCGCTACATAGCACCCATTTGCCACTCTGGCATTCCGCACCCGTTAGTGCTCTAGCTGTGGCTATATGGAAATTCTTCGCAGTTTCCTTTCGTCCCGCCAAATTTGTTTACGTGCATTACCACTAACGCTACCACAGTCGGTTGCCGGTACGCCCACCTAGCACTTACAGTAGCTAACCTTAACTAGCAGGCATGGGCAGCAATTCATTTTTCTGCCTTAATAGCTGCACCATTTACTGCTGCTGCTGCTGCAGCGCAACATTTTCGTTGCAGTCAGGCAGTTGCAATATATTTCGCTGCTTTTTTGGTTTCCATCTCGGGCGCAGCAGCTTGAGCGGCATGTGTGTTGGCATGCAGTCTTTAACCTTTAGCCTGTACTACGGCACTGCTGTTGTTGTCACATTTAACCCACTTTGTTGCAGCGACATCACGCGTTTGCCTCGCTTTCCCTCGACGCGAGCTGGCGAAGTTGCGGCAGAGCAGCAAAATGACAACGAAACAGGCATAGTTTGGTAAAGTATTTGGCGTCAATAAATTTAAATTAGCGCCACAAAAGGACGGAAAGCCACAAACACACACTATTTAAACGTTGATACACATACATATATGTGAATGAATTGTCTTTTGCACACCCAGCAGGAAATAAAGTTAGCTTATCATCCAAATGTGTGCTGTGCTGGACTTTAAAACCTGCAGAGAAATCTTAAACGGAACTGTTTAAAACTTTAATATGTGGTTTACCATGCATCAAACCATGTAGATGTTTCTGATATAACCGAAAGTACGTTACCCATAGTCCATTGTTTTAAACTTTTAGCGGATTTTGAAAGTCTTGAAAATTGCTGGTATTTTTCTCTGATATTATTATTAAGCGAGGTTCCAGCAATGTTTCCAACCCAACCCAATATTGGAACCATAATTTGTTTTCAATATTCCTACAATATGTAATTATTATTCACGGTATAAGTTCTTTAGGGAGTTCTAATCCAGCTATGTCACAAATTATATTCAATGGAGCAATTAGCTTTATAACGGAGACGATAGATGAGCAAACTTATTCCCCGCAGTTGATTGGATATATAACTTGGAACTGTTCAACGCATGTTTTTGTCTGAAACATAAAGAGAGAACAAAGTCACTGAACTTATTGAACTTTGTACCTTCTTAATGCTCTTATTTTCAGCGAAATTTTGGGTTGCTAGGTGCCTTTTCAATGGTATTTTCTTCCTTATTTATTCTCTCTCTATTGTTTCGCCTATTGAATTAAAAAGTGGAAGGACATGGAAAATCTGGATATTTACGTTTTCTAGAAAAAACGATGTTTTAAGGTTCTTAATTAAAGCTTTCTTAACTAGAGTCTGTGGTTTCAGTGCGAGCGCAGATGAAAGTGTTCTTTCGAAAAAGTTTGGTTGTGATATTCTCACCACTATCGTAGGATTAGAAGCTAGCATCCTCTAGTAAGTATTTTTTGGGTTGCGTTACTATCTGAAATTACTATTTACTTTGTGTTTCTTGCTGGAATAAAAGGAACATACTTTATATATACATATATAAGATCTTAAGTTAATAATATATTTTTAGGATTTACAAAGTATGCCACACGGCCTTAAATTTTGAACTGTCTCTACATTAGATTCTGCCTGGTCTTATTTTCATAGATATAGATGTACATATGTATAGTAGACGAACGCCTTTCCTCCACTGGCTGCTGCTAGTCAACGAAACCGCTTTTGTGTGGGTAAGCTTCATCATTATTGCAACAACTATTCAATGGTGTACAACAACAAAACTACTTCAAATACATCACATATATTTTGTTTATGGCCAACAACGATCGTCATACAATAACAAAAGGCAAAGTCGTACACATAATGGCAGGGAGTAATAAACGCTTGATGCAGAAGCTAACAAAAGACCGTTAAGGCGGTAGTTAGGCTACGAATGCAAGATACTACACAGCAGCCACTACCTTTTGTTGTGTCTCATCTTGAACTATTTATTACCAGCGCACACAAGCGCACACACGTGCACAGGCTGCATTTCCGCTGTTGTTGATGAAACACATCGCTATACATATTTACGCATATGTTTGTGTGTAGTATTGTGGCGTAAGAGCCTCAACTAATTAGTTGTGTAGTATGTCGTCGAGCCCGGCCAAATGAAGATATATGAGGGTACAAGCTTCATCAGATGAAGATACAATGATTTCTGCTGCCGTCGACATTAGAATTTCTGAAGGATGGATAATAGGCAGGCAGTAAGCAGAGCTCAATATCCTTTGACATACGGCCGTTCTAGAATGCAAACTACAATTTTAATGAGCACGTCGAATTCTAAGAAATTCCGTTTCAGTGCAAATTTGACCTTTATAAGCATATGAATAGTCAAAGTTTCACGCACCTCTATGTAGAAACATATAAGTTGGCTTTTATGACATTTGGGTGAAATATTATTCGTCACTAGTGGCCAATAAAGTAGGATTTCACTCAATTAGGCACCAGTTGGAAATAGCTCATTACATTTAATTGCCCCACTTTCTAGGATTTCAGATAGAAGATTCAGCTAAAACCCATTTAAAAAATATTACAAATCGGTAGAGCTAATATTGTGGGCTATTTATGAGAGTGCTTTTTAAGAAAAAAATTAAAAAAAACTAATAATAATAGAATATCACGCTGGGTAAGTAGCATTCGTTAAAAAATGTTTTTTTGTTTTCTATCTCAAAGTTTCAATGAATACGAGTACGTGAATGATGCCTCATCCCTGGGTTTATTTTTGCAACAATTTATTGTATTAATTTTTTTACGCCAATCACCAGTTTTATATTTCACTTTAATTATATATTTTTACCTTGCATAAGTGTTTTACTGCTGTACAAATGCAGTTGATATCATCGAATCAATGAGAAATTGCATCAACAGTATTTGATATTGTTTACAGCAACGTAAGCAGTGAACTTGAATGGCAGGGAAGGCAAAAGATGTAACAAAACTTATATTGTTCGTTTCATTCGTTTTGTTGCTTGAAAGGCAATGCAATGTTAAACATTGTCTTTATTGAGTAGCTAATGCACAACGAGTGCATCATGCACTTACTGTTAAAGGCACAGCATGCGCATGTATGGAAAATAGGACAAGAAATGTGTTCACACCCTCGTTGAGAATAAAACATTGCAGTGTTATGTTAAGCAAATGAACGACTTTAAATACGCTGTAAGTCAACTTCTGCAGCTGTTTAATACGTATCCTCAATATCTAATTGTTTATTATTAAAAATTTGTTGCAACTCATTTATGACGCAAATAGCGCACAGAAAACAAAAGGCTTAACTAAAATGGAATGCTCGAAATTTTCCAAGAGAAATTCCCAGGATAACTCAAGATTTGTGTGCCAAGCATACTGTCCAAATATTTTCAGTTAGTTATTCTTAGCTAACAATGCGGTTGTTTGAACATACACCTAAGCGGTCTACAACACCAAAAAAAATAAGCAAAAAATAACTGCGAATCATTTGTTCAGGCGTTCGTGTGTTGCAATTTTTCATGCTCACTACCCAATGAAAAAATGAAAAGAAAATTGTGGTTGCGGTAAGTTAGTGCACATATATCTGTATATAATATAAGTCTATATGTATATGTGAATTTGGGCATGACTGTGTATGTATATATGGACTTGCGAGGCGCACTGGTCGTCCTTTATACTGTCGCGGTGTAGGTGCGACGGGTATTTTGTCATTGGCGCACGGCTAAGGAGCGTGACAGCTGTCATCATTGTTGTCAGCGGGCTTTGTGAAAAGGCAAAGAAATGAGGATGTCGCAACCTGCTATGGCGGATTAAATGGAATATGCACACGTGTTTATACATAAATATTTATGCAAACATGTTCGGATGAAATACAAATATTATAATATGCAAATTGTATATTAATCGATAATACCAACGCACATCTTTCGAACCGAATATGAATTTTGTTGCTCATTCGTTTCAATGACTTTAATCAACTTAATTGTTCGCAGCTGGCAATTTTTCGGTATTTACTATAAAGTGTGCACGAGGAAGCTGGATATAAGTATATGAACGATAATATATGAATTTATACATATATGCGTTTATGTGCAGTTACTGTATTACCGCTCAGAAAATGAGAGAAGAAGAGGATGTTGATAGTATAACCATTGGAACTGAACACCACAGTGTTAGTGTGAAAAATATTGTGCTGTGTTATGCTATGTTACCATCACCATCATCTATCCATGTACCAATAAAGTGTGTATATTTTCCTTCTTTATTTTATTAATTTTGTTTGCTTTATTTATTTTATTTTATTAATTAAGTTTTGTTTTATTTTATTATTTGTTTTTTTAATTATATATACATATACATATATAAATCTGAAACCACTGAGTCCATGCTTTTTGGATTTGTATAATGTTCAGTTTCGACAAAAGAATAGAATTATGTTATCCAAATTTTTAGAAATTCACAAGCCATTTCTTATACGCACATAACATTCGACTGTCTCAACTGGGCTCTTCCTTGTTTTGTTTACTACATATTTATGATTTTATTGCCAGCTTTCATTTAATTTATTAACAAACATTTAAAAATATAATTTAATTACATTTGGTGTTTACACTAACAATTATGCCATCTACTCAACGTAATTAAATAAAATATTTGTTAATCGATTCATATTATTGTTTACTTTCACTTTGCGGTAAATATATTTTTGTGTACTTTTTTGAAATGAAGCTCCTTTAATTGGTTGTCTATTAGGGAACTGATAAATGTATGCACGCTTTGAAAAATTTTGCAACGTATTGGATTTGTTTCGGATATATTTTTAATATTTTTCGCTTGGTTATATAATGTGAAGAATATATTTTGGTTTCAGCGACATATTCATTATATTATGAACTTGGAAGTAAGCTTAGGTATAAAAACAGCAGACCAAAATGGTATCCAATATTCCATAAAAATTTGCGCACAGATTTGGGTTTTGAGATCGAGAAGTCGTCAACGATCGAATTTTTGGTTTAGCTTTTGCTTGTGATAAGCTAGAAAGCGTCGCCTTAAAATCGACCCTCGTCAATATCTCTCCCAAGAGAGAGAATACAATATACAAATCTAGATACCCAGTAAGTATTTGTTATCTACAGAGTTTCCTAGCGTAAATTCGTGCGCCTAGGCCTCACCCGCCTTATTCTTATTGAACAACTTGTATACAAAACAAAATAGAGACGACAATCTCTAAGTTGACTCCTACGTATTTAAAAGTGCAGCAACACATACATTTTGGTTTGGCAAATGCTATCATGCATATATATTAAATACTTATATAAGCATATATATATGTGCATACATAAATCCATTTCAATACAACGAATTTTTATTTGCATATATTTTTTATACACAAATGAGTTTGCCTAACAAAATTTAAAATTATGTTCATATTGTTAGCTTGCCTTTACCATCTTGAACGCCTACACAAGGTGGTTGTCCACATTTTCCAAACCTCTCTTTAAATTTCCGCCTATCTCCGCACTGCCTTGTTTGCATGCGTGTGCAACTGTGCAAATTGTAGAGATTAAATTGCTTTGATAAGTTGAAGCAATTAGTGTGTTTTGTTAGACCAACTGCCATGCATTGCGCACCTATATTTGCAATGAGATATTTTTGTGCAATTTTCACACGTGGATTTGCTAAAGCAATCAGTATGGGAACGTTATAGTCATGATTGTTCTTAAATTTTGTTAGCTGGAAATTATGTGTTCTATTAAGGATAATTTGGAGTCTTAAATTCCGTTTCTCGTAGCTATATTTGTTTATACTGTCCAACCTGGCAACAATATTCTCAAAGCAGAAAGTTTCGCAAAGCTTAAGAACGCTCTTGCACTTCAAAGCCTTAGAAAACCCCAAAGAGTTAGAAAGAGACACACATTTTTCACGAAAATCAAATCAAAGAGTAAAGTTATATCATACATACACATATGTATTGCAAATTTGCATGCTTGCGCATCATCGAATCATGTACGTGTGTATGTCCAGTTTGGGTGAACGCATGCAAAGTTACCCAGTTTCGCAATGGAAAGTTACAGTTGTTCACTTCGGCGTCGCACGAACTGGCAATAGTCGGAGTTCAAAGTGACCAATTCTCGATAAACTGAAAAGTTTTTCAACTTTCTTGCAAATTGTTTTAACACAACTTTGTAGACTATGCAACAGATGCCATATTGCGAATTGTATGGCAATAAAATTATTTATCGCTGAAAATTTAGCATGACATGGAAAAAATATCAATTGTAGTAACTTGATTAGCAAATTTTCGTAATCGAGTTATAACAATTTATTAAAGCAATTAATGACAGTGTGTATATTCTTGCAACATGTTGCTACAGAGTATAATACCTTTGAGCATCTAGAACTAATCGAGGTAGATATAGGGTTATACTATGTTAGATGAGTTGAAATTGTTATGTATGTATGTGTGCAAAATATATTTTTAAAACTAATTAAGCCTATAATCTAAATTGTTATTTTAGAAAGTATCAATTACAAATTGAAAGAGTGTTTCGGTTAGTAGCTATTTAAGTTTGATGTTTCTGGTAGATTTAGGGCAGTCGAAAAAGTCGTTTCGTATTTCTAATCAAACTTCTACTTATTTTTTATATTTATAATGAACTTTAACGAACCAAATATATACCATTTTGGTCGACCGGCGAAAAACTGCGACAAGTAAATCTCACAGGTTTCTCTTGAAACCAACTTCACTCCACTAGGGGAGTTCTGCATTGACCGAAACAAATGAAAGTCCGATGGTGTAAGGTCAGGGCAATACCGCGGATGCCAATATCTCCCAGTGTTTACCGAGTCATCCAAGATGTGTGTGGTCTAGCGTTGTCCTGGTGGAAGACGAAGCCCTTTCTGTTGGTAAATTCCGGTTTTTTTCGATTGATTGCTTCAGTCTCATCATTTGTTGACAGTAAAAAGTATAATTTATCGTTCGACCAGACTGGAGTTACAGCAAAATTCTGGTTCCTGCAAGTGTTATAAAGAGTAATAACCATTTTTCTTTCCAATGCTAGTAAGATACTTTTGACACCAGCCGACAATAGTTACCGTTTATTTGCGGCCTTCAGGCAGCTTAACTTTCGGTAGAAAATATATACACACCAGTGTGTCTGTTGGCTTGCAAATTTTGTGTGCTCCTGAAGCTTCTCATATGCACGTGTGTATACCACGAATATGGTATTAACATTTAATTGACAAGCTTGAGCATTGTCCGTACGCATATACGAATATACCAGTTATATATGTTTGCTTGTTGGCACCAAGGCCTGCGTACGTGATATTGCACGATGTCTGGTTTGCAGTGCAGCAAAACTTCAGCAACATTTCTTTTTCGGGAAATTTCAGACATGCTTGCTTCTGTGTCATCTCAGTTTGGGTAAAAGCGAAGAAAACGTCAGTGTCGACATGTGCAACCTGAACGAGATTTCACTTTTGCAACAACTTTGGCATTTACGCCTTCTCACACACTTCACATCATCACTATTCTTGCTTTCACAAATCAGCACTCTCACAACAGTTTGGCATGTGGATGCTTCAATTTGTAGACAGTTGAAATCTTTTGCCAATTTAAACAGATTCAAACGGAGTCAGGTGACAAACTGATGTGCATGTGCATTCGAGAATTCGGAAAAAGTGCAATCATTGCAATTTCGAGCAATACTTGAAAAGGGCAGTTACGTTAACAGATTGCGTGTGTCCTGCAATATAAATTTTATTGCTTGTTATTTTGCATTTATATAAAATAACTATGTAGTTTCCTGCATTAACCAATTAAAGTCGTCATACAGCACGCGTTGACTATAAATTTGTTTCATAATTTTAGTGAATAAATGTTCCTTCCTCTCTCTGATTGCATTAGCTTCAGCCTTTACTAACAACCCTCATGTGCATTATACAACATTTTACCATACTGAAATAGTAAAGTAAGTAAGTAAGTAATTAGTAAAGCTTTTTTTATGCATACTATACCTACCTACTTTCCTAATTTTATATATACCAAAAACACTACTTTGCCAGTGAAAGTTAATACACTAGCAAATGCTCGTAAAAAGCTTATAGTTTTTTTGTTACAGAAATATTTAGAGTTGATATATTATGTATAAGCACAACTAAAATTTTAACAACATTTCTATGTTGCCCTACATTTAAAAGGTAAAGGCTTAAACTCTGCAGATAATATTAACGTGTTGTCGGAATTTGGCTGTGATATGTGTCATCAGCAATTGTCAACAGCAGATTTCAGCTGGCCTAAACCTGAACATTTTTCCATTAGATAAAGTTTCACTGCAATGAAAGCAACGCAAACACATCAAGTGTATGTTTGTTAGCCGCAAAACTTTTAAGCTGTGCTTTTCTATGCTGCGACGTGCAGTTTCTGCCAATGAACAAGTAGCGATAATCCCATTTTTTCATAGCAGACCACATGCGCATCAGATAATGCCAAATAATTAGAGTTGGTTTGCGGTTTTTAATTGAGCAGCGCACTAAACTTTTCGACGTTGCAGTTGACGAACTTTTCGAAACCTTTAGTTTTGTGTTTTTTGTTGTTTTTTTCTCATCTGTTTTTTACTTATTTATTTATTCGTACTTTAATACGCGGCTTAGCATTTTTTCAGTTATTCCTTCTTTCATTTGCGATGAGAAGCATTTGATGGCAAATTGTTTAATCTATTATTCGGTTTCCGTTTTATTTCAAAGTTTCAACTCAACTCATTGGCTCCGTTACGAACAAGAGTTGCATTGGCATGTCATTCGATTTCTCTTAATCGAAAAAAGTTTGCCTCCTTCACTATCGAATCTCCAGAAAATTGTCACTATTTTGTCGCTTCTAAGCTGCGCCAAATGTAGAGAAACAAATTTGTGTGGGTCTTTTTTCAGTTTTAGTTCTTTCATTTAGTGATATGTAAAAAAAAATCTTACATCGTTCGAAAATGATTGTGGCTGCTCTCTACCACAATTCATTAGTTTTAACAGCAGCAGCTAACTTGTAAATGATGAATTTCTCGAGCAAAGTTGACCACATATGTTATGTGACCATACACCATGTATACAGTATATATGTGCATTCTAAAGAACGTGAGCTAAACAAAGCTGTATATATGTGTTTGTGTCCGCCAGCAATTTTCTGTCAATTTAAAAGTTGTTGAAACACTTTGTGTGTCTGTTGAAAAATTCTTTTTGTTTTATCAATTATGTGCAAATCAAATTCCATATACACATCTTGACAACTAATTGAATCATCATATATGTATTTACTTCGTTATCGTTATTAATTTAACATAAATGCTAGTATCAATGGAGCTTGGAAGTATTACTTAGTGAGGTAGCGCATAGATTATGTGTATCGAATATTTGGTATTCATATAATTTATTTAGACCAAGAATATCGGAAATATGGCAAATCCGTTTGTTTTCGTCAATTTAAACAAAAATTATAGTGCAGCTAGCTTTTATAGCTTGATCGGCAGAACTGAGCTACTTAGCATATAAGGCGAAAGTGCGCAGTGGCGTATGAGTAATATAATAATTAAGCTATGATAAGTGCTGATATGGGCACATATTTCTATTTGCCGACTTTTCTCAAATAATTATTAAGGAAAACTTTAAAAAACGTGATTTATATTTCTTATTAATTATTTAAGAGTCTATTAAAATTCGCGTCAAGCGCTGGCATTATAAAGAATGACTACTTCTCTTGGACCTAGGATCAGAACTCCATTTGGTATCGCAAAGTTTAATAACAGTTTAACTTAAAATAACCTAAGTGATTAGTTTTTATATAATGAATAAAAGAAACTTACAGATAGAAGTTTTATAGATTCCATTACAATGAGAATGTACAGAAAACATGTTAAATAAGAATTAATTTGATTTGAAGTACGAATTTATAGAAAATTTTAATTACAGTATAATTACTATAGGTAAATGAACTAGGTCTGTTATACCATTTAACATGTTTTTCATCAGACTCTGATATATATTTATACCCTGAACAGGGTATATTAAGTTTGTCACGAAGTTTGTAACACCCAGAAGGAATCGTCGGAGACCCTCTAAAGTATATATATAAATGATCAGTATGTCGAGCTGAGTCGATTTAGCCATGTCCGTCTGTCTGTCTGTCCGTCTGTCTGTATATATACGAACTAGTCTCTCAGTTTTTAAGATATCGTTTTGAAATTTTGCAAACGTCATTTTCTCCTCAAGAAGCTGCTCATTTGTCGGAACGGCCGATATCGGACCACTATAACATATAGCTGTCATACAAACGAACGATCGGAATCAAATGCTTGTATGGAAAACTTTCACATTTGACAAGATATATTCACGAAATTTGGTAAATGTTATTTTCTAAGGTAACAATGTAATCTCCGAAGAAATTGTTCAGATCGGTTAACTATAGCATATAGCTGTCATACAAACGAACGATCGGAATCAAATGCTTGTATGGAAAACTTTCACATTTGACAAGATATATTCACGAAATTTGGTAAATGTTATTTTCTAAGGCAACAATGTAATCTCCGAAGAAATTGTTCAGATCGGTTAACTATAGCATATAGCTTCCATACAAACTGAACACATAGTTACTAACAGAAATGCACCTGTGAAGGGTATTTAGCTTCGGTGCAACCGAAGTTAACGTTTTTTCTTGTTTTAATTTCGTTTATATTGTATCAGAAATTTTCAATTATGGTGTACAAGTTACACCGTTTTCTGGTAGAAATTTAAAATAGCCGAAATATGCTTATTCCAAGTGGCATATCGTTTTGCGTTTGAATCTAAGAATGTTTACGATTTTAAAGGATTTCAAGACTTAAAGGGAATCTGCAAACTAAACTCTGTTACTATTTGTCTTTCTGCACATATGCACATACTAACACCATTTGCTACACACATGCCACCTATATATATGGTATATATACACATTGTGTGTTTTTAAATCCTTTTTACTTAAGCACAATTTTCCAAACGTATATGCTGTTCTACATATTCTGCGCTGGTTGGCCATAATAGCATAGCGACTTAAACAAAAAAAAAACATTTGAATAAGCAGTTTGGTGGGAGGGCGGATTGCAATTCACTTATGCTTTCGATATTTGCATAATAAATCTATTTTCAATGGATTTTTATTTCGCTCCCCACACTGACGACACACAAAGCAGACACTCACACATACGCTACTAGCAGCGCTGCTAATGCTTTTCGAATTTTGTATATCACAAACACACACTCACACATATGTGTACATGCACTTGACTAGTTTGGTGAAAGAAATGTGTTTTTTCGAAAATTGTGTTGTTTTTGTCATTGCCGCAGCCATTACTAGCTCTGCTTCCGCTATGCTAAATACAAGAGTACAAACACGCATATATGTGTATGTATAAATATGAACACATATATATGTATGTGCGCGTCGGTGTTTGTTTGGTGTGAATTTCTATATGTATTGCTGCTTCCAAAATTTAAAAGCAATAAAATTACAACACACACGTCGATGGAGACATACACATTCGCAGTTATTCTCACTTCCATACGAAGTATATCGCTGTATACACACATGTGTATAACGGAAGTCCACATTTGCGGTAAGGGAGATATTTGAAGACCGCAAATCATTTCTCCTCTTCTTTTACACGTTATCTCTGTACTGGATATACACACATACAAACGCACATGCTTGGTATTGGGAAAGAATGTTCGATTTACCAGAACAACTTTTTCATTTGACTTTTTTGTTTTATCACGTAATTTTAATGCAAATTGCTTAACTTTTTAACACTTTCGGCTGATTTCATTTTTGCGGGCGGCTCTAATTTAAGTTGGTGCGGTAATGTACGAATCGATGTGCGAACTCACATCTCAAAAATAATGTTAGCATATAAGCTGATGGTTTTTAAAATGAAAAAGTTTATCTGGGCCATTACCACCACTAAGACGATTTTTATACTCATCAACCAAATTTTTTGAGTTAAAAGTTAACTCACATAGCAATTGGGGTCTATTGCTCGGTAGACAACTAAACAAATTTTTTAAGCAATTTTTAAGAGAAACATTTTTCCAGGAAAGTCGATAGTATAACGACAAACAATAACAAGAGAAAATACTCCTTAGAGAGCGATAATGAACTATCGATGAAAGGGTTGAAATGTTAGGAAAGCTTCTCGTAAAACCATGGCGGATCTCTTGGTGTCTCAAACAATATTATATCTGCATTGCCGTTAGAAGAGTAATAATAACATAGCTTTCTAAGCCTGCCTTAAGGCTTTATGCTCTATCTGGACACTATGTAAAATATATATATATAAACTAAGCGATAATTCAATAAATATGTGTTAAATTAAGCTATTAGTTGTTATACTAAGTTTGCCACGATGTTTATAATACCTAAAAAGAAACGTCGTCTGTTTGTATTTGAGATACGCGTCGCTTTTGAGGCTCTAAAAGTAAATACTTCGATTTTTACTACTTCTGACTTTAATGAACAAAGAATTGCGATAATGAACCATCTCATACTGCATTGGTTATTCTTGATTATTTCGCCACATTTTCAACTAATATCGTGCCGCACCCACCGCATTTACCTGATTTACCTTCGTGTAACTTCTGGCTATTCACAAAATTCACATGACTACTCCGAGGACACCGTTTTGACTCTATTGAGGGTCTAAAAGCTGAATCGAAGAAGACTCTGATGGCCATCAGGAAGGAGGATTTTTCCATGTGCTATGGTGCCTGGAAAATTCGTTGGCATAAGTTTCTTGCCGCGGGAGGGGTTTACTTTGAAGCAGATGAAATGGTCAAAATTCAGCTTTCAATTTTATGACAGTAACTAGTCCTTGAGTTTTTCAGACATCGATCTGAGTTTCTGAAAACCTTCTTTTCACCTCAAGAAGCTGCCATCGAACCACTATAGCATATAGCTGCCATACAAACTGAACAATCAAGATCAAGTTCTTGTAAGGAATCTTAGGTATTTGTGAAGCGTACAATCGGTGGTTAACATTTTTTCTTGTTTTTTCTTCTTTCAGCTCCTAAGCTAAATAGGTATTTTCATTTGCATTCAATTATTTTCTGCTTTCTAATGAGTATATGTATGTTGTTATGAATATTCTTACTGTGTTCACTACAGTAATGGAAAAAGTTTTGAGTTAATTTCATTACCGTGCGACTGAAGAGCCAACAGTGTGGCTAATCATCCACGAAGTATACAAACAAGAGGCAAGTGAAAAAAATACTTACATTTAGTCTTTTTAACCCAGCAACTGTTGTAGTGGTTTATTACATTTTTTTTTGTCAAAAACCAATTCTAATTTTTTTAACGAAAAACGAGTTGGAAATCGTAGGGCTCGGCCCAGAAAACTTTTCTAGCAATTTTTGGCAACAATTTTTCTTCCGTTCTCTATTTCTCTGCAAGGTATAGCTTTCGGCGTTATATACAAGTATATGATAATACCTTCAAGTAGGCCAATTCAAACTGGTTTGTAATTAAAAAGGCAGGTGTTAGAGTAAGTTTTTACTCTCTTTTCACCGAATAGTGCCACTGGAGTCTTGACATATAATAATAAAAAATTAAGTTGTAGAAGAAGTACTTCAAGCCGAGCAAATACGTATATAAATCTGACTTGACAGACGCATTTCCATTTTCATACTAAATATTTCTGCATTCAAACGCTTTTTTCTAATAGGAGTAACCCAACATTTACCCTTTTATTGCAATATCTGCTCTGGGTTTACCTCTATACTTGTAGGAACACCCTATATATGTACATACATATGTATAAAATTATACGTATGAAATTGCCTTTGTCATTTTTATGTTGAAATGGCGTATAATTGAATTTTTATTGTAAACTTTGCAAGTGTGCGTTGCTTGTTTGGAAACTTCTGTCTGTTAAGTAAGCGCTGAGGCATACATGAATGAGGCGCAGAAGAGAAGATTTTAAGTGGAATTGAAAAAGTTTTATGAGTTTTACTACCAAAATGAGCAAGAAATTACTCAGATACAAATATATGCATATTATTTTACCTACATACTTACATATATACAAGCGCTATCATTTTTAGATTACAGTAGTGTCTTAACAGATGTACACGGAAATCGCAGGTATATCCAACCCTAGACTGTAATAATTCACAATTAAACATTTTAGTTATGAGAAATTGTGAATAATAATAAATGTAAATAAGTTGTTCATGTAGAGATAGAAGTATACTCGTGGATAAAAATAAAGATAGGAATAGAGAGATATACAACCATATATTCTGATAGATATAATAAAGATAATGATATGGACAAACATAAAGAATAACATAAATATTAAGATAGAAAAAAAATATAGTTAAATATTATTTGCTTGTGACTATGTGACTATCTTCTGTTTCCAAAACACTAATACCCCAATAATGATCACAGTACGACTTGGCCAATGACACATGCTGTCACACAATGACTTAGAAGTAGCGTATTTCGTTAAAATTTTAATTTTTCTATTTTATGTGATTAGTCACGAAGTCTGCACAGCAACCTGCATTTATTCACTGCTAATGAAAACAGGTAATCAATTTTAGGTAGCTCGACTGAAAGCAAAAAGTTGCTCATACGCCACCACCACATCCAGGTATAGCAACTTCGTTAAATTAATTCAGAATTTCGATTAAAAATGCAGGAGAAAAACATTAGTTTAATTATGCCAACATGCAGCTGTTGTCACAGCCCGCCCAAAAAGAGCATCGATTAATAAAATATTTATGAGCACTTTAATTAGTTTGCAGAAGCTAATTTCCATTTTGAAATGTGAAGCGTTGCTTCTACGCCGCAATATTTTTCTAATACATAAATGGGAGTTAGCGTTGGAAACACTTAATTAGCCCTGCGAAGCTGTTTCAGAGGCAGTATTATCCTTAGGAGAAACTCCTATTGGAATTAGTTTACAGTTTTCAGTCAAAAAGATGTTGAGTCTCGTGATTAATATTTGCTACGGCCGCTAATAAGTGAAGCAAACACAAAATCATTTATAACTTAATTAATTATTATTAATCTTCGTCATTTCGCACAAGAATATTTAAGCGTTCTTGTGTTGACTATATTTTAGTGTGTGATGGTTTTTGTTAAAGCCAGGTTCTGAAAGTTGTGTTGTTAATAAATTATTGAAATTAATAATTTACTCTCAGTGTGCTTGTAAAAGCGAGAAATTAATGGTGAAATTAAAGGCGAAATTTTCAAAATTGTGTGTTGTGAAAATATTGCTTAATTAACTAATAACATAGTCAAGGTTGTTCCGCCGCAAATGAACAGATTGTTTTGGTATCTTGCTGAAGAAGAAACTTTCTGAGCTGGATGATTTGTTAAAAACAGGGTCAAACTCTATTGGCTAAAAAAACATGTGGCAGAACAGAGATTTCCTATCATAAACTCATCAATTATTGCTGATTGCAGGCATTTAATTGTTTTCCGAATAACTTTCATTAACATTTGTGAAAAGTGCGTAAAAACATCAGTTCTTTCTAGTGTTCTGAACCCGTTATAATATTATAAATTTAAAAGCATTACGGATATTGGTGTAAAACGAAATTCCACGAATAATGTTGGGAAGAGCAACTGAAGAAAAATGAACTTAATCGCTCTTAGTTCTGTAGAACTGAGACTTTATTTAAAGCTTATAATAGAACCTAGTTTTTTTATTATCAGTGTTTACAGTAATATAATATATTTACAGTTGAATTTTTCTCTGTCATTTAAGTCGAATACCCACGACAAAAAGTTGACACACCAAACAAACTAATTTGTGGCCAAAGAATGTTCGCATTACAATATGATCTGCGCTTAGCGTGAAAAAAAAAACACTCAATATTCAGCATGTGGAATGAATAACTATTAAAAAACGCTTGAAAACTCACCATGTTGCACTTTCGAGAATAAAGTAGACCATTCGTTTATAATATTAATTCTGCCTTTTATTATCCATTATTAATCCCTTACTTTTTACGCATTTTAAATTTCGTACGCTCACCATCATACAATTATAACATACTTATATTACCACAATTTTTTCCATGCTTAACTAGTTTTCTATATATATTGCACAGGTTGTCATTTTATAGCTTTTAAACACGGTTGCCAGCGTTGTTGCTGGTGTTGACAAGTAATTACTGCTTTAACTGCAGCACTAAAAATACAATTGTGTCACAGATTTTTATAGGTTAAGTACTTATTGCGTACTTTTATGCTACATATTCTTATACGCACTAATACTTAAAAATACTTAGTAAATATTCAAATTATTTATTTCCTACTTATCGCTTCACTTACAATGTAGTCTTGTTGTTGCTTGCTTGTTTACTTCTTACAACTAAATTATATATATTTATATATATATTTTTAATTTTTATACACGTTATGATTTAGTTACCCTAGGTAGTTATTTGCTATGGTTGTTTATACTATATATAGTGTCTATATATTTCTTTTTAATCTTCGATTTTCAGTAAGCTGCTTACAAAGTTTTTGTAGATTACACATTTGCTTACTTACGCCAAACTTACTCAAATCTGAACTAACTATTCCTGTAAGTTAATAACTTTACATATCCTGCACACGCACACAAACATACATAACATATCAGAAGGTTTAAAGAATCTTTATGTTTTTTAAATAATAAGCGGAAACTTAAGTTCTAATAGTTTCATAGTTTAATATCTTCTTGAATCTAAAAAGGTGAATAAGATTAGTCATAAGTGATTTTGGTTGATTGTAAGAAATAGAAACTCTAAAAAGTAAAAAAAATAGAGTTTAATGAAAATATATTTTCATTATTGGTAGTCGAAAATTTTAGTAATTTTTTAGAGTTTATATCTCTTACAAAAGAAACAAAAGCGAATAACTAATTTTATTCACCTTTTTTAGGTTCAAGAAGATAGTAAACTATTAAAATACTGGAACTTAGGTTTCAAAACAAAATCTATCTCCGATCGTCTCCGCATTGCAATAAGAAAAATTCTGCATTCAGTTCATTAGTCTACATTTGGTTTGTGTGAAAATTTTCTAACAACGTTCATTTTGTTTTAGTACTACGGCTACCTTTGCTTATTTACATGCATTTAAAATATCTACTTCACACTTATTAGTTCATACAAACCTACTTATGCGCACATATACACACTAATTTTGTATTAGATGCACACTAACGGTAATTATTATATACACACTTAATCAGTCTTTGGAAGAATAATTTACACAAATACGGAAAGCTACTTTAAATTTGTTATATCAGTGTCTAGTAGGGAACCAAAGTGTTATTTACTTATAAAACTTAAAGAATTTATAATAAATAAATAAATGCTTAACAGAATTCGTGTTAGCAGCAGGCTGGTAGAGTAAACCAGGAATGCAAGGGAGCCTAAGTTGAGGGCATTAAATGCTGTCATATTCACACTTTCAGATCCCTCGATATTGTAAATCAAGAACTGATTTTCAAAAATCAATAATGGATACTTTTTTCATACAAAATATCTTTATTTATTAACGCCACTCCTTCGCAGGTGTGCTCACGACTGTGACTACACAGAAAATTCAAATAATTTGAATAAAAAGGGTAATACTAATTGATCTTCAGACAAAATATCCACAAAAAATATAATTTGTTTAGTGTTTAGAAGATTTAAAGACTTTGGTAGCCAAAGCTTGTGAGTTCATATGAATTGCTGTCTCATTCCTTGCGGCTATATATATTGCCGCTACATTGCTAAGGATAATATCACTCATTACTGGAAGTAATCACGGTTGTATTAATGTCTAAAATTGCTGAACTCTCGATATATACATAGAATTTCAGGTCAGATGGTGTTCCGATACTTAAAGGGTGACATTTGACATCCAATATAAATGAACATCGGACATGCTTTGCCTAAGCAATTAGGAGTACATATTAAGAGAAGATGGAAGAAGGAAGTTTCCACACATATTTTTATAAGGTTTTCCCCGCTTTTGTGGAAGATAGCAATCAGTTTGTTATTTGTACAGGCAGGACTCAACTGAAGATACTACGGTATATCAGATATTTTTGCAGTATAAAGCTATTGCCAATTGTAGCAGAGCCTTTTTGTTAAATATGTTGGAACTTTAAACGTTTCATTTTGGATAGGCTCATAAAATTAATACAACTCTGCCGAAATTTGATCTATTTACATTTCAGAAAGCTTTTGATGCCAAAAAAGTTAGAATATAAGGTGATTGCAATTTTTACTTTGAATACAAAACCCCCAGCAATGTTGTATTTCCCGAACTTAGAGATACTTTGGAAAAGTGCTGATATGAGTAGGTAGACTTCTTCAGTAAGAATCTTATATCAAATTGAAAGATTTAAGGAAAAATTTATAAAAAGTAGGGGTATTCACATATTCCATGCTGCAAAGTGAATATATTTACCGATTTATAACAGTAAGCAACTTATATTGCAGCCAATAAGGAGGTCCTGTAGGAATTACTTTTCTATCGTTTAGCTGGTAATAAGTGTGCCGCCGCTTACAGTTTCCAAATCGCAGATTTTTCTTCTCTCAAATGTTTCTTCTGCATCATTTTTCATAGATATTAATGCCTTGAACCTCATAAAAACTAAAAATATCTATAAACTATTGAAGACTTCCGGTGATAACGAAAATGCAACGAGTGCGTGGAGTCTATAACCATACGATAGACAATTAGATGGATGCTCGAGTGACAAGTTGTATTTAAACAGCACCTAAACACAGAAGAATTTTACGAAACCATCGTTCAAGGCAGAAATAAAATCCTAAATATGAAATAGCTTGCATTTTTCTCAATGACTATAAAGTTTAGTTAAGATATAGTATACGAGTACATGAGAATAGATGTTTTTTAAGTGGCTCTTTAGTGACATCTGAATACGTTGGCAGCTCAGCACTGTGGGTTATTTGCTTACTTTTTGCTTCAAAGTCATTACTTCAGTAATTTGGAAAATTTTAAAATTTATGTACAACAAAATTCATATCAAAACGAAATATTATAATTAAATGTAACAAAATCATATACGATTCTAAAAAGGTTGGAAAACCAGCTTCGTAACTATAATTGTGGCTAATAATGCACCAGTTTACACGCTTTCGAGTTTTATAACTTTAGTTTCACTATGTACAAAATATTTGATTGTTGAACTTCAATTTTTTATGACAATCGAAATTTCAGTTTTAAAATTTCCTACTAATTATGGCTTCAGTTAGAACATGTTTTGAAATAATATTTGGGTTTTGTGCCTAGCACCACGACTTAATATAACTTTTTCCTCGTGCTTAGTATATATGTATACCTTCAAGAATGGTTCTATATCTAATACTAATACTACTAAATATATAATTAACAAAATGCGCCTACGTCATGTAATCCCGTTTTGGTTTGCTACTAAATGCAATGGCGTACAGACGCCCACAGAGAGAATAGGTAATGGGCGTTATCACCAAGGACGCCGCACACGATTAAATCCACGCATATCCACTACACGCTCAAACTCACGCAAAATCACACATCCACACGCTCATAAATACACAAAGCGGCACACACACACTTTAATCGAGCTATGTGGCATTGTGTGGCGCCCGTTTCCACTTCATTTCACATCACAATCATTTAATCACCGCTAGAGATCACATTTGAAACGCACTGTTAATTAATGTCACACTCGCAACTCATCCATTAGTGGATGCTGTTGGATTTGTTGTAGCTGTGCTTGCTGATGATGTTGTTGCTGCTGCTGTTGCTGTTGTTGCACATTTGCGTGCGTGTGCGCTTGTGCGCTGGACACCGAAGGTGGCGGAGGACCAACAGCGCCACCGCCGCCACCCATTAAAGCCGTCGTCATGCTTTGATTATGATGATTCTGCAAATGCTGCTGATGTGTAACAACTAGCTGTTGCTGTTGTTGCTGCTGTTGTGTTTGTTTCATGCAACTCTTTTTAGTAAGCGTGCCACATTGATTGCCCATGACTTGCAATGCGTGCGGTGGTGGCATTAGACCCATCATGCTGCCACCGCCTCCGCTGCCACTGGGTCCACTACTACCTTGCCCGCCGGCGCTACCCAGACCCCCAACACCAGCAGCATTGCCGCCGCTGCCGCTGCTGCCCATGGCACCGCCTACCATGCCACCACCGCTTGCCGCGCTGCCCGGCGCACTGAGCGCGCCACCCATATTTATGTTGCCGCTCGCATCTTGGAGCGTTTTTAAATGTTTTGGCGGCGGCGGCGCACGATGTGGTATGTCTGCGAATTCGGGAGGTGGCAGCTGGTGCTGGTGTTGCAATGCGTGGTGATGCGAAAGTATCGTCGCCGGGTCGTTTTTCGTGTGTATCGTTAAAGTTTCGAGATCGCCGCATATGTTATTCGGCATTTGACCGTTTTCTTGTCGCTTCAGTTTCGTTTGCGCGCGCGGCTCACTCAGGCGCGTCTTGTCACGTTGATAGTAAACGCCAGCAAAGATAAGCACGTTCAGGATGAGCAGTGAACAGCCAATTGCAATTGTGACGCTCAGTGCGGTGGAGTAGGCAGCAAAACCGTCTTGGCCATCCGGTGGCGAACCACTACCGGCGGCATGCGCTTCCCCATTGTCGTCAGCGCCATACATTTTGCCGCCATAACGTGAGCCATTACGCGCCGATGAGGGTGACGACAGATTCAGCAGTGAGAATACTTGATTAGTAAATAATGTGAAATTGCCAAGCGCCGCGCTGCCGGCATGCGGCGAATAGGGTGGGTTGAGTGGCTTAACGGAACCGTCACTGGCGATATTATTGTCGACATCATCATCGGTATCATCCAGCAGTTGGTGATGTGCGGCGGGCACATTGTCACCGCCTGGCTTGTGGAGATCGGGAATGAGATTCAACCAGAAGGATAAGCGATGAGCGCGATAGTGATTCTTGAGTTTTGGTTTTGTGTCTGGAAAGATGTAGATTGATATGGTTTGAGCTAAGTAAAAGTGCTTATATAAATATTGAGTAATAAATGGTGTTAATAAATGATCTTACTATTTGTATATATATAGCGTGCTTGGAACCACTTACCGAAATTGAGATACTTTTTATGCACACTCTCGTAAGCGGTCCATTCAATCGTTTTGTATCGACTTCGCTCCTGTCGACTACCGGGATGTTCGCCTTCCATTTGTTCATTCGGATTTCTGCGAAGAAAGGAAATTAAAACATTTTGTTTATACATACGATTTCTGGATGACCTAAGGATTATGAAAATTAAGTGAATTGCAATAGAAAGTTTTCTAGGTTATCTTTTCCTATCAATGTATGTGTTGATAAGGTCAAGGTCATGCGTTGGGGTTTAATAACCTCTTCATTTTATGGTTTTATTACTCACCCAGTACGCACGAAGTTCGACCAGTACAGCATTACAACTTCCGACAGATTGATTTCAGTTTTGGTGTAATTTCGTGTGAAATGACTGAAACCACCCACTAAAGGTGCGCCGAAGAGGTAGGGTAAGTCCTCGCCATGAATGCAGCCTTGGCGCTGAAAACAAAAGAAGAATAAAGACAATGGATAGCAATACATCGAAGTTTCTAGAAATAATAGGTACACATTTCTTTTTTGTTTCACGCGGATTCACATTATTTAACAAAATGTGCTTTCGTTATATATGTAAATATGTCTTTTTCAAATTTATCTTCTTAAATGTTTTATTTGTTTATTGAAGCGGTGGTTATAAGCTACCTATTGAGTGAGCGCCTTACCGAGACTGCTGTAGTTGGGTTAATGTTAAAGTTTGTTCTGTAGTTGAGAAGTTATGGATCTCGATCCTTAACAACTCTCGTGCCTTTCATGACTCGGCTAATTTCGTACGTATCTGAAATGCGCCCACATGCCAGTTGAGCGATAGGAGGCTAATCGTTGCGTGATTATTATTTAAAAACGACAATAAAGCAATTCAGTTGAAGTCAATCCAAAACTCATCTTTCCCAAAAACTCAGCGACCTTATTAAGGCTTGCTATTCTATCTTAAATTTTTTACGCGAGTGAAATTCTGTAAAACTCATTACATAATAAGAACTATTTCATGTATCGCCCTTGAAATCATACACTATGCACTTATGCCGAAATATTTTCCTAGAACAGTAGCACAGGTATTGAAAGCTTTCAAAGAGTTTTCATCAACGTTTAGCTCTCTTCAGCGCATTCGATTGCTTTGGAAAGTAAGTAGGAGTGTGTACATATATATGTATGTGTTGTAGGCAAATGCTCACGCTTTAGATCACTTGATGTCCCTTAGTGGGTTTGGCGTTGGAAAAGCTCGCATTACCTCACTTCAACTCTAACTTATGTTGGGCGTTGTAGAGCAGCAGTTGTGTATGGGCATAAGGCGTAGTGCACTTGGCTTGCCTTGAGCCGCTTCCGAAGCACTTAGTATTGCAGATAATTGCCTACATAAGTTGTTTGAACGTTTGCTGCATTGACTGGTCTGCATGCTCGCACTACTTGCATATGCGCATATGCGCATGTGTGCATTGAAGTGGCGTCGCAGTTCAAATGCTTGCGTAGCATAAATCCATATAAATTCATATGTACATTGGAATATGGGTTAAAGGAACATATATAAACTGCAATCTGCAATCAGTTGAATGTAAACAAATCTTAGCAATGCGGCAGTTATGAATTTCTGTAGCAGATACCTAACGAAAGGAACGATTGTAATTCCCAGAATTAGCTGGTTATGTCATCCTTCGTATACTGTTATGTCATCGTAACTAAAATTGCTTTTCAATCAGCAAAGTGACAAAATGCGAAGAGATTTGCGGTTGAAACTAAGAATTTTAAAATGTCTTCATGAATGCAAGGCTTAACACAAAAATTTCGATCGAGAAAAAGCTTCATATTCGACTTTATTTATTTGCAACGGTATTGAATAGTTATTAATAGTTACATACTTGTACGTATGTAGTCACTAAAAGTTCACTCGAGAGTTACACATCGCACGTTGTTCTCAAATTTGCTTTTCAAGTTGTTCAAATACACAATTCTCTTTTGATGGTCTGGTGATTGAATATTATTGCTGCCGGAAGAACTTGCTGCTTAAATCATATTTTTTGCTAGCAATCTGTAATAGTGTGCTAGTAATTTTTTTTCTTAAACTTACTTGGAGAGGTGAAGAATGCTATACTTCACATAGTCTACAAATGACCGTTATGCAAATAAAGTTATAATTTTCATTTGTTTTCATTTTCATAATTTCAGATATATGCAAAAATATATATCGGAAATCTTAAAATTTTGCAAAAGATGTAATTGAAGCAACAAACCAATCTATCGTACATAAGGGCTTCTAATTGGCACGGCAATCCAATCTAATTATCTCAAAACTAGTGTATCAACTGAGTTCCTTATTTGAATGTAGTTGCAGTCTACATATGTATATCTAGTTAATATCGAAATTATTTACACACGCTTTTAAATATAGGAAATATTTTTATAAGTACAAAATTAAACCTTTGAGAGAACTTCACGAGCCGTTCAAAATAATGAGCGAATTTTACCTAAATACTTGCACACATTTCATTACATATAGATATGTGTGCTATGCTTAAGAGCCGTGACCATGATTGGAGCATCAAACTTACCTGAGGATAATCCCCATATCTCGTCTGATAGTCAAAGACGTACAAGTACGAATTGCGATGATCCGCCGAGTGTAGGTCGACGGTTTGAGCAGCGGGTGCCACAATTTGTGCATCGCTAAGCGCTTCAAGTGTTTCATCACTGCAAATGTGAAAATAGAAGAACAGATATAATATTTTTCTACAATCAAGAGCGTATCTTACATAAAAAATGCATAGCTTACGAGTACAATACTTTATTTTAAGTGTAGTTGTTGCTAAGCAATAAGAAAACAGGAAAAATTTGTTAACTTCGTTTACGGCGAAGCTGTAATACGCTTCACCAACGTAACATAAAAGGATCTATTCTCGATTTTGATCGGTCAGATTGTATGATAGCTATATGTCAAAGTGGTCTGTTCAGAAAAGTTTTTACGGAGACTGTGGCTCTGCCTTCGAAAGTAATCTGTGCCAGATTTTGTCAAATAAAAAAGTTGTCCATACAAAGATTCCATTTTGATCGATCAGTTTTTATGTCAGCTATAGCGTTTGGATATCGTCGATTTTTACCAATTCGTCACACTGCTCATTTTATATACATTTTATAGGGTCGCCTACAAACTTCGTGACAAACTTAATATACTGCACCCTGTTCAGGGTATAAATATATTAATACCTATATACTTGTATGCGTTACTGAGTACGAATTGAAGTACTGAAGTACGAGTACGAGCGTAGATAGGTATGAGTGAGGCGATTACAATTATGCATTCTGGAATTGAGTATGTTTTGCTTTTATGCTTCCTGTAGTTATATAGTATGCAGCAATGGCTGTACGTAATAGTACGTAACCATGGATTTTAAATCGGTTGAGTTGCGCTTAGCTTTAAGCTATCTCCCAATATAATTGAAATTGCTCGTAAATTTGTGCATAGCTTCTGATAGTACAAAATACTAACTTTACACCTACATACATACATACATACTATATATTCTTCATGTACTCAAGCGAATTTGGTGCATCACTTATTTTGAGTGGTTTGAGGATTCCGTCAGAGCAAATTTATGAATGTTTTTTCTAACAGAAATCTTACCTGGTTAATAGTGTTAAATATCTGAATAATTTTCTGATATTGAAAAACCTAATTACCTAAACCTAAAACTTTACTATTGGCTTACCAGGGTATAACCCCTTTTTATTCATGTTAAAGCTACACCATATTGTGGTTACAAAATATTATATAATATTTATTTCATTAAAATATTATATATACTGAAAAATAAATTGTATGTATACATACGTCATAAAGTGAACTGAAAAACCGAAAATCGCTATATTGAGAGGGCTTCACCTCATGGCCTTTAGGGAATTATTTGTGGGGGCTTTATTTTGATACCTTTACTTGTGCTTAATTCGTTTCCTCTAAAGTTAAGAAACTAGATGGAAATTGTATCGTAATTAGACTAGCTGTTAGTATTTTTCAACATGGCCTTTATATTTATATTTCACCTATTTTGCACTGTATGAGGAGGAGTTAGAGGAAAATGTTACCAGAAAATTTTTAGCATGTGAGAACTGTATATAAAACTTTTAGGGGATCGACTACACACAATTTTATGTACTTTTTGAATCACAGAGGGCTCTCGCACTGTGACACTCTGTACTAAATTTCAATTTATTCTTCCCGGTTACAGGGTGGCGCACGAGTCATACTGGAAAAAGAAACCGTAAATTGTATCTGTTTGCGTAATCGACATACTTTTTTATTATGCAGGTTATTATTTAAATTTTTAAAAAATGAATGCTTGGTGGATAGTGCAGCGGTACCATTAATTGTACTCTATCATTTCCGTCCAGAGGAAAATCAGAGGGATTTTGGCGGCACGCCCCCGAGTAGATGGAACTTTATGGTTTTGGTAAACATTTTGGCTGAAACTGGAAGTATCACAAAAAGACCTTAACATCGAGAGTACTAAGAGTCTCGATTAGAAACTTATTAGAGCAACTTGGAGTTAGTTAGTTTTATCTAAAGATGTCAAACTGGCCCAAAGAAGTATCTATTTAATAGCGTTTGGTTCCAGTAAGATGGTTTTTGCGGAGTTCTAACGAAAATTTAAAAAAAAAAATTACATATAATCAAGCAACTCCGTTTTTCGCTGGCCAACAAGATCACCTGACCTGACTACACCAGGCTTTTTATAGGATTTTGTCAAGCAAGAGGTGTGCAAGGCAAAATCCAGAAATCTGACTGAATTGAGGCGTCCACTAAATCGATAATTGAGGTAATACCGACATCACCGCAAATCAGGCAATGATTCAGGCAATGAATAACTTTCTAATCAGTTGTCGCACATGCTTGACTGAGCATGAAGATCATTTACGGTCCATCATTTTTAAAAATAATTAATAACATAAAATAAAATAAAATTTGCTATAAAAAAAATAAGTCTAATGCACTGATGCAAAAAAGTAATTACAGTTTGTTTTGTTTCACATTTAGGCGTTGTGATAAAAAAAATTAAAATTTTATTAACAAATATTGAATACTTAATGATGAATGAATTTATTTATCAAAATATTATACACGAAATTAATTGAATGAAATTTAATCTTTCACATTAGTTATTACAATCAACAACATCAACAACATCAACAACAGCAGAAGTGTTGAGAGAGTGATTTCGAATAAATAAAGTCATTTTTATTTCATTTATCCATTTGCGCAATTCGTGCTGCAGTAATAAACCGAATTATTTTGCAACACTTCAGCTAAATATTTGATTAGGTTTTAAATATTTTATGTAAATAACATGATTCGATGTAAATAAAGTTTAACTTAATATTTTGAATGCTTCAATTTGTATATATGTATTAAAACACGCGTATGAAACACTTCCCCATGTGGTGAGAATTAAATAAACTTTAAAGTTTGCTTATATAAAAGCTATTAAAAAGGTGCTGAAAATGCGTTATCAGTTAATTGTGGCTTGTATTAAGTTATAGTTAAAATTGTTTCTTGGTTTTATGCAGTTATATGTCGAGTGTGGGTTGTGAACCGATTTCAGGCAGCTTTGTTGCCAATTCGAAGTTTTTTAAGTGAGTTGTCCAATAATTCCATTCAATTATACAGAATCGCATCGATATAGCATGTGTTAAAAGAAACCTGAAAGACGAAATTATTTGCTTGTAGGTCACTCAAGGAAAGCACTCAGTGATTTTACCGACTTTTACTGCCAAGTCTAAATGTGCAAATTGTAATAAATTTATGGTATGAGAAGATTTGGTTGATTTTCTTCCAATGCTTAATACAAGTAATTATTTGGCCATTAAATTAGGCTTTAAAGAATGTGAAATGTGAGGATTGTGCTCCAAAAAATCCGGATTTATGAACCTTCTGGTGTTTTACGCTCTATTAAGCATTACATAACTCAACATATTGCGTCTATATACTAAATACATTATATACAATACATCAACATTATCTCGTATCTGATGAGTGTGTTTGTGTTACCATGTTTGCTTTTGTTTCTGTATTTGCTTAAAATGCTTACCGTATATTAATTGGATGCTGTACGGGTCGCTCCCAATCCGTGTACTCATTAACAATCGTCGCGAATATTTCGTTCAGATGATACGTGTACGTATTGCGTACGTAGGCCTTTAGTATTTTCGAGCGACGATCCGCTTCGATGCCATACTGTACGTCGCCGGAATTGAAGGAGAAAAACGCCTCGGCACGTGTCACGCCAGCCAACAGGTCATATCTGCGTATTTATTCGTTTGTTTGTCATGCAAGGAAATGGAAAATAAAAGCAAACGAAATAAATTAAAACTGATTGTGGTAAGAGCAGGCAGAAAATGATACACACACAGTAATGCACATACTCACGCTTCATGCAAATCTACAATTTTATATAAATGTGCGCTCACACATATAAGCAGCTTGGTTTCAGATACGCGTTAAATGCATTTTTACATGTAAATTGGATTTAAGCCGAAACGCCGAGCAAGGAGAGCAAAGAAAGTTAAGACGAGAGCGATTTAAATGCAGTGTATGTAAGAGTCCGCTCAAATATATGTATGTATATGTGTCCATATGCAAAGGAAAGCTTACACACACTCGCAAATGTCGTTGATCATATCGGTTGCATGGTGACTAAAGGGTATGCAATATGTGGTATGTGACCTGTCTGCAGTAAAAAAGATTAATATTCTATCTGTGTACTCTTCAAAATTACAGGAAGGGGCGGCACTGTTTGCTACGTAAGCAAAATGTGAAAGCCAGGAAATGGAAGACAAATGAAATCAGTTAAATTACCGTTATTGTGCACTGATGAAAATCGAGGTGCATTACAGAATATGAACTCTTAAAAACATGTACATAAGACCATATATAAAACACAGGTGAAGAAACTATCCGTGTAGAGACATATAGATATATAGACAAATAAGTTGTATGCCACTTCTTTAAAATATTTTGAAAGAATATTGAATTGAAACTAATTATTTGCTATCCCGTTAGTCCCTCATTAACCAGAATTTTAAGAGAAGCGAGTCGAACAAACGGTAAGATTATTGTAGCTCCTTTCTAAAACGGCTTTATTGTCTGAACAATCATTTAATGTTAAAATATTACTAAACTCAAAATCCAGCTTTTGAGTAAAAATCTGTTGCAAAGCTTAAATAGATTTCGCATGATTCTATCATAGCCTTTCATGGTTTGAGAGCGATGAGCAAAAAACTAACTAAACAGTGAAACTTTAACCAATTTTCCTTTTTTCGTTTTCAAAATTTTACAAAACAACTAATATTTATATCTATATATACTTCAATTAGACATTTCGAATTTAATTTTGCTTTGTGTCTGTTTCAGTGTTTTCTTTTCATTTCCATTCTAAAAACAATATAATGCCCTTTGGCTGCAAAATTGTACAATGCCGTAGACTAGTGAGCTACATGCAGCATACTAGTAGTAATTGTGTAGCTGGCCTTGTGAATACGCCAGCTTCTGCACTGCTAACCTACCCATCTTCGTGTGTAAGCATCTTGATGTCGACTGCTACTATTTCCATTTCTTTAGGTCAATGCCAACTTAACAATGCTGCGCTGTTCTTTACATTTATAAATATAAATTCTGGTTCTTGAAGTTACCTTTAATGGAATCTCCTTTGTTGCCTAGTTAGAAAGAGATTTCAAAACTGTCTGTAGATATGATTCGTTTCTGCACTACTAGCATCTAGTATGTTATAACAGAGGTATGAAAAGTTAATAATTTACCACCTATTAGAAACCAACCACGAAGTGATTTGGTTTTGCTTGAAGTGGGGTGTGTGTAACCTCAAATTTTTCATAAAACGATTACCAAATTCAGAATATATATTAATTATACATACTATACTACAGGCAAGTTTGATTATCATATTAATTATCATATATCATATCATATCATATTTAAGTAACTATAACCAAATACGTTTGGAATGCTATTTAATATTACAAATACCAATTCATTGTAGGAAAACATTTATGACGAACTAAATATCATACAGAGGTAAAATTGAAGAAGGATATACTATTTAAAAAGGCAAAGTGTCTTCATTTGTGACGAGATTTGTTCTTCTTGACACTTGCGTCTATGAATCCTAACAAGTCGCCCTCGTGTACTTGAGCTCATCTGATATTAAGTAAATCCATTTCCAGTAGATAGGTGTAGGAAATGCGGAATTAATTAAGAGTTTATGAAAAGATTCACGGTAAGAAGCTGCTGTTAACGGTTCAAGCACAAACGCGTGTGGTGTTGTCAAAGTGATGAAGTAGCTGATGCAAAATAGTTGAGTTAAAGATAGAGACACGTTTATAAGTGTGAATACATTCACTAATTCTGTAAATATGTACAATTATAACATTCATATCATCTAAAGCATATGCGTTAATGTACCGCTAGTTCTGCATACTATAATTTACGGAATGGATGTAATTCAATTAGTCATAAGCAAAGAGAAAAATTTGATAGCAATGAAGGATACACAATTTTAAGTTAAAAAGCTAAAGAGTACTAGTAAGTAGAGCTACATTTTTGCTAAAACGATCTTCTTCTTAGTGCTTAATCACTTTATATCTTTGCTTATGTCCGCTATATGTTATGTGACGCCGAAGTAGAATTTGAAGCAAAGCCGACTGATAAGACAAAACTGTCAGCGCCATATATCTGCATGTATGCGTATGTGTAGTATACGAGTAGTGCTGTTTCATGTTTCCTTGGAATTATGTCACCATTTATGCATTATTTAACACTAATTAATGCAAGATTTGCGCTAATGATGTACTAATATCGATGTATTACCCACATTATTGCCAAGCGCAAATTTATGTTAATTACTAATTGCCTGCACACATCCGTAATGGGTGGCACATACAAACCTTGTTTACAAGAGGGTGTCTCTGACTGAAATCGTACTAGTCCGAAAAGTGTGAGTATTATGCCAATATTTTGGAAAATCGACACCGGAAAACAGCACTATTACGTTAAGAAAACAATTAAAAAAACAAGAAGACTTGGATGAAATATATTTTATTTCTTTGCAAAAGCCAAAGCAGATTATTGAAGGGACCAAGCTGCTTGCTGCAAGAGTGCCTTACAAATCGTATGTATTTCCATCACAGTAAAAAATAATAAGTTTAATCTTTGCAAAGACGCTATAAGCAATTGAGCAGTGATATATTTAAACAGTAAGTAAATAAACACAATCATTCACAGATTTCAATCTTTCAACGAGCACTTCTCCGAAATTAAAATCACTCACTCTTTGCATTAAAACTGTGTAAACATAAATCATTCACAGGTTATAGGTTTTACATACCTTGACAGCTTGTTAATGGCTGTTTTCCTCATTAATACTGTATTAAAATGAGAGCAAATTGAAGCCGTCGCCATTGGAGTTTAAGATGACATTAAAAGCGCATCCGTGCGTTAAGCAGCCACCACAGCAATTGGAGAAAGCGGATAAAGGCAAGTCGATAATGTGTTGTAATCCCGTTGAAATACAGCGCGCATTACAATCAACGATGCCATGAAGAGGAGGAAGCAATATGCCCACAACGGAAGCACAGCAAATAGTGCGCGAAATAAGTTCAGGTTGCAAATTGAAAGTGGTGATGTAAATGAAATTAATTATTCATTGTGTCATTATTTCACTCAACAAGAACTTTTTAATATTACTTTTCCATGATATTTATGATACACTTAGCGCCTACAATAATTACCGATATTTTCCAACTGTCCCGGCGTACCCCAACCACCCGCTGCCGCGATGCCTGCTCCCCCGCCGAGGCCGCTGCCGGCAGCAGTCGATGCTTGGGCTTGTGCAGCAGCCGAACCGGGCGCTGGCGGTACATAGTCACCACCATCGATGACCACACCGTCTATGCTGGGGCCAAACGCGAAACCGAACTCGGGCTGACGTATGGGTACGCTCAGCAGCTGCTCCAGTGTCTTGTCGCGCAGACACTTCATAAGATGCGCATGTGACAGGTCGGGCGCACAGTTCACGTGATGCGCAACGATGGCCGCATATTTGGCAGGGTTGCTCACCAGCGACCAGGGTGCCAAACCAGAGCCGGACATCAGTATGGCGCGGTTAAAAAGTAGACCTACAAAGAAATTAGATAATTGCCTGTTTTATATATTGTATTTGTTGGTAATTATCTCTTTTATACCTTCTGGCACCGCCAGTGAGGAGATGAGAAAATGCACACACGCTGCTCCGGTGCCATGACCCGCTAGGGTTATACTCTGTGGATCGCCACCAAATGCAGCAATATTCTCCTTAAGCCAGTGTAACGCAGCAATGATGTCCATTAGGCCATAGTTGGCTGGCAGTTTCGAGTAGCGATCTGTATTGGCATTTAAGAAACCTGAATAGGGAATGGAGAATTAGATTTTATGTTAAAGGATACGAAATATTTTATTTACAGAAAATTTCAAATAACTTCCTATATTCTTTTATGAGCTGAGTTCTTGTGGTTATGCGCTGACCTTGGAAGTCGGTACATAAAATTAAACCTATAGAGAAGGAACTCGAGAAGCTTAAGTTTTCACCTTTCGATGGCGAACTCCGTTTATGTTTTCAGATCAAAAATTTCGGTCTCATAATTAAACTCAATTACTCAGGTAGGGATGTGCGTTGACTCATCGGCGTCTGCAGACAGAGATAAGTTGTGAAGCTTTATTTCATTATGATTGTTGGAAATCATCTGAGAATCTCCTGAACAAATTCAGAAATATAGTTCTCGCCAACCAAACAGGCATTACCATTTTCAAGTAAAGTACCTCCTTCAGTTAAATTATCGGAATTTGTAAACCCAAGGATAAAAAAGGTGCACAGTAGAGGGAATTGATTTGTTTCACTATTGATAAGGCTATTCCATGGAACTCGCTTTTAGGTGTATGCCCTCAAATGAATCGAATCCATGCATGAGGAGAAAAACTCAACCAAGCTGTTGTACGATGATTGCAGGGAGGCAAACTCAATATTTATCCGACCCTGCGTCGTAACTTCTAGTTGGGACACAGCACTTAAAGTATCGCACATTCTTTGGCGTTGAGTTTACCTACGCCATCTGCTGACAAAATTCCATTACATTCGGGTTTTTCAATCGCAGCAACATTTTAAGCAAAATATTTGTGCATGACTTGCGCTGTCTGGCAACGAGTTAGAACAGTCACTTGGCGCATCCCCCGCATACGCAGATATATATATATGTATTAATGTGTAAGTGTTTACATTTAGGTCAACATTGCGCTGACTCTGTGCGGATGCGTTCACTCATGTTTATTTCACTTTGGTCTGTTCAAATGCACTAAAGCCTAAACTCGCTACACACACACACGCGCATACCTCTGTGTCCATATAAGCGGAACGTGTTGGAGTTTACGCTGAACGTTGCGGATTTCGCATGCTTAATCCGTGGCTAGCGCCGCATACCTGGGAGCATATGCAATACATATATTATGTACTCGAGTGCATGAGAGCTACACGGATATGACAAATTCACACATGCAATTTAATGTAAGCGCAAAATTTTTTGTCACCGTTATATCTTTGAAAACATGCTGCAATTCAGGTAAACAAGTGCATATTTACCTTTGTCGCTGCCGCTTGCCACATGCCACGTGCAAACTTAGTTTCTAGTAAATCTGTGTTAGGTCGAAAAAATACCTGTTCGTTGTGTAACGGGTGGTACGGTTCGGTTGTAAAAATATTGGAATTAATGATATTAATTTGTTGGGGGTTTTGTGGAGGAATATGTAACTATCTGTGTGGCTTTAGCGCTTGATTTTTTTGATAGACGAAACATTACTAAGATAGATTTTATGAATATGCGATCAATTAACTTCCTTGTTGTATTATAATATTTCGGTCATCAACTATTGAGACACTTATAATTATGGTATAATATAAATCCATAGCAATCATCTCCAATTGGCCAATTTCCGAGAATTACTCCAAGAAATTTATCTCGTTGACACAAATCCATGAAAATTTAGGCACACCTCTTTAAAGTGAACTAACCGTTTACTGTTCCACATTCGTTTAGTTATGTTTGGCCATGTTACCACTTGCTTCTTCGATCCAAAGATCTCCAAGGTCCGGCGAATATAAGCTAATATCTATATATACTTATTATTTATAAATAGTTTACTTTATATGCATATATCAGAAATTTCAGACAAAAAAAAATATATTTCTTAAAAACAAAAAATGGCAAAAAACTGGCGTTTTGAAATATACTCAGAAAATCACCCTTGCTATATGGTAGTATAAAATTGGTGCAGTTAAAAACCATTGTGAGTGAGTTCTTTCGGGATATTCCGGACAACGAAAATCGAAATTGTTGCTCTTCAGAAGTTGAAGATGCGAAGTCTTCTCATCTACCTTTTCGAGGACTTTGGCGTTATTTTGGTATTGCAGCTATCATTAAGCATTGTTTTCAGTTTCATTTAAAATAAAAAGAAATAATGCAATATTTTCTGTTACATAAGCTTTTAATTTTGGTCTTACAGCATCCAAATATACCAAATCTGGTGATTACTATTGCTATTAATGTACTCAGAAATTCGATTTTCATCACAAAACTACACACACCCGTTATGCGATGACATTTTTCTCGCACTTATTTGCAACGCGTAGTCGCGTGTCGGTATTTGAGTTCGAGTTCATGCAGCTGCATTTAGTAGTAACCGCGCTTAGTTCTGTATGTGTTTTCGTTGCGTCGAATGCGCTAGCGGGCAACCGGTGTGCAGCATGCCATCGCCAGCGCGCCTTTTTGCCGCCACCAACATTGAAGCCGCTTTCAACCTTCTAAACTCGAAATCCAGTTGAATTTTGAATGAAAAATTTCATTTAATTTTATAGCCAACATTCGCATTTGCGCGCATAGTGGGCGGCAACAATTTGAATTGCTGTGCTGTGCAAACGAATCATCGCATTTGGTTGCTTGCTTGACTGTCGCTATGTGTGCGCGTGTGTGTGTGTGTGTGCGGGTGGCTCATGAAAAATTCATAAAAGCAAAAGTTGCATTTATAAATTCCAAAGCAGCTAAACACTAACAGCAGCCACAACTGCGGCATTGCAACACAACCAACTCCAACACCGCCACCAAGTAACCCACGCACCGCCGCAAAATTACACACGCCTCCACACACAGTCAAACGCACTTGAAAGCGATTGGAGCGCGGAAAGCGGTTTTTTCAGTTCGGAGGGTTACTGGAAAGCAAATTTCATATGCAAATTGAGAAACAAATGAATATCACGTAAAGCTACGTTCTATGCTAAATAGTAGTAAAAGTTTATTTTCAAGCGTGTCCTAAAGTGCAGTGTATGTGTGTGTGTGTGTTTGTGCATGTGTATGTGTGTGTAGTTACATTAACACCGCTCCACTGTGTCATTGCAATCTGGGCGCTAATTGTGCTTTTTAATAAAGTGCACGTTGCATATATATTTGCATAAAATTTTAAGTGCCACACAGAGCAGGCGCGCTTAAAATACACATTAGCATGCATATGTAGCAGGCGAAAATGTATTATTGGTGGTCTCTGCTGAAATTGTGAAAGTCCATTTATTTTAGTCTTATGGCCCTTTGTTTCCGAAAACTGCTGCAAATTAATATTATATGCGCAGGGAGAGAGGCGAGTGGCACCAGTTTTGCATAGAGTTTCTACATTAAAAAAAGGCTAAGTAAATTAAGAGTGGACGCTCAAATGCACGCTGTTCTACTTTGCTTTAATTAAGCATTTGTGTTTTGATATTTTTTCTATTTGAAATTCGTATTCAATATCAAATAATGTGCCAGTTGGATTTGCATAAAGCATTTATAACATATTGAGTTATATTTATGCTGATAAAGGCGGTCATGATGCAAGCAGCCGCACTTCAGCGAATTTGAAAAGTCCCTACTAAGAGCACTACTCAACAGCCAGCTGAATTTAATCTCTTCTCTGCGCAATTTCCTTTCATTGGGACCCTTAAAAGTATCGAACGGTAATGCCGTAATGCTTCAGAAGCACTTTTGACTTACATTGAATTATATTGAATTACCAATTCGTTATCTCTTTGCTAAAAGTGTAAGTGTAAGCCCAAACTAAGTATTTATTCTTACAATTGAGTAACTTAATCGCCGTTAAATGTTGAAGTATTGGAAGAAGTGAGCAAAACTTACTCTATTAACACTCCATATTCAACCTGTCGGAAGTCGTTTCAAGCAAAAAAATCATTGTTCCTAATACTTACCTAGTATGCCCAGTCGATAATTTATTGTGACGACAAGTATTTGTCCAAAGCTCGCCAACACCGAGCCATCATACGGATTCCCGCTATTCCATTCATAGGATTCGCCATGTACAAACACTACAACCGGATATCTAGTTTGGCCGCCTCCACCACCATTACTACCGCCCGCATTGTTGCTTGATCCACTGCTGCTGCTGCCACTGCCAGAGGCGTCACGCGAAGCGACTGCAAGAGAAGATATTGCATTTGTTGAAAAACCATACACAATCTAAATACACATATATTTTTAAAACAGACCAAATTTTTATAGAAAAATATACAGGTTGCTTGGGACATACGGTAAGTTTACACCAAAACTCGGTTATTTGAATTTTTCACATAAATTTTGAGGTTATGTTAAAAAACTCTATATACAAAAGTTATAGATCGTTTCATTACCTACAACTTTGTTACATAACTGTTTCCAATAAGACTCGTAGACTTGCCGGAAATCGAGATAAAGCGTTTTTAAGCCTTAAAAGTTCAAACACGTGCCAAAATTCTTTTTCCCAACCTCAGATCGCTCGGAAACTATTTTTCCTTTAACATTTGTTATTTTATCTTTTGTTTCCAATCGGTTTTAACTTCTTTGAAGTTCTTTGTTTTTACCATTCTCAGCGGCTTCTGGTTGAGTCTAAAAAGTGTTCAGGTTCGGTGGATTGTTCCACAAACTGCTAGTGTCAGATGTTTTCAAAAAAGGTTGGACGATTAATATGTTTCTGCTGTGAGAAAGGGGATCTAGTGATTACATATGTTAGTTAGTGAGGAGATTTGGTTACCACATTTCAGGTGGTGATCAGCACGGACAATTGTCATTACATTTGTATTCTCAACCAATGCTTGGTTCTCCGAAGATGTAGGTTCTGTAGTTACTGCAAAGTGCATTGCAAGTTTCTTATTAGACCTAGTTGATTAGAAGTTGATGTTGTGTTTATGAGTCAAAGTTGAGAGTTCATAGATTGATCGATGTTGGCTCTCTTTTTCATACTACATCGGCTTGGTTGAAGCCAGGCTTGGAGTTTATTACCACCCTGCTATGATCTATTACATTAATTATTTATTATTTCTGACTCTGCCACCACCAAGCTACCTTAGCTGCTAGCACAGTTCACAAAGAAATCTTCTTCGTTTTATATATTAATAATTATCTTTCTTTTCGCTCTTCGCTCTTATTGCAACTCCAGTATCGCTAACCAAACTTGCAACTTGAAGTCAGTCATACTTGAGAGATACAAATTTGCTCGGTCTATAAACTATGAATGAAACTCCGTTTTAACAAGTTTTAATTCTATAATTATTACTTGCTTACTTGCTTTAACACACTGAACGGTTGATGGTCCTCAAATGGAAGTATTTTTCGCCCACGAGTTAAGTTTTTTTTTAAATTTTTTGCTTTGAAGTTTTTCTAAAAACTCTAATTCACAGCGTTATTAAAAACCACATATGCATAATGAAAATACAAGTGTACTACGCGTGGTATGAGTAACTAAAAATTCATGTTCACAGGCTTGCATGTATGTGCGCGTGTAAATGGTAAATGCAATTAGCGCTTTGGTGGCAAGAGTTAGCATTTACATAGAATTAATAACGAAACTTCCTGCGACTCTAACAAAATCATGTATGCGTATGTGTGTGTACATTTGCACTTGCAGATATTAATTCGCATTGGCGTGATATACAATTAGCGTCATTATTACATAGTTAGCCATTAATCACCGGCTTAAGCTCACCGGTTGAAGCTCCTGACAGGAATAGCAATCGCAGTAAACTTAAAACCCAATAGCGTTTCGCTACAGTAAACAGGTTTTATAGTGAAACAGCGCCAGCATGTGAAAAACAATGCAGCGTAAAATTAATGATGCTTTGCATTGCACTGTTGCCTGCAAGTATGGTGTGTGTTGCAATTGGCAAGGCAAATAACACACCGATGGATTGATTGTGCGCTGAATAAAATTAGTGAATGGGCCAAAAGTAGTTAACGGACATTTAGTGTGAGCGCTGAAAAGGGTGAATTAAAGCTTTTAATATAGCCTGAAGGACAGGTGCGAACAATTCAATTAGGTAGTTAATCAGCTTTCGCGCTAAATAGAACAAACTCCAACTGGTAGTTTGTTAGTTTTGTGCAGTGTAGTAGTAACTGCGATGACTACATACCGGGGTTCCATTTAGTAAAGAATAAATTATATAAAAATACTTAAAATGAAAAAAGTAAGTCAGTAAAATTGCAAACTTGAATGGCTTGATACCGGAAATACACGTTCAAATCAATATCGGTGGATGTGGATTCATTCTATCGGGTAGTCGAAAAAGTCTTTTCGTATTTTGTCAGTAGATGTCGTTGCAGTCGTATATCTCCAGTGCTACAAATCACATTGTGTCATACCATATAGTGTTGGAAAGGTGAGATTTTAAGCTTCATTCAAACAAAAAAATATTTGCCTGTAAATGCATGGAAAAGGTCTTGACGCCTATAGGCTTCAGGAACTTTGTGCACCATGTGACACTATGAGACAAACTGTTTGTTTTCTGTGATACGAATCAGCTCATCAGCTGATTTCAAAAAGAGTAAAAAACAACTGGCTATCCAAAATTTCCAAATTTTTACATCCTCACTCTATTTCTGTATGGTTATTTGACTAGCAAAGCTGGCATCAGCCTACCTTGGAGCATCATCTCATTGATTGTTGTTACCAGAAAAATTATTTAAGTAATATTCGTAAAATTTTGCAAAGTCTTTAGCTAATTACAAAACTTTTGCCATGATTTTAAAAAAATGTTTATTTAATCTCCTCTATATTATATACTGAGCAAAACGCAACTTTATTGCAAAAAATTTCAACCTACCACTGCCTAAAAGGCTTATTCGCATTGTATTTATTCACATGCTTAGCTGCAATGTTCCTACAGGGCACTCAGTTGCCTACAAACGGATGCATCTGCAATTGAGTGCATCTTTGAATAATTGCTTCAATTAGCACGCTGCTGTACAAATCTACAACCACAGTTGATTATTGATGAATGGCGCAGTGATTGACACAAATACTTACACACTTAAACTAAGTAGAAATTAGACGTAGATACATACTAATGGAATAACGAAGTGTTGGTGGATATACTCTACTGCATAGTTGATGGATTAATTTCAATTAGTGTTGCATTTCCATTAAAAGTGAACTTTCGAACCTAATTGCGGCAATGGCTACAGATATTTTTCTTCACAGCAATAAAATGTTTGCAGATAATAGTACGCTCATTGTATATCTGAACGATTTTGCCATTTTCTAGTACTTGATAATTGATTATAAGCTTTAATTGTATGCGAAGGTGCTAAGAGAAATTAGTTCCAATATAAGGGAGGAAGAAACTGTTGTGTAGCTAAGGTTAGGTTAGGTCATGCTGGGTAATCAGCCTAAAAAATAGTGAAATAAGGCTTGGGTTCGTTCACACAAATTCCAAGCGATGTTGAAGCATTCTAAAACTCAATTAATACCTCATTTGTGGACAAGAGTTAGGTTTCTATATAGCAATTTCATCTGTTTCAGAAGCATTTCTGTACGCATGATATCCAAAGTATTTTAATCTTCGTATTGCAAAACGGTATTTTCGGACAGGAAATATCAATTGGTTTCTCTTCACCTTAGTGGTTGGTTTCCACTAAGATTTTTAGTCGGACCGCATGGATGCCGCTGAATTGAGATCGCTCAAGCACGATGGAAAACCTTTTTTATTCCAATTAATTATATAAGTTTAGAAAAAACTATTTTGTTAATTTAACAACCCTTTACATCGATTTTTGTAAATCGTTATAAATAATAAGACCATCGTATATTTTAAGCAATGTCAATGAAATAATATTATAATCTCCTGTTTAAACGGTTTATTATACTCTCTCAACGGGCTGGTCATTAAAAATGTCAATATTTCGGTTTTACTTTAAATAATTTTATATTTTAAATAAAAACTTTAAAGATTTTCCCTTAAAGCTGCCAGTTTTATTAACGATTGCTCTTCACTTTTTCTTCTTTGCACGGCATTCGCTCTCACATGACAAAGTTGCTACAGTGCAATTTAACTCGATCCTTATCGATTGATGTGGCATGCTCGTACCATTTCTGCTTACATTTCTTTTCGATTACGAAATAAGAAATATATTTCTGTTTTTATATTTCTTCTGCTCAGAATTTTTATTGCTAAAATAAATGGAATTGCACAACTTGAAACATTTTCCAATCTGTCTTGCATGGAAGTGTGCAAAAAGTCGAGTTAACCCTTTCAGTTGTCAAAGTGAATGAGGCAACTATTCGAACAAGTTGTGTGAACTACAACTTTGATTGTAGTTACAAAATAAAATACTTAAAAATACTTCGATTTTAAGTTTTGTACCAGAGTTGGCTTGTTATGAGTGCTTGTTAATTAAAGTTTTTTTTTTACTGGTGCGGGGATTACATGCATATATTAATATATTTACATAAAGCGAAACCTATTTTTTATAAAATTAGAGATATATTGGTTTAGTTTTCCAAGCAAAGATCGTTCGATGTCTCTATTCTGAAGTGAGTTCAAGAAGAAATATTAATTCATTTCTGTTTTAGCATCCATTTCATTATAGTTGGCTAGCTCGCTCAGTCCTAACCGTCCTTGGATATCTATAACCTTATTCATCAAATTTTAAACAAAGCTTAAATGAGCTCATGACTTTATTTCAGTGCTTTTGTATTGGATTGTATTATCAACTGTGAGGCAGAATACTACAAGAAAATACAAATTGAGTTCTTAAATATTTTTATGTAAATAACCTAAGGCATTTTTGTCGCTTTGTATTGTGTTTCATTTATGTGAAAGCAATAATAATATAATTTATAAAAATAAAATTTTAAATGCGAATGCGCTGTTCATTGCTGAACCTTTATAGCATCTCTTAAGTAGTTGTTGTATACTTGGCTAATCCACCAGCATTCGACTGGCCGCGCACCATTTATGCGAACTTATAACCAACCACTTCCTACAATTAGGTACTAAATTTTTGGCTTGCTCACAAAACCATTATTTTATTTGATGCTTTCTTTCGTTTGAGTGCTGCATAAAAATGTGGTTCTGTTATTTAGCCGCATGCAATGCTTTGCACAGTTAGTTGGCTTTCTCCTGCTCGTACCCACTGACCTTTTCGAATGTTATTCGATCGCACGCCAAGCGCAGCTGCAGTCCGCTACAGCTTTCTAAGCTCAAAAATGTGTTTGCTTCCTGCGCTTTAATGTCTTTTTAAGGCCGCGTTGCCAAAACTTTGCTCATTGTCTTCAAGTGCAGGGCGACTCTACTCTATTGTTTGCTACCTACACTAGTTCACTGGATTCCAACTACCATTACTCCACTGTTTTATGACCGAACGACCGGCTTGATTTCTTTTTCTTTACAGTTCCTCAGTTCCTTTCAATTTTTCTTCGCTATTTCTATGTATTTTTTTCCATTATTTTTTTTGGTGGCACATTTTTATTTCGCTTGACTGCAGGTCGGTTGGTAGGTCGATTGGATTGGTTGCTTGGCCAGTTGCTAAGTACATATTGGCATTCAATATTTTAGTGGCTTTTTATTTCGTTGCGGCTACTCAGCGCAGAATAGACACGAAGCCCTTCAGCAGAAAAGTAAAGAAAATAAAGTAAAAGTTTGCAGTGATGAAAAAAAAGTGCCTTCCTGCACTGTCGGAAAGTGGAGCAGCAAGAAAGTTGTTGGAAATATACTTTAGCAAGTGCAATTTTTTATTGCCCTTTTTATGGCATCGCAATGTGGCATGCCACACAGCGGTCGCCGGCTACGATGACTCAAATTTCTTTTATCTTCTCGCGCAACTTTTCATTTCATTTTCATTTTATGTATTCTGCTAGTTTTTTCCCCTCACTTTCTCAACTTGAAGCAGCCGCAGCTAACTGTGAAAGACGTGCCGCAGTTGAGATAGAAGTTGCCGCATTAAACATACTTATTATGCCCTGCAATCGCGTTTGCATTATAAATTTTCAATTTGGTGTGAAATACAATATGTCAGTGTGTGTGTATAGGTGCGTGCAGCGGTGTATATATCTTTCATTTGGTCTGCGCAGCTGTTGGAAAATTAGGTATTGCGGTATAACTTCAGAGCCGCAGGCAACAAATGATTTATTCACTCAACCCCAACAACAACTCAGCGAGTTTTATTAGCACATCAGTGCATTAAAAGCTGACTTTCATACATTAATTTGAAATCAGGAATAATTTAAACGCTCACACGTACTCTCTTCGCAGTCTATTAATTTCATTGCCTACGCCAGTTAATGTTGGCAGCAATTGATAGAAGACGCGATAAATAAAAGTGAGCGCATGAATTGCAGAAAGGCAAAGCTTAAAGTAGAGATGCAGATCATTCATTTCAGCAGCTGCTCATAAATTTCAATGCCACGCTTCGTAATAATACGCAAATATTTCATGAGCCATCAGAGCGTATGAGTGATGCAAAATATTTGTGCAGCTTTACTTGAGGTATAACGGTATTTTGAAAGCATTGCAAATTGTAAAAATGAGCTTAAATGTTTTGTAAAAAATATCATTTTTATGTAACTATTATTTATGGTTTTAATTTAATAATTCATTTCATTAGAAAGACTTTGGAATCACCGAATATGGCTGTAATCGGATATGGATCCTATAAAAAGTAGCCACATTCATAGAACTCTTAGTGAAATTTTAGAGTTACATTGTTAATATATTAGAAATATATATGTGACCTTAAGGCTCCAAATATTGTATATAGTAGTGCATATATGCTGCTTGTTCTACATTTGTACTACTTTCACCGAATCTCAGAACACAACCGATGTTAGTCGATCATTTATTTCTAGAATATATAAACGGTAAATGAAATACGTTTAATTCAGTCCGCCAGAACTTTCCGTTTATGTCAGCTTTTCACAAGATTACGCATTGAAAACTCTTTTTTTCTTAAAAATTTTTAAGAAAATTTTTTAAATAATGTACCCGTACGAAAAAGAAGAATCTGATCTAACGCAAACTCGGTTATTTTCCTAAGTTCTTAAAGCATTTCAATTCGAATGTAGTTCAAATATTTCAAAGCTATAAATCTGCACGCTTTAAATTTTACAATTTTGCCATCCAACATTTTTATGTGGACTCCCTCGTATTTCCATGGCACTCCTTTATACTTTATAGGCATGTCGTGACAAGTTTTCTGAATGCAACGCATAAAGGCAATAAAAATTCCATTTCTGTGGTCTATAAAGCGTGAGTAAATGCGGGAGCATTTCAAAAATGCTGTCGGTTGCGAGCAGGAGCCAACGAACTTTTGCGAGTAAATGGGAAAATAGGTTAGCGATTTTGTGTTGAAGGCGCTGAAATATGGCTCACGAATTTTAATAACAACAAAAATATCGTTGATTTATTGGCATTTAAATGTCTGCTGAAACCCGTCATACACATACATATATACATATGTCTTTTGTCGCAGCCATTGTGTCGCATAGATACCGTTTCGCACACAAATATCAACCCATGAGTGCGGTTGTTTATTTAAGCGTGTTTGTGTGTGTGTGTGTGTGTGTGCGCCTTTGAATATGCAACTCAAGCTTAATGTGTAAGACTGCTTGCCCCACCTTTTCGGTGAGCTTTTGGTCTTTTGATTGCGTTTACGTGCGGACGCATGAAATATGCAAGCACTTAGTTCTTTGATTTTATTGTGGTTCTTGATAATTTCATTTCACTTCTCCCAGCGCTTTTGGTGAAGATGCCTTGTTGGTAGTGGTTACTTTTAAGGTAATTTAAGTTGTAAAGCATCAGCTAAGGAAGTTTATCAAAAGCGTAATGGTTATAAGTTGATTCATTGTCATGCTCGAAAGTGTAATGATGTGAAGGTGGGTTCATTAGGCGGAATCAAGGAGGTAGCAAATGTAAGCAATTTTTCAGCATTTTATACATTTGCTGATATATTTATTGCTAAATAGATACATATATATTCAATGTTTAAGTTAAATTATGAAACGTGTCGAACGCCAAAGAAAAACAATCTTTCAGAAATAATGTTTCAGCCTTGGAAACAATCCACCATTGAGCTTAATTTTTAGTAAAACTTATGTTAAGCGGTTACATGGATATATGCGTTTCAAAAAACCGATCGGTTTTTTATGACTGGAAGATTTTAGAATATTTTTTAACAATTTTTAAGTTGATCCAAGTAATAGTTTCGGAGATACAGCCTTGAGAACTAGTGAGCTCGAGGCTAGCTAGACCAAGTGCGCCGTCATTACACGCGTTTTTCTTGAAATTGTGTTTTTGAAGTCGTTTGGAAAGAGAGAGAGAGGGAAAACTACTCTGCCGATATTCATGAAATTTTACACAGTCCTTGGAGATACAATTTTTAAAGATTTGGATGAAGGAGACTTTTTTCGACTACAACTTTTTGAAAAAAGATATATCGAAATGTTCACTGAAATTTAAATTTTTTGTTAAAATGTCTGCCAAAAATATAATTTTGAGATTTTTTATCCTCGTTCATGTTCTAAGTTAAAGTTTTAACTAAAACACGTATTATTTCACTTTAAATGATTTTGTAATGAATTATCCTGCCAACGTGGGTGCATCTTTTTTCAAGAGGTCACCGGAAATAGCGTCGCATTGGCCGAGTTTAAAATATTTTTTTTTCAAAATTTCAGAATTTCTTTGCTAATAGTGAGTGTTGGTAACAATAAAAAATTTTAATAAAATATTTAATTTTTTTGTGAGAAAAAAGTTGTTGAAAAAGACTGTTTTTTTCCCAAGCAAACAAATGTAACCCCTTAAGCACAAACACGCCTTCGAGTTTAAGATAATGGTTGGTAATATTCCAATAGTTTATCGATGCCAAGTGATTCGAGCTTTACATTTTCGAACCCCCTGATACAAATACGTGGACATTAGTGCTTCATGGCACACTTCTTGCCGAAAATTTCGATTACTATGAAATATATTAACGAATTACAGCGAATGTAAGAATTTTCAAAGTTACAGTTGACTTTATAACATACACCCGCGGCCAAGCGTAACTTACCATTAAGAAATTTGTAGCGAAAACGTGTTCTATCACTCATTGTTACGGTACTTGTTGCGGTAATGGAATTTTTCCGTTAAGTTTTAACGAAGTGATCTCTGACTTACACAAATATAAAATATTAAAAAAAAAAATAAGTTCTGTCAAAAAAGTAAAAGTAAACAAGAACTAAAAAAAATGTTAAAAAGTGTTTGGGAGGAGGAAATTTCAAGCAGTGTTTTGGAGAAACTTGTTGGGTCAATGCCTGCTCGTATCGAAGCTGTAATATCCGCTAGAGGTGGACCGACGCCATATTAGATTTAACGTTATTCTTTTTGAATATGTTGTAATTCCATTTTCAATTGAAACAAAAAATGTTGTTAAGTTATTACAAGAATTAGTAATAATGAAATCAAAGACTTTTGTACAAATAAAAAAAAGTTGTCTCAATTTAATTTTACAAATGGGCCAGATTAAAGTCAACAGTTCACCAAATATATTCGAGTCATCTATATATTCCCCGTATTCTATTAAATCCATTAAAAAGTTACCCAAAGAACGAAAAAATTGAAAATAGTGAAAAAATATCAAGTGGTAAGTTACGCTTGGCCGCGGGTGTATGTTATATGTCGGTTAACCCTTGTGATACCTTTAAGGTTTATATATACTTCTGGTTGAAAACGTGAACAATTTTTTATTATGTTTTCTCAAAGTATATATTCCCAAGGTATATATAAAAAATCTTAAAATAAAAATTGTTTTTTCAGAAATTTGCATGTACCTTTAATGAAATTTAGAAAGAATTTGTTCATGATAGTGATGTGTTGCAATGCCAATACTTATTTAAGCCAGTTCTCTATTTGTCTTTATTAGATTCGAATCCAAAAGCGGAACTATTTACTCGTTGGTTAATTACACGCCCATAAGTGAAATGTGAATTTAAACTCAAATATGCAAATGTATTGGTGTGTGAGTGTATGTGCGCGCCGCCTGCATCTCTTACAGTTCATTTATGCCACATTTACGTATGTATGTACGTACTTATCAACTTTCATGAACGTTATTCAATTAAGTCATTGACCTGATTTAACGGCTGCTGCAATCGAGGTTTGCGGAGCAAAGCCAGCAGCGGCAGCAATGAAATATAAAATGGCATAACATAATTGGAAATTATGCGCAGCAGACAATAATGCCAATATAAGCAGGCAATTACCAACACACACGTCAACAAGCACGCAACAACATGTGTGTAGCTGAGTGCGTGTGTGTAAGTTTAGAGATGTGTGCATAAATAGAAAATGGGGAAAATATGTAAACAATTTTGCAAGGGAAATTGGAAATTTTTGCTTGTCAAATAAGCAAATAGATGAGGGTTTAAATAAGCGAATTTGCGCAAATATTTGTACAAATATGTTTTCATTTGCCAACGGATTGGTTGTTGCAAAATACACGCTTGAATTGCAATTCCAAAACACACACATATGCACAGCGTGTACGCATTTCGCATTTTACAAGCGTCATGTCTGCAACACAGTCTGATTGTTTGTAGAAAAAAGGATGGTAAAAGCGACGTCTGTCGGGTACACACAATACGTGTAGACGCGTGTAATAATTATACCCTAGTGTAGCGAGTTACACACCTAACTATTTTGTGTGTAGGAATATAAAGCGGCGAGGGAGATGTCGACAAGTAGACGCGACACATACAAAATGATCTGAGTGAAGTGCAGGGATTGTTTGTGGCATGAAGTATAAGCTTAAAATCGGTTTTGCAGTTGTTTTTGTACTTATATTTTTCAACACCATCTTGCCAATGAACGCTCACCTGAACCATAGAAGGTCTTGCTTTATTTACAAAATAGAGGAAAAGGTATTATAAGAGCTGGGAAGTCTATGGTCCAGACAGAGACACAACGAATACGAATATCCTTATGTTTTAATTATACCTAGACACTTTGTTATACATATTTTCCTAAGAAAATAGCTTAAATTGCAAATTACTGACATTACAAATTACATGACATTACAAACATTACATTACAAAAATTAACTTTAAAAACTTAAAAGCATTCGAAATCAATCGGTTCCTAAAAAGTTAGTAGTTAGCTAAGCGTTAAGAAATATTCCTCTCCTTAACGTGCAAATGCAGCATAATGCGCATGCGAGAGAGAACAGTTGTCTGGTACAGCTACTGTAGTATGTTCGATTCGCTTCTGTCTAACGCTTGGTGAATCGATCATAGCATACTTGATATAAATTGTTATTATTAAGGGTTAATGAAAGGATTGATTTCTATATTATTATTTTCATTTTTTTTAAATTATTCCACTAAAACAGAACACTCTGCAAATTAGTTAGAAATCACCGGTCTGTCTAAATCAGTATAAAAATGCTTTAAAGATTTATTAAATTCTCATTACTTCGTACCTTTCTTCTAATATCGCATTACATCATTTGCCACTTCCGCGTTCATTCATGCTAACAAACTTCTTTGTAGGTATACACAAGCCTGTATTAACATGAATTGAAACTTATAAATAAACCTGCGCTATCATCATATCAATGGCAGCTGATACTGCCAGGCACCTTACTTCAGCGCTTCTAAACCATGTCGCACCAATACCACGGCACATCACAACGCTTCACTTCACAATCATTTGCTGCATCACTTTGTCGCTCACTCTCTCTCTATGACATGTGTATTTGTTGTTGGTGTGGATGTGTGCATGTAGTTGCTGCTGTTGGTAGTACTCATTTCTGCTGCCATTTTTTGTTTTTGTAAATGTTCAATAAAACCATTTTGTCGATATTTCCACAGACAAAAAAGCGGAAAGCAGAGTGTGAAAAGTATGAAATGAGGACATAAAATGCCTCGGTCGCTTCCTACTGACAGTTCGTTTTGCTTACTCAGTACATTGCCGTTTAACTGGGGTACAATGTATGACACTGTTCGGTAAGAGTATTCGGAAATAGCACTAACGCTGCACACTCGTAGCAACAATAACATGGAGCCGCTATTCTAAGCTACTCAAGCAGAAGACATAACGAAATTTTAATTTTACCACAATTGCCGCTTAATAGGGCGTGAATGTGCATAAATATAGCTATAATAGAGATATGCATGTGTAGCTAACTAAAATGTACCATGTAACGGTGTATGACCAAAAACTCTGGAGATAAATATTTATCAGCAATTTATACTTTTTCTGATAGCTGAATTGCGAAAAAGGGCATCATATATTGATCGTGTCTAAATTGCTGGGTATCTGTGTGCTCCAAGTAATATGAGTTTAGTATATGCGAACTATGCGGGATGGATTCAACACAAAAACAACAGATAAGAAGATTGGTCACAAAAGTTGTTGAATTAATACTGGTCGCTATTCGGAAATGATATAACAAATATTAATGAAAAACTTTATATTCAAATCAGAAGACTACTTTTGAGTTAAATAAAGCAAAATCAAAAAAGATAACTATCTCGAATTGATTCTCGATCTCGAGCGGTTTTGTACCCTCATCAGGGTAAGCAAAGTTTGCTGCTGCCAAAACCTCCATCGGAATCGGGAAGGACCTCTCTGACCCATTCGATACCAAACGAGGTTTTAGATAAGGCGACTACCTATCACAAGACTTCTTAAAACTTTTCTGGAGAAAATAATTCGAACTTCAGATATGAATTGAGAAGATCAATGTTCTACAAGAGTGTACGCCAATGACAGCGATATCATTGGCTATAAGAACCGTGCTGCTAGTTCTGCTTTTTCCCGACTGGATAAGAAAGCGAAGCAAATGGATCTGGTATTAAACGAGGGCGAAATATCCCTGTCATCAAACAACGAGTCGTTGCTCCCGCGACTTGGTGTCCACGTCACGGTTGACAGTTATAACTTCCAAGACCAGCGTTAACAACAACAACAATGCCAACATCGAAATCCAATTCCAGCTAAGTAGACAATTGAGAAGTAAAGTCCTCTCTCGACGAACAAAACCAAACTCTATGAGTCACTCATTATTCCCGTCCTGCTATATGGTGCAGAGGTATGGACGATGACAACATCTGACGGGTCGACGTTACGAGATTTCGAGATAAAGGTTCTGAGGGAGATTTATGTTCTTTTGCGCTTTGGTAACGGTGAATATCGCATTCGACGGAACCAGGTTCGCTTGGAATCTCCAATTGGCGCCACATAGCGAAAAGAAGAATACGCAGCGGTTTCTACGCCAGTAAAAAAGAAGAGTATATATCTTTATAAATAACTAGCTGACCCCGCAGCCGTTGTCCTGCGTGAAATTATGTATTTTGAAATGAAAAAAAGTTGAAATTATATTCTGTCGAAAATGATTTATTTTTTCTGTTCTGGTGCGTAAATATACAGAGAAGATCGGTTTCCAACTCGTCAACACACCACATATAACTGGCCGTGTGAAAAACATAGCATTTCCCGATTTCCTTGTGTCCTGTTGATTGTCAACGCAAAGGCAATTTTCCCTGGAAATTTAATACGTTTGAACTGCAATGGCTGTCCCTTGTATTCGACAACTGCGTCATAATCAGTCGGGTTCCATTACACAGATTCGGCGCAGAATGATTGCGCAAATGATGCTGGGGCATACCAAGCCTCTTCAAAGAATTTGGAAATTCCACTGGATACTTTACGGTTTCGTCTTCCTTGTCAAGACGATCGATCGATTTATATGAGCGCAAACCTCCCGGAATTTGACTTTGAATCTTCCAGTTTAAGTCATTAACATTGGTATTTTTGGCAGCTAAAATAGCGCTTGCAAGATCAAGCAATCAAGCAATTGCAGTTACTATAATTTGGCCAATGTTCGGATAAACATTCGCGATGAGTTCATCTTCCGTTAAAGTGAATTGACAAAAGGAAAAACTGGAAGTATCAACCGAAATTTGCCCATTTCCAATTCTAAGCGAATACAATGTAAAATGTCATCGGCAATGTCATTTTTTCGTATCCCATAATTAACGCGAATTTAAAGGCTGATATGTCGAAATGATCTTCGCGAAAAGTATGCGAACTTCAGTGGCATGCGAAGTACTATCGCATTGTCCTTCGTCTGTTTCCAGTGATTATCATGTTCCAGCAAATACAACTGCTGGCATGCTTCTCAAAAAGTTGCACACACTGTACCATTCACAATACGTGATGATTTAAATGAAGTTGAACCGCGAGACGCACAACAGTCGGAAAACTTTCATGAATTGCAAAAGTAAACATCCTACAAAGCGCTTTATTGCAGTTCACATATCGATCCATTTGATACTGCTGATCTCATATCGTTCAAGGCCAATAACCGCTATGTTGCTTTCTTTGGTGACGTACTTGCAAACGTATTTAATCGATTTCACCAATCTGCAATATTCAACATTGACATGAGTTTTGAATTAGACAAAAATGGCGAATATGGTACGATCCATGTGTTGTCAACATCGATGTGTTGTTAACGTCGCTATTCACGCCTCTAAATGCTAAATGTTCTGCCATTGTCGTCTGGTGAGCGACGCCGATACAGTGAATACCCATCATTTTCCATTTCCGTTTCCGAAAGAAAGGCACATGAGTAGTGTTTCGTGCATTTATTGTCAGATATACAATCCAAAGTGGGATTGTAAGGTTCCCAAAGTCTATGAGCCATATTGGTTTTCACCACTTCGTATAATTCTGGATCTATCTCTGAATCAGGAATTTCCGTTGAAATGATTTCATCAATTTGATCTGGTGTAATCACCATCCGCATCCAAAGAAGAATGTGTGCGTGCGGCAAATCTCTGTTTTGCTACTCAACAGAATACATTCACCATATATACCATAGGTTGCTTCAAGATAAAGACCATCAAACATCGCAGCTATTGTTTAATAAGTCGTGCTGTGATATCGTTACGATCGCTAGCTGATTGACCGCGATCCATAATTCCGCACGTATGTCATCGCATTTTGGGAGTACTTCTTGCCTTTCCTTGGGCTGCCATACGTTGATGGCGAAAAGAACGCCGACCGATATTAGCGCAATCTTCGTAACAAATTTCAATCTGCAATTGACCTCTTTGTGTGAAACACACGTAAAGTTTTCACTGAATAATTTTTCCTTTGGATAGCCGGAATAAAAAAGCAAGCGACCGCAATTGAACGATTCAAATAATTTACAAATCAAAATATTGAAAAACAAAACAAACAAAAATTGAAAAAAATGTGTATGGAAAATGTTACTTTTTGGAATTGTCCAATTTTCCGACTTCTCCTCATGAAAAGTATAAGGTATTTGTTTCTAAACCTTTCCCGATCCACAACAAACAACCTTTAAAAATTTCAGTAAGATTTGTTCAACCGTTCTCTTAGTGTTACTAACAAACAAACATTCATTTTTATATGTATGTATGTACATACATACATACATATGTACATATGTATAACGTTTCTATGGGGAAAGGAAAAGGGCTGTTTTTAGGGGTTTTCCGGAAATTATTCGAATTTTTCTCGCCGTAAAAACCATCTTTGAACTTCAACGAACATTTAAAAAAAAGAATTGGCCAAATTGGTCCAGGCGTTATTGAGTTATGCGCGTACATACAGTTTGACGATTCATTTTTATTTATATAGATTAGTGTCTGCACTTATGTATGTAAGACCAAAAGAGAGATATCAACAGCGCAAATAATCCAAAAGCACACTACTGTATTACAGACTGCACTCCATAAAAATTATCTGAAATTGTATCGCCGCACGTGCGTAATGTTTGATAAGTTTTTGATCATAATCATGAAAAAGCACAAAACAAAAACATTCACACATACACACATACACATGAATATGTGTAAGTAACTCAGAAAAAACTTTCAATCGCTCAGTGGAGGTGTAGTACGCGGACCACTAAGAGTGACGCGACGATAATTTATCTAAGCTTTGATAAAATAAATTGACTTCAACTTGAGTTATTTACAAACGACTGAAAAAATATTTGCATTTCAACGTTACAAATGCATGTGTGTGTGTGTCTGTCTAATGGAAGTAAGTCGGTATAAAAAATCTTCGACTCGTTAGAAAAATAACTGCTTGACAACTTATTTATGTTAGATAAAAAATAAGAGTAAGCAAAAAATCTAACACGCTGAGTCAATACATCACGAACGGTGAGCACTTCCGGCAAAATATCGATGCTGCGATGCGGCCCACCATTTATTTGCCTGATTTGGCAAATGAGCCCTCGTAAAGCAAATTTCTATATGCAAACATTAGGGAGTTCAATAGAGAGTGGTGTAGCAAATAAGAAAGTAAAACAGCAGCGGTCGCAGAGGTGATGCTGACGTATGGTGCGGCGCTCGTGTTATAAATTACGCTTAACGAACGACACTTTATCGTGCGAAGGGAAGTCGTAAACTATGTTCAAATGAATTACGGAAAAAAGCTGTCAAAGTGGAAGGAAAATAAAGTAGACAGCAAAAAATTGCTTTATAAATAAACAAATCGAAGGACTTCTGACGCCGACAACAGTTTTTTACCCAATGGTATTCATTGTGGTGATGTTGAGCTGTTTAGTATAACTACTTTTCGTTACTGTATGACTGAATGAATATAGACTTTTACTTCTCACATGGATAGTCCAGTGCATTCATTTATACTATTTGGATTAATATGAAAATGCCTGTCATCACTTTAAGGTCCTGGCTGTTAAGGGGTTCAATTTAGCCATACCGAGACATACATAACTTTTCATTCAATCTTACACTGCAGCGCTTAGGATGATTCAAGGAACAAACTAACCTCAATTTAAGGAATAAATTGCTTTTAAAGGAATGAATACGGATTATTGAGTAGTTCAGTTTCATTAATATTCGCAGTTAACAAAACCTTTTTAGATATCATCTTCAAAAAATCTGCTTCCAGTCTGTTCATTTCAGAAAAAATGTAATGACACTCAAATGTACTAAAATGGACTCATCACTGTTCCCGCAAAAATGAGGAAATTCAGCGTATTGTTTTAAAACAATTCGAAAAAAACTGAAATATTCTAAAATTTATCGAACTACCAGTAAAAGCACCGCAGCTACAAAAGATCAATAAATTTAACTGAGCTACTGTCACAAATTCCGCTCGCCACACAACTGCAAACAAGCCGTTATGTGTGAATGAAAAACAAAAGCAACAACGCCATAAAGCTGTCGACATCGTACACGCAGGAAGCAAGTATTATTTACTAGACTCAATAATTTAACGATATCCTTCCAATATGGCTCCGGCCGAAGAGCATATCGAATCGGTTAAACGATAGACAACACATCCGCACACATACACACAAATGTGAAGACGCGTATATACACGGTGTATTTCTATAAAATATATATTTTTTTGGAAAAACTGGTACCGGAAGAGCATGACAAGCACAAGACATTTACCCGGAAAGCATGTGTTCCAAGGCGAAGCAGCATAACTTCTGAAAACAAGTAAAAAACACGTAAAGAGTAGAAACGCTAAAATGGCGTACTCTTTGCCTTATAGCTTCAACCTTTGGCGTTTTCTCGCCACGAGTATAAACACGCCGTCTTCACACAAACACATCGCCGCTTTGGGGTTGAGCTTTTAAGCTGATTTGTGTTTGTGTAGGTACGCCCACATATATCACCCCCATTTTGGCTATAATTTCTGACATGTTGGAAATTAATGATAGCGAAAATGATTTAACTGCTTCGCATTTAAAACCGTTGACTTATGTATTCTGCTCTCTGTCTGCACTTGTCTGCCCGTCCTTGCACATTTGGCCCTGCGTAGCGCGACTATTTGGCAGACAGTCCCACATTATATATTATGTACACATATTGTGCGAGTAGAATTGGAGTCATACCTATATGCATACACACGTGTGAAAATATATCTTCATATATAAATATATTTTCGTTTAGATTTATCCACCGCCTGCTCCCATAGCTTCGGGTTAATAACCACGCTCAGCAAGATATATAGGTATAAGCCATATAAATAATACAGTCCTGTACATTTATGTATATGTATATGCACTTGCTTTGAGTTAAACCGCAAAAATCGGCGTAAGATTAACGTAGCTACATAAAGCACGTTGTTTGCGTTTATCTTTTATTTTGTAATGCGATTATTTATGATGTCCGTGGAAAGTATTATTTATATGCCTTCAGTGGGTGCTATGTTTTCGCTGACACCACTGAATGCCAAGGCTCATTATTATAAATTTATTTGAGCATACTTATTAACCCTTCTGCGGGTTACAAAGTCCAAATGCCACAAGTTTGGAGAAAATCACTGCAAAATATATAAATATATTTTAAAAGGTGCTCAATATCTCATGTTGGTTGAGGAATTTTGTAAACCCTGATGTTAGAAATCTCATTGAGGCGGTTACATATGCTTTGACATATTTGGAATCAGTAAACTTCGAAGCTTCAAAGTCCTGCAACACCGAAAGAATGCACCACAATAGTGGACGCTTGTAGTAAGCAAAATTTGTGTAGAGCTTGCACGAACCGCTATTTCATAAGCAAAAATTTGCTGTTTCCCTAAAATATGTTTTGAGCTATAGTGGTGGCTATGACCGATTGAAACGGGGAATGGGTGTCATGGTACTAGTAATTATAGATTGAGGTGATTCTCATTCTAATAACATTCAGGATGAAGATACGTGCATAATATAGACATGAAAATAACATCGGTAATTAACCATTAAGTTGCAAGTTGACTAATATTACTCTAATTGACTCGTAATCCATTATCTATAATGGACTTTTATATAGTGAATATAGTATTAAGTTAAGCCTATTCACAATTTTAAATCAGAATTTTCTCTTTTCACTTCACTAACACATCTTCGACGTTGATGGATAACTTGCATAACCCCAGTAGATTCGGTCAATAGGGAGATGACAGGTAGATGCGTCAGATATGCGAAAGCCTCTAGGAACTGTCTGCGTTTGCGGGAAGACAAACAGGTCTTCCATTATCTACTTTGTTGGCAGTTATGTAGCAGTCCGGCTAAGAAAAAGGAAACTTGAATGACCGAAAAACTTTGAAATCTTAAGACGCGAAAGAAACCTTCAATTTTAGCTGGATTCATAATAATATGCAGCAATTTTTCATCGCAACTGTGAAGTGACTTAATGTGGATACAGTATCTGAACTATTACATCCAACAATGTACCTTATTTTCAACAAAACAAAGTCGTTTTACTTTAAGAATTATATACAAGAACATTATTCCGATACTTGTTGCTCTGCCATTATCGCAATGCATTACAATAAAAATATTAATTTTGCAGGAGTAAATGAGAATCATTTTGGTTCAGTCTAAGTTAAATTGAATTTATGTACCTACTACACATATACATAAAAAGACTTGAAGTAAAATCAAATATTTACACAGAAAATTGGTTTTTATCTGTAATGCGCGTAAGCCGTGAGAGCACCTGAAATTTAATATCACCCCGTAGGAAAGTTTTATGTCGTAAAGCATGTGCCACAAGTGCCTCAAAGAAAGTTTTTTATAATGCACTTGGCTTAATTTTTTTTCATAAAATTTCGCGTTGCCTGAAGCCATGATTAAGGATGTTTCGCTTTACCTCGAACTCGTCAACGCAAAATCAATTTACATTTAAGCACACACATACATATATCTATACACATACGTGCATAAGTACCAATAATATATGACTGTGCCTTTCAATGAGTCGTCCGCTGGCTGTCGATGTCGATTCTTTCGCAGCAATTTGCCTAAGCAGTTTTACGCTTGAACACCACATAACCTTGTTAAACGATAATACATCGAAATTGCAAAAGCCACAAATCCTAACGACAAATTGCATATTTCCAAGCGAATGCGATTACAGGTTGAGTAACGAGAATGGCGACAACAAGATATAATAAAAGTGCATAGAAAGCAACCGGAACAGACAGCGTAGCCTCAATTGCCGCGCACAAGTATATATGTAAATATATTTACAAGGGTGTGAGTGTAGCAGTGTTTGACAGTTCGCAGCCATGCCACAAGCTACCAAATGGCACAAGCAACAGATACTTATGTATGGGTACACGTATCAGACACAAACGTACACAACTAAACAACGAATATTGAAGGGTATTGTATAACGGTACGCGAGTGTATACTCGTTTGTCGCAGATAAAAAAATATGTATACAGACTCACGCGCACGCAAAGTCATCAATATTGTAGCGATTTAAAATGAAAGCAGTCAGGTGTGCTGCAAATGCGCACTACAAATGTAAGTGTGTGTGAGTGGTTGAGTTTGTTAAACACGCGGGTAAGCAGCGAAAGTCTGCTTGCTCATCTGGCAGGAATTTAAGTGTGTTGAGAGGAAAAAATAACACTTGAGGGTACAATGCTATTTACATATAACGGTAAGCGCAACGCTGCTGAAGGTAAACTCCAGAGGAAGTTAGTGAAAAAAGAGCGCAGTGAAAAGCAGTAGGAACAAACTGATATACATTATATGTAATAACATTGACATGAGCTAGACGAGAATTGAGTTGTAGTAGATGCAAAATTTATGTTTCACGGGCAGGGCTTAAAGATACCTGAAAAGATGGTTCTCGTAGTGCTTCCATTAGTAATACCAGAAATTTTAAACTTTTGGTTTCATTCTAAGAAACTTTACGCTCCATCATTTTAGACTCTGTTTTATATGAATTTAGGGTGGCTTAAACCGGAAATGACGGTTAAGATTTCCTAGAAGAAAGATTTTTGGTGTTGTAATCAAAGGGTGTAGGAGTCAAACCACCACCATTTACTAAAAGGTCACATGTAAAGTAATAGAAAATTTTTGAACTCTAAATTCGTAAACAGAACATCTCAAATACATCACAGACCTCTTAATACAACTGTCGCAAATTTTTCCTTCAGATTTGTTGAGTTGTGTGATTATAGTATTTAGTAGAATTTTGATCTTCTCCAAAGCTACTAAAAATATTTTTTTTATGAAAATATTACTAGAAATAACAAACGTAATCTTCAATTCATTTAATCAATCCACCATCCAAAGAGTCCAGGATACCCATGCTTAGCAGTAACTTTCAATTGAACCAACCGGAAAATCTAGACCATTTCATAACAAAATAAAGCGCACTTCCTATCTCAGCCATATACTATATGACTTCAGTTTAAACCTTCTCTCTGTCTCCACATATCTTCTTCTTCTTCTTAATTGGCGTAGACACCGCATACGCGATTATAGCCGAGTTAACAATAGCGCGCCAGTCGTTCCACATCTCCAGTCAGTCTCCACATATGCTTTATAATTATTTTTGACTTTCACTTGATGGTGACGTACTATCTTTATGAAAATAATTTTTATGATTTTGCGTTAAGCAGTTTCTTTGAAAATACGTCCGTTTTACTCTCTTTTTGATATTTCTGATTGCCAGCAGTTTTTGCAGTTTGTATTAAGGATATTAGAGGAGAAGTAATATTAGCCTCCAAAAGTAACCGAGGCCAATCAGAATCATTCTAGTGTGAATACAGCAACATACGAGACAGCTTAAAGATCCCGAAACATCCCCCAGCAAAGAAATATGTTCATACTATCTATATGTGTGTGTAAACAAAGATGTCAACAACGAAGTTGTAAGTAAGACGCACTAGCCCGAGGCATGACAGGGCGTATGAGTGATAAACCTTTTGCATAAAGACTTGCATGTAAAGGTGTGCACGTCCATGCAAACGTTGCGTAAACAGACACCGGGTGGAATGTGTAAATGCAAAAATCCCTGCACAAAAACGTTAAAAGCGGAAATGCAAATGCTGAAGTTAAAAAAAATTAAAAAGACTGAATTCACACCGCCTTTGTGACAACGCCTGAAGCAGTTGTGCGCCTAGGCTGCTATTGACATGCTGCACCTGCTGGAGAGTGAACAGCCAATGTGCAGGCGACCGTGTGATACGTATAAAATCTAGCATGACAGACACCATGTTGCCGTGTTTGTACAGACTTACGTTGCCCAGAGGCATGCATTGATATCCTGAGGACGTCCTTCGGCAGCGCTGACTGTAGGCAGTTCCCTTCGTTATGTGTACCTTAAAATGCATTTTCTGTTATCAGTTAAAGTCGCACATTTGAAGTGCACGCAGCATTGTTGGGCATAAAATAACAATTTGACGTGAGCATTATACAAAGCACAAAGGAATTTTCTTGGTACGTGATTTTAATATTTACTTTTTGTAGTTATGTATACAAGTATATATATTTACATTACTTTGGATTAATAACAAATCATAATTACATTTATGTATACTCTTTCTTTCCTAAGAAAATGTCAGAGAAAGCGGTCAAAAATGCTATACTCCCTACATTTGGTCCTTCAAGTTGCGGATACCATGCGAAATACAGTCAACGTGCAGATTGAAGTTGGCCTTAAAGGCAAATCCTATAACTCTGCACATACAAACAGGAATAATTAAAAAAAAAAAGTTCCAAAATGCGTCTCACGTCCATATGCCGATACTAAATTTATTTTGTTCACACTGGAAGACTCGCTGAACTTGCAGAAAAGTTATTCGTATGAATACATTTGGTTTCTATCCGTTCAATAATATATATAAATATTAGCAGACTTCTCATTTTTCTGCTCCGGGTCGGTATCATATACACGTGGTATATTTGTATAATATTTATTTATTTTTATTATGTGTAAAGCCATAATCTGGCATCGCTTGCTCCTCTTCATGGTTATAGTTTTAAATGTGCGTTTACGCCTTTATGGCATGTCTGCTGAATTTAAGGTATGCCATTTGAACTGAATAAAGGTGAATTTATACACTGGAAGAAAGAAATACTTGCGTAAATGAAAGTGTTGAAAAAATCAACGTAAATTGGAGTTTGGGATTTTTATGATAACTCGTATTTTGTATTTTTTCGAAACGGAATTTTGGCTTACTCATAATAAATTGATCTTTAAATAGGAGGGAATTGTTTCATTATTTAAATACAGGAAGAAATTATTTCTCTGATGCTTACTCATGTAATAGAAAAGGGACTCTAAATTTATCTTTAATATATTCATTGAGAAATATAGATCTACAGCTGAAAATCACAAATTTGTATGTAACACCTATAACGATTATACTGCCGATTAATGGTTTTACTTATGTATGAAATTTTTTACGCTCAAAACCTGCTAAAAATTCTTTTGAAATTATACCTAAACAAACTTCATTGTTTCAGCGCTTTAAAATCTCTTTTCGCAGTGTGTATGCGAATGTAGCAACAGGTGCATTGAATTACAGTTATGTGTGAATATTATTGAGTGTTTATTAAAATTAGCTTAACATAAAGCTAATATGGTTCAATAAGACTTTCTTTTATTTTTGTTAGAAATTGACACGGGTGCAAAGTGTTGAAGAGGGCAAAAGTCTGTCGTTGAATACGAGTGCACTCATGACCTTGGGTTCCATTTAACATAATCCAAACGATTGGGCTAGACAAGAGCACTTAAATTTTAGCACATATTTTGTCAATCTCTACTAAGGACACTTAAGTGGCTGAATGAGTTATATATTTACATATTATGACATTAAAATGGCTGAATGAATATGACACATGTAGATATATGGAAAGTTTGATAAAACTGGTAACTCTTCTTATTGCCAAACACTGAACAATTTTTGAGGTATTGATCTGACTTTTTGCCCTTTTCTTTCCAAAAGTTTGCTCTTTTGTCGGAATCGCCAATATCGGTGCTTTATAGGATATAGCTGTCAAACAAACTAATCAATCAAGAGCAAGAATGGAACACATTTTGATTTGACGAGATATCTTCCTGCAATTATTCATAGATTATTGTCCAAGTCAAGGCTATATTATCCGAATAATGTTTTCAGATCCCATCGCTAATCATAAAGTTCTTCAGATAAAGATCTTCTTCCTTATTATGTGAGACTAAGTCGAGTTGAAGGTTGATTTTATCAAAACGCGTGACTACAAGGAACTAGCAAAACAGTTTTTGGAATTGGATGAGAAATATTCTCTTCAAAATTTATAAATTTTTTCTAACATTTTTCCATAACAAGTCTCATATAAAACTTGTAAACAAAAAAATGAACCCTTCTAGTACTCAGCAACATTTACAGAAATCTGCAACTTAATGCAACTCGTTCACACCGCTCAACACATTAAAAGTTCGTAAATGCAGCTGCAGCAAAAATTGTGAAAAAACTTCAACGAAATTTGTTTGCAAACTTACATATTGTCGAATACATAGTACGTACAGGTTTTTTGTTTACCCTTTACAGTTTCGCAATTGTCAAATTACAGTTTTATAGAATGCAAACGATTGTTTGAAATTGTTTGTGTTGAGTTAAGCAAGCAATTGTTACGAGTTTCTAATAAATTTTGACTTCCGTTTTATTGTGAAATATTTCGTAGAAATTGCCTTTGTCCAGCATGAGGAGCTGCCAAGCGAGGTCGTTTTTGTTATGTATTAAGAATACGCCACTGAAATAAAACTTGTTGGAAAAAAATACGATTTTAAAATGGAACTTACTTAAAAAGTCAATTTATGTTTTTGCGAAGCTTGACATGGATTACTGGTACAAATGGCTGATCAGATCGGACCACTATAGCATATAGCTCAAACAAACTGAGCGATAAAGATCATTTTATACCCTTCAATACTATAAAAATGCACCTGTTAGGGGTATTATAGAATTGATGCAGCCGAAGTGAACGCGGTTTCTTTTGTTGTATCGGTATAGGGCTAACTTTGAAGAGACTAAAATCTCACAATTAACAACTACTACTACATTAACATTAAAAGTGAGTTGTGCTTGCGATGCTTACTAGTTGCACCAGCTTTTCACAATCAGTTGATTTTACTGCTGGGTATATGAATGCATGTAATACGAGCGAGTATGTGAATGTGTTTTGCATGGTTTTCTCTCAATTCTTCGATATTCATGACATTTTATTTATTTCGCTGCCAAAGATGCAGGCACTGAGTTGGAATACTTGCACGGAAAATATTTTTCCTGACAATATTTTGATGAATAAAATTTAAGATTTCCAAAATAGCAAATATATGAATATTTACAACAAAGGAATATAAGCAACATGTTTGCGCTTCATGTGATTATTTCGAGGATACAAATTCTTAAACTATTCGTAAATATATAATATGAAGGTACAAGGTTATGCCTCACCTCCAATAACTCACTTATTTCTACTGCTTAGGCTACCTGTGCTTTATTGCTCTAGTAAATATTCCTTTAGAAACGTCCTGCACTTACTTAAAATTCAAAAGTTGATGTTTAATGGCTGTTTCTGTAGAGTTGAATTACTTTCCAGTTTTCAAAAATATTCAGTAAAATAATATTATTCTGTTGCCATATATTTATATTACATAACTCTCCAACTATTTACTTCGGCTTTCAACATTTTATTGCTTGTTACAAGTTCCTGTTGTTGGTAATATTTGCCTAACTGTAGTTGTCAACTTGCAGCTTAAAACTTTTGCAAAAAGTTTTCTTTAAATATTTCTCCATGCACCAAACCTTACAGCAACAAAATAAAATCAGGAGCGTGTGTGTGGCAAAATAACAGAAATTATTTCGAAAGTTGTCATGCAAATTCTCACTGCACTTTTTCAAATTACGGTGCGGCAGTGATGTAACGACAGTGCAGTGATGTCAAAGTATTACATACATGCGTTTATTTATGTGACTTAGGTATGTTCGTTGCAGCCTTACATACTTGTCATGTGTTAAGTAACAACTGCTCTGGCCCTGCTTACTCGACTTCAACCTTCTTTTTTTCGTATATATGTTTTTTTATTACATTGTCAGTTTTTTGTGGTGTTCCGCACCGCAACTAACGAAATAATCTACTTAAAGTGACTACAATTTTAATTAGTTTACCTCAACAATGATGAGCGAACTTTTTAATTTGACATTTTTTGCTCAAGAATTTCGCACGTTATTTACTTGCTTGCTGCAAGTCTCTGCGGTCATAAGTTTATGGTGAAACATAGCTTTTGTATTAAACTAAAAGTTTATAAATACACATTTATAAATTAAACTCAGTTTGTGCTATTTCCAAGGTGATGAAATGAAGTGTTTTGATAGCTGCGGCATTTTGGGTAGAATAAATTTTGTACAAGTTCTATACTGTTGTAAATGAGTTATGTTATTAAAATATTAAGACAAATTTTGTAAAGCTTTTCGCTGGAAAATATTGCAACTTCTGTTCAACGTTTTTGTTAGAATATACCTACTTTTTCTGATGTGAGTCCCCGATCGTCGCGAAACAACCTAATCCAGAACTGTATGGCTTAGAATTAATGTGAAAGAGATGCTGGAAGCTTTTGATATTTCTTTATAGACTTCCTAGTAAATTCGGAGTCTTAATTCATTATAATACTCAACAATATCTATTAATAGAGTATGTAGGATATTTTCTTTTTGAAAACTAGGCAAGCTGAACTATCCCCTATGGTCATATAAAGCCCTTTTAAAAGCTATTGCCTTTTTCATCTTAAATACAAAACGAGATCTTGCAATCTAGTAGTTCTAACAGATAACAAATTTGAGTCGAAGGTAGTAAATAGCGAATATGCTCTGGAAAGGTATCTGTAATCTTATAGCGGCTACCTCATTAGTATATTGCTAATAATGGTTTTCATACCCAACAGTCTGAACTTAAATATTTAACTATAATACATAACTGCCTCTCCCATTTTGTCCCATTTTCTTCTCTAAGTCCAATTTATGAAAGTTTCATTAATCTTCTTCAATGCGTCTAAAGTATATTATGAACGCAATTGAGGTTTTGAACACTTGCTGCTCTGGATTAGAAATTCTGTTTGAAACCACGCTAAAACGCGTTGTACTTTTGTTTAATTAATTACAAGTTTGACACCTGCTAACCTGCATCAAAAAATCTAAATGATTTTCTCTTATTTCTGTGCGTACAGCGACATAAATGTTTGAGCGTAAGCCCGGTTCAATATCCATTAAAAGTAAGCTTCGCACGTGGATACAAAGGAAATTTCCAATAAACCCTTTCTTTTCGTTTTTTTATCCTTCTGGAATATTATCTTAATGAATAATCAAGTCATAAGTGAAGTGCTTCAACTTCCAAATTTCCTCTAAAGCGTACTTTCGAAATAAGAAACACATTTACATAACTGCGTGAAGAAGAAATGCACTGAAAGTTAGCTACAGCCAACAAATGAATTTCAAATATTTATTTTCAACAAGGGACAGTAATATGTACAATTGCTAAGGTATTTTCTGCAGTTAAAAGCAAAAAATTTAAATATTTCACGTTTCTACGCGAGGTCACTTCTTCATTTATTCCATTACAAATATTTGATCCCGCGCCACGAGGTAGCCCCAGCACTGTATTCCCATTGCTTAACGCAAATTTAGCTGTGAGGCAATTCCAAGTATTTTCCACATTTCTGTGAAAATATTGCAAGTTAAAGTAGGTATTAAATAACTTCATTGTTGCTGTTAGAGTGCAAAAATAAAAAATACAAAAATAAATCAAGCAAATACCCGCTGTCATGTTTGCAAGTGGATTAGAGTCGTCTATTGTTGCCACCTAGCCACTTTTGCTTAGTAGGCCTGTCTGCCGTATTAAATAGCAGTTACGCGAGTAATCAAGCTTCTAAAATTGATATGAGGAAACAAATGAACGAACAATTCATTGATTTGTTTCTTTAAAACGGTGAGGGAACAAATAATTCCTCTTATGAAGTGTTTCAAGACAGCAGCAAATTCACGTCAATCTACGCACTTAAGCTTTATTCGACGAGCTTCTTGAAACGTCGTGCACTCAAGGTAGATTAGTTGTTAATAATTCCTGAGTTGGTACTATAAATTCTCGACAGATGACGCCGCTTTTATAAATTGAGTCTAAAAGTATATCAGCTGACTCAATCCAAAAAATATATCACTCAATGAATAAAACAACAACAACACCGCGGAACAAGGCTAATTTCATCCGCACTTTTAACTTGCCTTTTGTGTGGACTTTTCTTTAATTCCTATCACCCTTAAAACTATTTGTGATTCCCAGAAATTTAAGGGGTCAGTAGGGTAATCTGGACTTTTTTTTGATTTTTTTTAAGGAAATTTTTATTCTACAATAGAACTTCTTTTCACATATCATGAGGTATATCGTGGAGTGTTTAAACAAATTTTTTCGGAATTATTTTGATGACATCTGCCGGAGCAATGGCTAGGTGAATAAGATGCGTTTTTTCACTGGTGGACACGATTTTTCATGTTTGGATCTTCTGAAACACAAAAACCCAATTTATTCTTAAAAAGTACGTCCCTACTAGAATAATGAATAAAATTTGTTAAATAAAAAAGTAATTAACTTTTAATTTTTTTAATTTTCCCCATGTTTTTTAACATAAATTTTGTCATAACATTGTCAATAAATTATAAAGTGTATATAAGTGAGTATCTACATTAATTCTAAGGTTTTAAGGGAACAGAAAAAAAAATAAATTTTGAAAAAAGATTACCCTACTGACCCCTTAAAGACATAACATTTTTTATTTTGAAAGGCCTAATTTTTATTTTGACCAACAATATCCAGTTGACATATCATTTCGTTATGGCATCCTTTGTTCATCGGCAAAGTGCTTAGTAAGCTTTATTGCGTTCGTTTTTTGTTCGCTCGTTTGTTATTGTTATTTAAATTTTTTTTGCTGTGGCAAAGGTCTGTTTATGCTTTTACGTTTGCTGCATTAATGCAGACATTAAGCGTTATCTGTTTCAGGGTTTATGCTTTCTAAGCGCTAAAGTGTATTTGATTTACATTTTCATAGCCACTTACAACTATATACAATATTTTATGTTCAGACAAAGACAGTCAAGTGAAATCGTACAGGCCAATAAAAAATTTGTTTACTTGTTTTTCTTTTAATCTCTCCTTTGCTTGCCTTCCTCTTCGCAATGTTCGTTTCGGTTTTTTTGCGATTCTATGTGATTCCCACCGGATTGATATGGGCCCATCGGCTGTACAATCTTTGTTGTTTCGGACAATTTATTTCGACATTGAAGACACATAAATAATGATTTATGGTTTTGCGTGCAAAAAAAAGAAAATGGCGCAAGTAGATGAAGTGCGCAAAAAGCAAGGAAATAACAAAGCTAAGTAAAGAAATTGGACTAAATTAGATTTAGGTTTGGCTTAATGTTTGGAATTTTGAGGTTGGCAGAAAAAAGCTTGCCGATATATCTTGCCGAATTGACAAAAATCATGGGATTTTTTCTGCATATTTTTTGCTGGTGCAAACGAAATTGACTATTTTGTTGATCTTCTTTATTCTTTTCTCTTTTGTTAAAATTTTCCAATTATTTTCTTTCGACAGTAAAGCAAAACTTGAATAGTAAAATATTTAATAAAAATAATTAATAAAAATTTCAAATTTTCAAATTTTTAATATCCTTTAATACTTCCTCTTCTAAGTGCTGTTGGTTTTCTGCTCAAAGTTTTTCTTTAGAACAGGCGAAATTTGAACATTCTTACAGTTTAAAATTTTATCAGATTTATGATCATCATATATCAGATATGTGGGATACATTTCGAAAATTGAAGATGCATAGCTCGAGTTGCTCAAAAATTTTTGGTTTGGTTTAAAAGCTACCTTAAGGGGGAGGTAGCTCTAGAATTTTCAAAAAAATAAAAAAAAAAAATGTTTCGCTCTTATCAATTGAGAAACTATTCAAAAATATAGTACCGAAGTTTTATTGGTTTACTCCGAAAATTTTCGAAGAAATAGGCCCCAGAACCATTGCACTTCATGCAGAGGCTGTACATAGGCACCAAAATGTTGAGGCTACTTTGCTCGAAACTAACTTTTTTAATCCAGCCGTCAAAATTGCGAGCTAATTATTTAACCGATTTGCTTGAACTAAAGCGTATTTTATAGACAATTTTATACTTAAGTGCGTGGTAGAGCGCTTTTCCGCGAAAAATGGCATTTTGACAGTTGTTTGACAATTTTAATGTCGAAAACATAAGTAATAATGGCACTTTTTACAAAATCCAGGTCTACATCCTCAATTTTTCGAAATTCTCAAAACCACTTTACTATGCACTAGATGAAAGCTTCCTGATTTGAAAAAAAAATACTTTTTTCGTTTCAGATAAGAAGCTTATCCGGGAAGTCGACGGCCGCAAAAAATGTCAATCTACGGGTTCGTTGATATTTCCGCAATTTGTTTTTTTTTTACATTAAATAATTTTTATTTTGTAGTTCACTAATACCTCGTATTATATATGTATGCAAAAAAATCTGATATGATCTGTTTTTCTTCTTCCATAATAAAAGTGAAAAAAATACCTTTCTTGACGGCAATTGAGGTAACTGTATTTGTAGATGTGTCAACCATAGATGTATATTTATCCTCAACAATACTTTTCATTTGAACTCAACTTGTATGGAAAAATATATACAAACCTTAGACGCAAAGTATTCCAATGTGCCTTAAAGATGTTATTTATTTTTTTGATACAATTTTGCAAATTTTCGCTTGAAAATAAATATTAACAACTCCGTGTACAGTACTTTGCAATTAAATTTCAAAAATACTTGTATGTCGAAATTCCCAAATGAGGCAACGGGTCTGTATTGCATATCACGCCTGTGTACAGTTACACACACACGAACATTTTTAAACACATATACAAGCACAAGTTGTGCAAAACTTTGGTTATAACTTACATGCCTCCAATGTTCAACAACTTGTTCGTACCCCACTACGCACATACACCATGCCTGTACAAACAACTATATGGTACACACACATAAGCGCATACGTGAAACACTTGTGCGCCCATGAAGGACATTAGGAACAACGACACTGCGGTGGCAAATGTGTAACAAAAGCAAACTTACACTGATTTCCCACGCCGATAAACCTTATCACTTTGCAATTTTTGTTTGTACTCAATGTTTTTCTTGTGCCTCATACGCTGCCATGAATTCGCTGCAACATATGCACGCCCATGTATGTATATATGTTGCACGCACACACACACACATACGAATGTGTCAACTTTAATGTGCGCTATCAGTGCGTCTTTTCAAACTTATTGAAGTGTAACTAAAGTGCCTGCTTCGTAGTCGAAAATGACTGCGAAGAAGTGCAAAGACGCTCATGCATGTGTGTGAATGTGGCGCTGCCAATATTTCAGTGTTCTAGTTTCTCGACTACGCACAAACCTACTCTCAATTTAGAGCGTTATGTTTATAAATTTGCCTTTTTGTTAGTGCTCATCACTGCACACACACAATAGCCTCTTCTTTCCACTTGCTGCACTTGCCACATTTTGGCTTGCTTTCTTTTTGGCTGCATTTTTTTCACTCATTAGTAACACAATTGCTTTCATTATCATTTCTGTTAGTTGTTGTTCTTCTTTTCGTTCAACACACACATTTTTGTTTTTATTGAATTTTGCTTTTTCGTTGTTCTTTTCCATTTGCCCAGTCGGCTCAAGTCAAAGTTTTGCGAAAGTTTGCCACTTTATGTTTGCTTTTATTTGCATTGTCTTTGGCCTTTTTGTGCTACAAACTTTCCGTGTGTATTCGATAATTTTTGTACTTTTGGGTAAAGGCAACTCGAAATTAAGTAAATATGTCGATATACATATATAGCAGAATATTCACAATATTCGCAAACGGTGGCGTGGAATAGTTGCAAAACTGTTTTTGAAAAAAAATATTCACCAAAAATAAGCATTTTCCTCATCAAAGATTTTACGTTTATAGGTTTAGTTCAAAAAGTTTATTAAAAGCAAATAAAATCAAAAAAGTACTATCGATAAATTGAAAGGTAAGTAATTCAAGCTTTTCCAAATAAACGGTAAGAAAATATTCTCATTTACTCATTTTTATAATCTTTGTAAAAAACTTAGTTAAATTCTCGCAGCTTCATTGAAGTATCTATGAAAAAAGTGAGTTCGAATTTTGTTAATGGTGCGAAACTGAGAGAACGCTTTCCAAAGCAACGACTTAAGAGCATATAGTTTCTTCGATAAATATAGAAACAAATTTCATCACTACCATAAGAAGCTGGGTGGCGGTTTTAGCTTCCAATTACAGTCCAGTATGATAGCCAGAGCTGGAGAGTAAAGAAAAAGAGTTTACCCTGATTTTTGCTTAAGTTAAAACAGTTTGTCTCAATTCAATGTTCAAACATTTCATTCCTTGGAAAATATAGTACCATATTTCAGTTAGAATAATTTCCTATATAAGAAGCAGTTGTACGAAAGCCATAACATCTAATTGTTTCAAATAAAATAAAAATCTTTTTTGGGTTAAAAATAGGGAAAAGGACTGAACATGTCTAATTTGTACCCTCTCAGACAGGTTTCTTCGCATTTTTCTCAAAAAAGGTTTCCACTTTAAGGCTTGTGGAATAATTGCGCTCTTTGTGATCTTTGCACAATAATAAAATTTCTACTCCACTTTGAATATCTACATATAGTGAAGACCTCGATCGTGGAAGGTATTCTAATAGCTAACCCCGTGTACTGAGTTTTGCAGTGTGCATCACTCATTCCATTTAAAAGTTTTAAGGGGTTATACCAGTGTGATACTTTCAAAAAATTTTTTTTTTGCTTTTTCGATAGTTTATATATTCAAAAATATCCTGTGAAATCGGCGAGGTCGTATCTTAAATAGTTTTTGAATGGCAGCGTTCTAAATAGCGACCGCTCAGAGGTGCAAACATATATAAATGAAACTTTAAACGCGTTTTTCTCGAAACGACATTTTTCAAATTTGCTGACATTATAACTCAACGAGAAATTAACCGATCGACTTCAAATTAAAACTGGATATAATTGAATACATTTGCTATACAATAGACTACGATCTTTTTGATTGGCTGAAAATTGTCAATTTGGCATTAAAAAACCGACCATTTTTTTCGTAAAAAAAAACGATTTTTTTTTTCAAAATTACGCCATTTTCTTAATTTTTGATATTTTTCAAAGATCGTAGTTCATTGTATAGAAAATATATTTAAGTTTAATAAACATTTTGCATTTTTTTGTTTCAGCTACTCAATCGACTGGAATCATGCCAGCAGTTAAGGCACTTTTTTTTCGGCACTTCCGCAGACAGCACATAACTCCGTTATTTTTCAATATTTTTGTACAAAAAAAAATTTTTAGTATAGCTAAAAATATACTTTATTACGTCCATTGAATGCCGAAACATTCAATTCAGTACTTTCTTTTAAAAAAATTCACGAAAATCGCCTAATTTTTCATGCGTCACACTGGTATAGCCCCTTAATGATACTTTAAAATATTGCGATACGAGCCATTAAATCATCTGACGCTGTCAGCAGCCTTGATTTATTACAAATTGACTCAAAAGCCTTGATATTGTATAACCACATTTTTTGTTTTTTGTTTATTAGTAAATAAATATATAGATATGTTCAGCTGCTGACAGCTAATTAGAAACGCTCCATTTTTTGTATAATGAAAAAAATTTTTGATATACTGTTATTTATATTCCTAAAAGTCTTGCATTGTTCATGTTACTCTATTTACTACTAACTTCACTCTGTTTTGTAGTTGTCAAATTAAAGTTCTTTTACTTTTTCCCAAATAGTAAATGCGTTATGATATATGTAGAAGGTGAATTAAGTGCGACAGCTAATTAGAAACAGTTGTTCAAAGAACTAAAATTCTTAAAGGTGTTAATTTTTATTAATAATATTATTGATTTCTGGTAAGGATGTGTTTCAAAGCTGTGATTTAAAACATATTAAAATGTCTTATTCAAGTATTTTAAAGAGGAAACGCAGCAGCTGTACACCTACCCTTCGCAGCTACATTTTTGACCTTCGTCGGTCTATAAAGATGTGCAAAGAAATTTCGAATAAGATCAAATGCTCAAAACAAATAGTTTTGAATGTCCTTAAGCCATACGGAATTTTAAAACTACTTTTAACATACCACGCAAAGAAAAAAACCGAACAACTTGAACAGAAATATACCGCAGTCTGTCTGTCTCCCGAGGAGACTCATAAAAACAGTTCCACTGACATTCTACGTAAAATTCAAGACAAATATAATTTCCAAATATCCTAGAGAACAATTTCCCGGCGTTTGGTTGAATCTGGACTTCACGGCAGGGCAGCACGCAGGAACCCACTTCTGACTAAAATTCGTAGAAACGACGCGTAGACTTTGCCAACTCTTATTGGTCTAAAACAACAAATCAACGGAGGTATGTCGTTTGGAACGATGTAACAAAAATTAATCGCTTAGGATCTGATGGTCGAAGGTATGTTCGCCGTTCAATAATTCAAGAATTTGATCCTCGCTATATTCCACGCGTAGTTGAGTATGGTGGAGGATCAATCATCGTGTGGGGATGTTTTATCTGAAATGGTGTTGGTCCACTCCATAAGATTGATGTAATTTTAGACAAGGGGTAATACGTCGACATCCTAAAAAATGTCATGTTGCCATGAGCTGACGAAAATTTGCCTGTTATAAGGAAGATAACAATTGAAAGCATTTGTCTAAGTTGACACAAACGTTTTTTAATGAAGTCTATCAAGGTTTTGGAGTAAGAATCGTCCAGTCTAGACTTAAACTCTATAGAACAGCTTCGGGTGAAATAAGGATGTTTTTTGTAATGAAATTAGAACGGCACGGCAAGCTACACCAATGGTGCGTTGTCAGAGTCTTACAACGTAAATTCGGAATCGATGTGAAGCTATATTATATCATATTGTAAAGTAAAACAGTCAAACAACAAAATACTAACTGTGAGAAAGCAAGTTTTTGTAATATCATTATTTTTATAAACAATTTCATTTCTATTTAGTTGTCGCACTCAAATCGTGAATTCCACATGTTTTTGTTAAAACCTTCAAAACAAAAACGAATTTTAAACAACATTTTTACTATTAGAGTTTAAGTTTAACATAGGTTTCAATAAAATAAGTGAAAACACAATAAATATACGTGATTTATTGCAAAATAACATCATTTACTACAAAATAGGTGTCGTTTCTAATTAGCTGTCAACAGCTGTATATGCATGTGCTGTTTTAGACCACAACTCGAATTATTCTAATATGTATGCTTACAGAAAAAGAAAGGAAACGGGAGTTACAAAGTTAATTAAAACAGCGGTTTGATGCAAATCTGCCAGATAAGATTATTAATTATAATTGAAAAATTGTATTTGCGTTTCACAATAAGGCAACTGGAATAGCAGGGTGAGTCGAAATGCGATACAGTTATAAATCAAACCACAATCAGCGATTGAAATAACCTTTTATTTTCCAACTCATTTGTCTCAAGCAAATTGTATTTCTTTTAATAAATCCTTAAGAAGTCATTTACTTATTTAAGTGACATTTGAACCAGCCCTTATGCCAAGATGCTCCCTCCACTCAAACTGAAATGAGTTGTTACATTGCGAGCAACACTCCGACTAATTTTCTTTTTCCCTCAATGGAGACCGGTCACTCACTTCACGACAGCTTCACGTACCACTGCCTACCTGTACTTCGCTGTCAGCTATTCCTTCTGCTGGTCTATTATTTATTTAGATATTTTAAATGAATTTCATTTAGGCTTGTGCGCACAAGGGCGCTTGTTGGATTTACATTTTTCTAATAAAGGTGACACCGTGTCATTTTTCCGAAATTCTTTTAATTTATTTACGCAATGCGACCCTCCTCTGGCATTTTCATACGCTCATCTCAGTTCATCCAGTGTATTTCGCTTTTTAGTATATGTATATATACATATATATGTATATATATAGTGCTTATTTGTTATTATAAGGCAGCAAATAGCATAAAATATGCAAAGGACACACTCGGAATTTTTCTGGTTCTGACTGTCACCGCAAATTGCGGTCAAATTTAATTAGAATTTTAATTTATTGGCACTAGATAAAAATTAAAAAATAAATTAAAGCGACAGGGTAAATATTAATTAATTTATGTAGGAAAGAAAACGTTTCACAAGAAAAATTATTTAAGGAAAATATATACATATGTTTCAGTGTGAGTGCAGTTTGATGAAATATGTGCTTTTCGCGTACTTATTTCATTGAAAATTGGTATTGACCTTGACCTCAATCGAACTGTTCTAAACTGTGCGGAAGGATAATCAGATTACCGATTAAGTGTACTCACATCTTGCTTTGCTTCTTTAATTTTCAATTTAAGTACAATTTCTAATAATGATATCAGCTACCTCTAAGCTACGCCTTGTCAAAGGTAAATGAAACCCACATTTGGACCTTCTCGTCCGATGTGAACCTTTAATGTGTGCAATGTTTTGACCATAAATCCAACAAAACTGTTCAAGCTCCTAGCTCACGAGAGTTTATTTGTGTTTAACTATATTTTTTTTCAACCCTTAGAACTGCAAGGAGTTTTCTCAATTCTTTAGAAAACCACTGCTGTGATAGCACATCAGCGAAGCCTCTTTTCAACTGCTTGGCCTTCTAAATATAAGAAAAAAATGCCTTATTTAGGAAATCTTCACAAATACTGAGCATATCTGAAGAGTTAATGGTTGCGCAGAAATCTTCAAATTAAAAAATCGATGGAGCGGCTATTGATAAATACTGTATTCTTTAAAGTGGTCTTCGAATTCAGAAAATAGTAAAAATGAATTGTAAAGGGTCAAATGAAACAAGCTAAGATATAATACACTCTGTAACTGTCTTAAATTACTACATTTGTTTCAATTTGAGTTAATTATTATATAAAGTAACAGGAATGTAAAAAAATGGAAAATGAGACGTCATTTAAAATATGCCAATTTCGTTGATATTCGTAGCATTAATTTCTGCCAGCAAAATGAACTGGAAAATTTCTATACAAACAAACAAACATAACGGTATTGACGGGTTAGCTGAATATGCGCTGAAAAAAGGGCCAAGCAATAAGCGAAAGTAGAACATGGCAGCAGCGAGAAATATATTGCCAACAAATGGGTTGATGTAAATAGACCAGGCTACGAAGAGTTTATAAAGGATGACCGATGAAAATATGTAGCTATTAATGAGGTTATCAAAAATGGTTAGCGGGCTTAAATTAAATGATGTGGCTGACGGTTAAGTTGACCGCCACTGCAAAATAAACTTAGACCAAAGTAACTTTTTTCTGCTACTGCCTTTCGTAAGTGTTAAAAAAAATGTAGAAAGAGGAAGCATTCATAATATGCGATAAAAATTGCCACTCACGTAAGTGACGGACGAGGTAATGGGTCGCTGGATTTGTAATGTAGACTAGACTACCATGATGAAACCACACAGCTGTTGCGAAACTTCCCTCAAACTACTCAGTTGAGACTTAAAGACATTTGCAGCACTGGTTGCAATGTTCAAATGTGAAAGATGTACGTCAAGTGTTTCAAGGCAAAAAGGAAATATCAGAAACGCTTTTTAAGTCAATTATTGTAGTCGCCCCTCTTCCAAATTTTCGAATAAACATGGAATTTGATGGTTCGATTTGCTTAAGAATTCTAGAAAATATAAGTTTTAAGTCACAAATTAATGTGGCTTATTAATTTTGTCGGCTTTTAATTGCTATTTTAATTTTATTTGTATAAACAACAACATAAGCTCAGACTGCGGTCTCAGGCTTCAAATAAACAAAAAAAAAGTTGATGTAAATGAAATAGATTATAAATTATGAGAAGGTTTGTTCCAACTATTTTTCATGCGCAGACACCCAACTAAATGCCTAAAAGATTAAAGTACAAATGAAGTGTCGAAAGTTTGAAGTGCCCAAGGACGCTGGTCATATGAAGGTGAAAAATATTACAAACATTTCAATAAGTGAACCTTTCCAACTCTGCTTTTATTTGATTCTCCTCATCATTGTGATTGTTATTTATCTACTGAAAACTTTTTTTGGCTAGAGATGCTCACTTTTTTACCTAACCCTGAGTAAGTGGCATAATGGGTGATGAAGCTCGCAAAACATCTCTCTACACAATTTTCTACCCCCTTACCACCTTCACTTTTGATCCGTCAAATGAATACATCGCACCCGCAAACGGATTTTTTCACAAACTTATAAATAATACACCCATTTCATTCACGCCTTTTTATTAATGTGAAAAGTAAGCAAATACTTTGCATTGCTGCGGCGGATCGAACCCTTTTTTGCGCCCATAACTCCAGTGGCCATTTTGACCGCCGCCAGTTGGTAGCGGACAGCTGCCAATTTCGACAAACGGACGGTGTTTTTTCGCTAAACAGTCCCTTGAGAAATTCACACAAATCGAGGCAGAATTTTACAAATTTAACTAATCCCATAAACACACACACACACATGTATAGTTGTGTTGTCCCAATAGCCAAGTGGGTTCATACAAAACAGTTATACTATATATGTACATATATGTAAGTAAGTATATATGTATTTGCACAGCACTCACCTTGTATGGGCACGTAAATATTCAAATATAGGCAATCTTCCGATTGATTTTGCAGATACGGCAATAGGCGCTTCAAATACTCCAGCCGTCCTTTGGGCATACGCTCTAAAGCGGCTGTCTCGTTGGCGATGTCGGGTAGGCGTTGCGGACAAACCGGACTAAATCTATATGTCAGAATGAAAAGAAGAGAAAAAAGATGACATCGAGGTTTAAATGTATGTGTCTATTATATTTAGCAGCATAGTAGGTGTGTGTGAAATGAAAGATTAGAAGATGACTTGGCAAAGCACACGATGACAAATATAAGAATGAGGATTGTTTTGAGATGTTATTTTTCATTTTGCTTGAAAAATTGTGTTCAATATGATTTACAGGAAGCTTTATATAGATTTTATATAGAAACAAATGTTTTTGTTATTCGATTTTTAAATATATTATCTGTTTTATGTTAGTGTGTAACACTAGCTTTCAAATGGCTTAGAACAAGAGTTCCCTCAGAGTTCGACAAAACATTAAATGACCACAGACTAACTTCTAAGCATGTGCTTCCCCAAAAAACTAATACTGAAGCATATTTTTCAAAACCAAACCGATCGTAGCGGACGGTATAAATAAATGTGAAAACAATATACCCCCTGACATTGGATCGCATCAATGCTACTTACTTTTAAACCGGATTTATACATATATATATACATGTAGTTGCTACAACCACAAACAATTACATTAAACATTGTATTGTGATATTAATTTAACGTTTCATATTTCTAGCAATTATTCTTTACAAATTTAAGAGATTTTCCGGTAGCAAAAAAATGAATCTATGGTCCATATATATTTAACTCAACTCGGATTTTATAATGCAACAGAAATGTCAACAGCAAATCGGTGAAAAAGAGCTTATTTCCTATAATTTTTTAAATCAAATATTCAAAGCAATTTAAGCTTCTTTGTGCGTACTAGAACCAGTTCGTGGCAATATACTTGTATATATGTACATTGATTTTCTTTTGAATTTAAACGGAAAACTTTTAAACTTTTCTTTTGCACTTTCTTCGCAATTTCCCGAAAGGCCATTATTTTCATAAAAATGCCGCCATTTCACTTTTAACTTTCCATTTAATGTCATTACATAATTTTCAATGGCGCTTGACATGCGTAATCTTTTCTGTAAGCAAACAAATAATAAGTTCTAAATAAAAAGAAGATGAAGAGAGAAAAGAATTGCAAGCCTGTCAGAAAGACTATAACTTGAGACAGTTCATTGCACTATAGGTGTGAAGACAGGACGATAAAGTTTAATCAACTCATTTTTTTTGTTTTTTTTCTTAGAATTACGCCTTAAATTTTATTTTGCTTGTAGAAGCCAATGCCGAAAGCTTTACTGAGAGACGATGACGTAACACTTCGTGACTTATTTCACAATTTTGGTACTCGGTTTTATAAATATTTTGCCGCAAGAGACTTGCAGTTGAATACGTTCAGTATTCATGTATCAAAAATTCTTATATTTGGTCCATTGCTTTAAATTATATTGAAGTATACGTATGTAATTTGAAAAGCGTGAAGATTTCCAGAAACAAATAATTAAGACCTCCTTGTAAAAAGACATACATTTTTTTTAAATTACAGAGACAAGTACAATAAAATAGACTGTTAAGAATTGAAGATTATATTAAGATAGAATTGGTTTCCTCGAAAGTACTGGGGATATTATTTTTATAATGATCCCTCAAATCTGGAAGCAGCTCATAACTTCTAACTTTAGTTATGCATTCCTGTAATCAGGAATTGGGTTTTCCATAAAGCACTTTTCAAATGAGTGCTCAACAGACTATTTGACTATTAATGAAACAATAAAAGTGAATTTTATCTTGATAGTAAACTATCGACTATACATAGCCGAGCAAAACTAATCCCACTGAATGAAATAAATAGAAAGGTAAATTATGAAAATTTCTTTTAAAGTCGCCATCTTCTATTCTTCTAAAATGGCTGAATGTTTTTGAAAACCATCTAGTAGTTAGTAAGTGTGAGAAAAATATTTTAAATAGTATTTTTTCTTAAAAAATTGTCCTCATTGAATTAAATAACAATTTCTTTAACCGTTTGTGATACTTGACGAAAGCAAGGAAGTGTCCTTGAAAATTTCCTAGTATCTACTTTTCCAGTGTATTCACCTTCTTATTTATATTGCCTTTCCGCATAGCCTATGTTATACTAAACCCTTAAATTATTCAAAGCATATAACATTTTTTAGTATAAACAATTTCATTTGACTCGATGTAATTTTAATAAAAACAGCGAACTCTTTAAGGCGGTCTATGAAATTACACTCTAATAAAATCCAAAGTAGCTCACGCTTTGCCAGTTAATGGGTTTATGTGCTCGTCACACCAATTAAGTGCCGACACCCGCAACAACAGCAATATTTACTGGAGCAATAGCATAACGAGTAACCGCAACTCACATAGCAACAAAAATTTCTTGCAACACAAACAACGTGAAACGTACACATTAAAGTTAAAGTCAAGAACTCAGCAAGATAGAACCTAAGTGCTGGTTGATGGCAATGCTGTTTCAGCGAAAATGAAATGAAAAATTTTCCAACATTAAAATCTTAATTTCACTTTTTTTACAGTATCTACGGTGAGTGCTTTGCGCTATGCCACAGAGTGGCTGACAGTGTAGGAGGAAGTGGCAGCACTCACTTTGCAAGCGCCATTATTAAAAACGCACACAAAGCATCGCACCAGCTAAGAGAAAAGTATATATATGCATATGTATGTGTATGTATATATCAACATTAGAGCGAAGAAACAAATATTAAAGCACTTTAAGGCACAAGCGGAGGCGACACCATTTGTGAATTTGATTGGTTGAGAGGTACAGAGATGCTTAGATAACATGCGGATGGTGCTGAAACACAGATCGGAGGAGTTGTGAGGAGTAATAAAACTAAATTTTGAATTACAATGTTTTCATGGACTCTGGACTCCGTAATTAAAGAAATTTGTGGTAATTTAAAAGTATAGGTCCCAGTTAGGAGCTTGCCGACAGGAGGGCAGCTTTTAGTAGATGTTATGCTGCCTATCTCAACAAATACATAGCAAAGCGTTTCAGAACGTCAGTCCTGACTTGGCAACCGAATGGGCTGGACAACAGCGTTTTTTTGTACAATGGTTCTCACATCAACAATCGAAATATGACGTGTTTCTCTTTGCTGGCGTCCACCTTTTCTAACCTTACTTAAACAATGGTGTGTCAACCAACAAAAAGCTATCTGAAAGGTGCTGTACGTACAAGGTCTTATCTACTTAACGCCGTATAGCGTAATCTAAACTTAAACTTATACCAGCTTTTGTTGTGAAACCACTTATTGGAAAAATACAGCTTATGAATGCGTATAACCTCTAACGAAACTTAAATGCATACAGAACTATACGTGTGAAAAATGTCTGCTATTTAACGTCATAATACTTCGTGCGTTTGACTTAAGTGGTAGCTAAGGCATTCAAATGTCTCACCACACAAATTCATTCAACGCCGCACAGTCTCCGTAATCTCTCATTTTAAGTCAGTCTGCTTGGCAGCTACAAAGGTGGAAGAGCAACCACCATTGTGTAGGTCGTATCGTATATTTATACATGTTTAGTGTCGACAGTAACATAATCCCCAAATGAGTATGGAAGCAAATCTTATGAAAGTGTGTATGTGTGTATATACACACCTTTCAAGTTTGCCACACTCATTTTGTAATTGAGATGCCTAATGCTGCGTATAATCCACATCAGAGATACTCGTAGGAGGATACTTGGAAGCAACCTAAATGGGGAAGCAAGATTAAGTATGAAAAGCTTTTTATTTATAACGCTATTAGTTCCACTGTCACTGCCAATTTTACTACGAATGTTGCCTTTGAAGGAACTTGAGTGAAAAGTTCTGACATTTATACGGTATACACGTCAATCTGGAGCTGTTTAGCTTTGCAATGCATAGAAAAGCTCATATGTGTCTTAGACAGAAACAAATTGGTTTAGGTAGAGGATAACAACAGCATTACTGTCATATGAAAAACTTGCCTTTTTACCTAAAATCTAAGAGGAAGGGCTAACTTCGGGTTAAATTGAAGACATGGTTTCTAATATATTGGCGTACGGGTTACAAAGTGCAGTTGAAGCAAGAAACATGAACTTGCAAAGTACCTTTTCATTATTTAATGACGGTATGACACTAACTTGAAAAGTAAAAGACCTTGCAACACGTGTCTTTTTCGCCTTTGCACCTTTGACGCTTTTGGAACTGTGTAAGGATTGACGAGACGCAACAAAAAACTAAGATCCACAGTATTTTTTTAATTCACAAAAGCGGAATCCTCATCACCTACACATAACATAGATTTTCTCTGAAATAGTTTTATTATATGTATATGTTAAAAATAGTTCCTTAATTTAGGCTTTCTATGTGTACAGACATACTAAATAAAACAGCTATGAGAAAGTGATCTGAGTTTGCTCTTTGTCTGGAAAAATATTAAAGAGCCTCTCTCCTTGTTGGGAATATATTGTGATACACCCCATATTCACTTTGCTGACTTTTATTTGATATAAGAGAACGCTTTATAGGCAGCAGAAGCATTTTTAAAACAGATCGATCGCAATCTCTATCACTCGGCTTATGTTATAAAATACTGCAGAGTCGATTGCGTTAAAATTGCTCAATTATTTATATTTAAGCATATAACAAAATTTACTGCGGGTATTAACTGTAATTACAGTTAGAATATAACAAACAACACTCACAGCCGATAAATCTGCACAGTTTTATTTACAAATAAAATTACACACGTGCATACCTCTAAGGATATTTTTCTGTATAAATGTGTGGGTGCGCCTGAATGTGCATGCAGGGGGTTTGATATCCGCTACCTCTCCTTAGCGCTTGTACATAAATAAATTCGAAAGCATAATGACAATTTTTGCATAAACACATGCACAAAAGCACACATACATTCATATATGTACACCGATATATTTACCACAATTGTGGTGTGTGTTCATTGCGCTTGTCTTTTGGACCATTATGCTGGTGGTAATAAAATTTGAAGCTTTTTTAAACGCTGCCTTTAAATATGTCTGCGTATGTGAGAATGTGTGCATGTGTGAGTAAGTATGTGGCGTACGTGTGGAATCTCAGGTATTTTATGCTCCGTCTGTTTCTGAAATTGCTTCGATTATTTTTATACAACGCCGTAAATACCTTCGCTCACTCATAACGCATGCGTGTGTATGTGTATGTGTGCATTTTTGTTAACAAATATAGTGTTGGTGTTGGTATGTTTGCCACTTTAGGGCACTGCATCAATTTGGTAATCATAAAATTTTCGTTTACTCAGCGAAAATGTGTATCGATGGAAAATACCAGCCGGAAAAGGTTTTTATTACAACACATTAGCGCCAAACGCAATTTACGATGTATGTGCGGCACGGAGGGGAATGCTGATCGTAAGAACAACCATAAAAGAACGCGTACCTGTATAACGGTAGTATGCAGGTGTGCAAAAGTAAAACAGTCGACGGCAGGGATCAGTGTCAAAATTTATTGTGCTACTGTTGCTGCGCAGGGGCATGTGGGGGGAGGGGTATGCAATTTGTAGTATGAGTTGCACAATCAGAGCTCAATTGAGACATATGTAAATTGGAAAATTGTTATTAAATTATTTCTGACTTCTTTGCTACTTTGTCCACTAAAACGTGTATTTTGTTCTTCCAGATAGGATGAAAAGTTCCTGTGTGTTCATGAACTGGGCTTCGAATTGCGGCCGATTATCGGAGATGACATCCAGTAAATATTACCTGTTGTTAGACGGCTAACTTAGACCTCAATATCATGTTGAATGAATAGATTGAAGACGTAATCGATGAATCTTTTCCAGTTAGTTAGTGCGGATGGTTTAATATTGCAGGTTCCAATAGAGTTCGGAGGCAATCACTCAACTCAAAAATATTACCTAATTTGCGTCAAAAAGTTTTCTAAGAACTTGAAAACCACCTACAAGCGGAAATTACTACCATGAATATTTGCATTTGACATTAGTGACTCATTAGAACATTGCAACTTGTACTTTTGATCTCTTACTGGTATGTTTCATCACACAATTTATGGCACAAAAAAGGAGAAGAAGCAAAATATGAAAATTTTTCAAAGCCGAACATTTCAAGGCAACCAGTATTTGATGACAAAATCATGACACATTCTTAAGCTATTGTTCCGTATGAAGGCCACCATCAAGCCAACCCCGTTAAATAAACTGCTTTTGCCAATGCTGCACATCAGAAAATCCATTCCTGATTACTCGCAATGAAAGCACACGCAACGACAGCGAAGACGCTGATTCTTTGTTGTTCCTTCACATCAAAAAAGTCATTTTCGCGCACATCTTCTTTTCTTCTACTTTCCTCATATATCGATTTAATGGCGTGCGCTGCTTGCTACAAATTGCTTTGCGGCACATGAGTTCCTTCAATATTTTCCTCTCACGTTACGCAATGATTTTTTTACCTGTGGCTTTTTCGCATTTGTGTCAAGTATAAGTTTTATGAAGGACATGCGTGAAATCTGACGGGATTTAGCATGTTTTCAGTCATTTTGAGAAGTTAACCAGTTGTAAGAAACCAAAAATTTTTGCATGAAAAATATTTCAAACAGCTCATATACTTTGTGTTAACTCTTCACTTTTTGAAATAATATCTTTTCGCAAATTATTTATTGTCACTTCCAAAGGAAGACTGCACAGGTGAACACAATAATTGGAACCAGTTTTATGAGAGAGCATTCGAAGAAGTTTAGAAGAACAAAAAATTGCTGCCGATTGCAAGTGTGGCTTGTATAAGCTGTACATTATAATTTTACTTTTTCAAAATCAACTGTTATAACCTTTATCTAAGTAAGCACTGACATATTAAAAAATCTCTAATCTAAATCTAAAAACACTCACCTATCGGCCTTCTTAACGCCCGACCACATGGCCGCCGAAACAGGTGGCATGAAACGTAAATTGCCCACAGGTGGCGAAGCATACGGTATGCCGCGATACGCTTCCACCGGATCCAAATGCCGACCTTCAAGTTGTACAATAACACCGGATATGGCGCCGTTGCGTGTGTGTATAATGCGCGAGGATAATTGCGCTGGCAGTTGATCGCCATGTGTATGACTATTGACGTTGTTGTTGGTTATGGCACCACCGACATTTTGCCGACTGCTACGTCCGCTACTACTAAGACCAGAACTGCCAGCGCCACCACTACTGCTACCGGCACCACCCGCCAGTGAAGCGGATTGTAGCATTGAGCCAGCGCCGGAGGTAGCAGATGCGGCGCTGCTGCTTGTCAGCGAGAGCGATGGACCCAAAAATATATTGTTGGCGGTCAGTGAGGCAGTTGTTATCGGTGAGGAGACTAGCGACATTTGCAAGCTATTGTCTTCGGACGCTAATGCGGCGGCTGACTGCAGGCGACTGTTGTTGTCCGTTAATGAGGCTGAGACAAGCGCACGAAACACCGCTGAGGAGCTGCTACTACTGCCCCCATAAACCGTGATATCACGTCCGCTGCGGCTGTAATTTCGTGTGTTGGCATTTTGATTGTTCGCGCCGTGCGTTGCTGTTGCCGCTGTGGCGAATGAGCCACTGTTGCCGCCGCCGCCGCCGACACATGCCAAGAGTAGGAAGAGTATGGAAAGTGCGGTGGTGTTTGTTTCCAGCAAGTAAAAGTAACGCGGCAACATTATCATAATGGCGCTATATAGCACCCCTCTAAGTTTATGACTCTGGCTGCAGCTAGTGTTGCTGCCGCTGTTGGCGTTGTTGCTGCCTCACTCCGCCCGCTCGATGCTTGTAGGCTGCTCGGTGCTAACTGAAATGATTGTTATTGCTATTTATGCACCTAACGGCTTGCGTTTAATGGCGTTCTCCGTTTATAATGACGGTAAAATTATGCCATGCACTTGCTGCTGTCGCAGCTTCTTGTTGTCTTTGTTTCAACCGCCATTTCGCAACAAATTCATACAACTTTATATTACCAGCAGTTTTTAGAATTTTAAGTGTTTATTAGGTAAATTGCTTTTCTTGTGTTAATTGCAAAAGTTGCCGCGATGAGTTGTGCATAAGTTGCTTCAATTTTCCGTAGACTTCGATCTAATTTTCATGCTAATTAGTGACTTCATTGCTTATTTTATGTGCTATTTTCAATCTTCTCCTTCACTCTTAGATTTCTTTAAACTTTCCCCATATTTCACTAACGAACTTCTTACTTCTTCCTTCCTTGTCAAATCATTCATTTAACTTTTGGTGTTTATAATTTCATACATTATTTGAATAGTAAACACGCTACTCTCTCGCAGTCTCTCTGAGGTGATGCCTTTGAGTTCAACTGATCCATTCGTACGAGCATTTGAGTTTTGTTATATTCGTAAATATATTTCTGGAACCGAGTACACCTTTCAACATTTGTCCGTGAATCCGTGTTCACTGAGCAAATCTACAAAAAATCGAAAATGAAATTTTTGTTAAACTAATTATTTGTAAATAAATTATCTTATATTATGTAGGCTTTAAAACCTTATAAGCATCTCAAGTTGATATTCTACGAATAATTTTGCGTAACTAACAGTTTGATTGAAATAAAAATACTTAATAGATGGCAATCTTATTAAAAGAAGCTTAAGCTGTAGAATTCCTTTAACACATTTCTTTCGCTGTTACTGTGATAATAACAGTTTCTCATTTAGCTTCGAGCTGATTTGGAAAGATAGAGACAAAAATGTTTCTGTTAAGCATAAGCCCCATCTAAGTGCTGTCCAGTTGGTGTCACTTTGATTGGACACTGTTTTTACGAAAAGAGTGTGATAAGTTGAAGGAGTGACGTGATATCACATTTTGCTGAGAACATTCAGTAAACTCAAGTGGTTGCAGAGGATTATTAAAAGCATAATAAATTAAATATACCCCGCCTCTATATTGCAACGTCTCCTATACAGACCATCCCAAATATCTGCTATTAGAAATCTATAATCCAACAAAACAACAAAAAGCGAGAGCTAACCAAACAGCTAACAATAGTATAGCTCAACGTAGATTTTTAAATAAACAAAGCAAGATGAATCACATTAAACTTAAAAAACAATTTCTGATCCATTTCAAAGAAGTAGGCACTATTTACTGTAGCCAAAATCTCGTTTGCATATTAAACTTAAATGCAGCGCAAATGCAACTGCGACAATCTCAGCATTCTTCTTCTTTCGCCCACTAACGCGTTCACAAGCTGCTCATACAGTGTACAGTTGTCGCTGCAGGTGTTGCAACACCAAAAAAAAAGAAGTTAAACAAGAATAACAGCAGCTTCAGCCAACTCTCACTCAAGTAGTTAAAATTGCAACAACAACACCAACTGCATTTAACATAACAAAACGTTGTTAAATGCACTGAGGCGCATATGCAACACTTCATAAACACATGCATGTGTGCATTATGCAAAAACAAAAAACAAGAAACAGAAAAATGTGGCCTGAAAATAAATGCCAACGTGTAGAGTAGCTATTTGTTACGTATACGCCGTGGGGTTGGCTTGTAAATAGGGAAGTTAAGCCTGTGTGAGCTGTATGTAAATTGATTGGAACGAGTGTATACAGAATGCAGGTAAAAAGCAGGGAAGAGGCAGCAACTAGCATGGAATTCGTAACGCTCTCTACAGAAAGGAAGCGTGAAAACAACACAACAACAAAAGCAACAGCAGAGCTGACAACTTCAGCAGTATCACAATTGTCCTTAGGCTGGGATTTAAATATCCGCGCGAGCGCAAAGTAGCGTAACGTAAAGCAGCTGAGCGTGAAACAAGTGCAATTGCAGTGCGGATCATTGCCAGCAATAAAACAAAAACAAGCGTCAACGGTAGCCCAAGCGACAATAACAGCATGCGCCTGCAGCCGACACATTCTTTTGAATCGTCAGAAAGCATTGCTGCCTAAGGGCTGCAAATATGAACGTAAGGATGATCATTGTAAAAGCACATATCTCAGTATTGCCACGTTTTGAGTTGGAAGTAACTGCTATTATTCTTGTCATCTTATATGGAATCACTATAGTTTTAGTGAATCTAAAAAAAGAATTAATCGGAATTAAATAATGAGTGATTTTTTTCTAATCTACCAAGGAGGTTTTTATCACAAATATTTCTTTCATCAGTGCAGAAATTTTTAGAATAATGCTATATTAGTCATATGGACAATATGAGTCCAATAAGACTTAGAGTTAAGTTTTAGTTATGTTTAGATATTGTAACCAATCTTAATAACAATTTATTTTTATTCTCCTTGATGATCTCTGCAGCCGGGGCGACTGAATAGATATTGACGTCCAGATTTTTTTGAACGCAATCCCAGAAAATTTAAAGTACATGGAAGATAACCTAGAATGACAGATGGAAGATACCATAAAGCTTAGCTTCGCGTTTAAAAATCACTGAAGCTCGTATAATATGTGACAATTTTGCCTTATATTTTCACTAATAAGCTTGTCAAGAAATATCACAATATTTCCTGTATTCTCAATAACATATATCACATATCTTTATGTAGACAAAGTTACATATGACGTGTACAAAGAGCCAGTCGTTACAGCTTCTCAGAACCGTATATTACCTAAGTTTATTTTCCGACTTATGCTTTAAGATTTACTTGTTTTGTAATACAGGCTGAGAGCAAAGATCACCTCGTAACGCCAAATAGGATCACAAAAAAAGAGCCTAGAATGTTCACATGACAAGATTTAGTTGGTCATTTAGCATGCTAGTTTCTTGATATAAAAATAACAGATAAACAAGTTATTTCAGTTGCTTTAAAGCGTTTTGCTCCCTTCCGTTAAAGTCATTCAGCACCAAGACATTTCCTCTAACTATCGCCATTACCAGGGTCATTGTTTCCACTCTCTATATTGAAAAAGTGTTGACCATTTTTGGTTAGAATTTTGAGTTTCTCTGGAATGCCTTTCTATCTGGAAGATTCCACCTGCATACATTGTGCTGTCGTTATTTACTTTCCACTTGCAGATATTCGCTTAGTCTAAAGTACGAGTGTTGAAATGTATGAGAATAAGTTTTTACTACTCAGTACAACATAATTTATTTTAGATTAGTATTAAAAAATCCAATTACGCCATATTGCCATGCCAGCAGCACAACAATTGAATGCTGGGTTTATATAAGCACTCTCTGCACGTGCAACTGCGTTAGTGGATAAAAACTGTAAAAACTGCTCGACACAGAAATACAACTTCAATTGTAATGCCGTGAATTGCATAATCACTTACACTTGCGCACAAGGTGCCTGCTACATACCCCACTTATGATGCACCTGCGCGAGCATTAAGCGTCTGACTGTTGAATGAATGCCACAGATGCGCAACTATCAGGCGGCCACGGTATGAAGCAGCAAGTGCATTCGTATGAAAGCTCTTTATCACCATTTACATACTCATACATACGCATATGTATACCTGTGTGCGTAGTGAGCCAGTTAATCCAATGGAGTGTGTGCAACATGCAACAAACAAGGACAAGGCCGTTGCCGTTGTCGTTGGCATAGTAGTTGGTGTTGGCGTTGCCAACTGCATTTCATTTAATATCACACAAAAGCAAAACCATTAGCAAGACAACAATATAAACGCAATAAGAATAACGAAAAGTCGGCAACAAAAACAACACACGCCAGCATTGAAAATGGCATGCAGTGTATGTGTGTGTGCGTCTGGGTGGGTGGGTCCCATTTGAAAACACATTTTCGCTCGTTTTTTGCAGAGAGTATGGCTGGCGCACGCTTCTTGATGTGTAAAAGCACTCTTCTGTATTTTCATTGCGGCATAAAAGTGGCATTTGAATTGCATTAACTTGCTTGAGTTGGAGCTTACGAAATTCTTACTTGAATGCGTGTAAAGAACGTAATGCGATAGCGCATTTAAGTTGCGGGAGAACAAAGTGAATTTAAACAGCTTCAATTTAAAGTTAATTAACTTACTGGTATTTTAAGGATACTTGCAATATGTTGATTTCTTTTAAAACTCTGAATTTCTGAGAACGATGCTGTTGTTATTGAAGAAGAATATGCAAAAGCTGAGAATTAGCATTGGGAAACTTGTACTTATATTGCTGTTCTTCTATCTAGTTTATGCCTTTGCACGTACTGAGATTGAAGTAGCTCCTCTTAGGGATGTATACTGCTTTTGCAGTGATTTTGTGTTGTCTATTTCCTGACTGGTTTGACCATATGTATCTCTTTCTTGCTTTTGATTCGATTTTAAAAAGTTTTCATATTTCGAATTAGTTTTTGACGGGTTTATTGAATAGTAATGGGTTCCGTAGTGCTCATCTTTTGATAAGACTGTAAGAAAATTCTTCGAAATGCAGGAAAATAGGGCTTAAATGATAACTAACAGAACTCTGATTCCATGCTGGATTATATTAATTTGTGCAATACAGGATTTCTTGTTCCAAATGTGTCTTATTGTTCATCGTTTATTTTGGTAGAAATTTTCTCATATTTTCTTAGATATGAAATGCACATACCACTGTCACATATTCCCTTGCATTTTGAACAACAATTTCTTATTTGTGGCAATAATATATTCACTATGGAATGGAGAATTATAAACTATTCTGTCAAGTCAAATTTTCACTTTCATATTGCATGCGATATTTAACACTTGACTCATAGTATGTCATGCTACAAAATTGTTGGCGTCAAATGTCATTATCTCAGTTTCCTTTTTGGTATTTGTGACTGTTATACCACTGCGCAGGAGCAGATTTCGATTCAAACCTCCAATTATCACCATGTGATATTCCCTTAGGTCCTCAAACGCCAAGGGTATTTATGGTTGCACTGTCTTGCTTGCAACAATGAACGCTTAATATCGACGTAAAGAACTAAAACACCAAAAATTTAGCCCATACTGTTGACAATAAGTTCTTTTACAACTTCAGTCAAGTCAAGTACTTATTGATGAAGTGGTCTGGAGGGTTTCTCTTCACAGGTTTTTCTCTTGCGTACCGGTTATCATCGCTAAAGCTGATTTCCCAAAAAAAATATATATTTCAACTTTCGATATATTGACGTTTATTTCTGCGATTTTTAAGAAGTTTTTCCGGGTCAGCCCTTGTCAATAAAAAGAGTTAACTACACGTGTTTATATTGACTGCTGATGGAATAGCTATATTTAGTTTTAGGACTTTATTTCTTTTCTACCTCCTAAAATATCATGTTAGGTTCAATAATAAGAAATAGCGAACGAGTCCAATTCAAGAACCAGTTACCTTTATATATTGCGGAGTAAAGCGGATAATTTCATAATAAGAGCATAACAATATAGAATTTCATAAAGATATTTAAGGCGACCATTTTTACTTTTTTAGTCAAATCTAAGGTAATTAAATAGCTAGTAAATTAACGCGTAATAAAAACCGGTACTTACTGGCAATAAGAAAATAAATAAAAGGCCAATTAGGCGGCTTAAGAAGCGATTGTATTTCTTGTTTATTGCCTCCAGACCGATGATAAAAATACAAATAATATAGTAAATTGTGTGCGGCACTAAATCAGATTACTTTGGCGCGCAACAATCGACGACAATTAACAATTTAAATATTGTTTACTAACGTAGCACAAAGTCCTAATGAAAACAATAAGATTCGCAGTTCATTGGCAATTATTTACCAAAGTAATTTACTCGTTGTAAGCAGCGACTTTATCAACTTGTAATACTTTTCACTTGCGCGGCTATGCGGCCGCAACGGACGCTGGGTAAGTGAGCGATGCAATTTATGGCACTTGTGTGTGTGTGTGAGCGTGTCGGTGGGTGGCTCCGCAGCCACGGCGCAAGTATATATAGCCAATAACAAAGGAGCCAAATGAAAGCAAGCGAATAAGTAATTGCCAGCGGCACAACCTTCACTTCAACAACAGCAAGTAGCAGCAAGTACAACAACAAATAACGGTACAATATGCATATATACAGCAAGTGGTAAGCGAGTAGTTACTACTTGCTTTGAACGAGCAAGAGTGGGGCACAAAGACTTTATGTGTAATTAAAAGCTGTAAAATATGGAAATGAGCCAATGCGCGTAAAAGCTAAGTGGAAATTAAAGCACACGAAAAAAACGCCATAAAAAGGAATTTACAAATATCTTGAATTGAGGCGCTGTGTGCTTAAAATGCGTGGAACAACATTGAAAGTTCCAGCTTTTTACTCTGGAAGGCAAACGGAAAATTTTCAACTCAAAGAAAGAGTAAGTACTTCGAAAAAAATACTTATTGGTATCGTAAAGCGAACAAGCAGCTATAAAGCAACGCTGAAATGTAGAAAACGAAAATATGTCCAAGGTATTTAACAGCTAAATATCAACAGCGGAGGTGTACACTCAATTAATTAAGCCGAATATTCAAATGAGAATTTATGCAAAGTGTTGGTCGATGTGGTGGAAAGTTCAAAATGAAATTGAAACCGCCAGCAAGAGTCGAAACGTCATCAAAATGTGGAATGTGGTGGCGAAAAAGTTCAAACATTTCTTGCGAATGGCGGCGCTCTATATATGTATGTATGTATGCATACATACGTATTTGTGTGTGAATCAGTAAAAAACTGTGTCATGGGCACTATGCCATTGCCAGTGTCATCGTTACGGAGCTGCCGCTTCCCACACAGCTCTCAAGTCAACGCCAACGTGCACTGGCTGCCATCCGCAACTAATTACGCGGTAAATGTACTGCTTAATAATTCCAGTCCACATACAAGTCTGCCTGCCTGCGCATACGAGCATGTTTACCTACAATACGTTAACAAAAATGTCAACCAGACGTAAACAAAAACAGCATTTTTTATATAGTAACATTACAGACTTCGACGTAAAGTCATTACTTTACACATACGCCTTACCGTATGCTATAAAATCTTGACTTTTTTGCAATTGATGGCAAAATCATTTATGGGATACTGTAGGAAATTCCACTCCTACTTAAATATAACATGAATAAAAGAGAGCTGGAATTTAAATCTTCCTTAGGGCGTGCAGTTTATCAGTAGCATCACAAAATTCAGGTTACCCGAGTCTATAGGGAAGGTCTGGCTTCCCAGTAAAAACTGGCATAAAGTGAAAAAATATTATTAACAGTAATTAGAAAAAAAGATTAGCAGAAATAAACATATCAGCTCTTCTTCTTCTACTTATTTGACTGCCTAAACTTTGATAGAGTATACTCAAGAGAAAATTTTTCGGCTACTCCGACGAGCATATCCATTTGTTCTCATTTCACATCGTAATATCTAATCCTGCAAAATGATTTTTCCCTACAGGGTGGCTTAAGTATGCTTGCAAACGAAAAGTAATTGATTTAGCTTATTTGATTGCAGTCAAGGCGAATTGAATTTATTTTTCAATACACACAAATTGGCGAATAAGCTGTTTTATGTACTGGTAATGCATGAACATTAGAGCGGTGTGATTTGCAGGGAGACAAAAATAGCGGCAACATAGCATTTGCGGGAAATTTTCGACGGGTAATTCTGAACAACATTGCCTGAAAGATTATAGGTCTAAAACCGGTTTGGAACCAGCGATTTTTAAAGCGAATTTGTTCGGCAGTTTTTGAGATATCCGAGTGATATTTAATACGTAGGTACATTTTGATATTCCACTGATCACTTTCTGAATCTGACCGATTGGACTACTACTATATATCACATAGCTCCCACACAACCGATTGCACAGATTTTTTAAACTTCGCCTTAAAAACCGCCAGCTCGAAACAAGTTTTAGACCCATAGTCCTTTGGCAAAATTTATTTAGAAGTATAAAGAAAAAAATCAACCCCCTCTAATGTAGATGGCTTTATACGTAGAAAAGTTTACAATTGTTTGCGCGACTGTGCAAATTTGCTTTTCTCGTGCATATTTCAAGATTTGCTTATGTGAACGTATATGAATGTGGCTGTATGTATGTCATGTGAAAATGTCGCGATAAATTGCCAGTTAATTGATTTGTAAATAATTAAATTAGTTGAGCATTCCAAATGTCATGCGAATGGGTACAACAGATTTGTCTTTTGTGGGGATAATGCACGTATGTATATATTTAATTTTATCTATAGTATGTCAAATATTACGTGTTTAAATTATTACTAGCAAATGGTATATATCTCTAAATTTTTTATAACACCCTATGGTTAAACATCAGCGCTCCTAAATGTAGGCAATGGCTGTCGTATTAAATTGTATCTGTATGTACTTCCTCTAATATTTTGTAGATTTTCTAAAATGAGGATAAGTTAGAAGGCATTGCAGCCTAGTTGCCCTCATTTTAATGAGCAGAAACCTTTTGTATTCTGCTGGTTGGCCTTAGCAGAAAGTAATCGATGATATCTACATATGCATGTATAAATGTGGCAACCCTGATATTTTTTGTTAGTAATCACAAAAAAATTATAATACTTCCAATGAACCAGTAAGAAAAGAAGTCGTTAGTTGGTTGACTCTTTCACTTTGTGAAAATTCGACAATGGTTGCTAAGTAAGTATATCTATTTGTTTAGAGTATGTAACTAAGATTGATTAAGCGTGGAACTACTTCGCGCTGTTGAATGTGTATTAATAATTACATTCTCTCATTCATAAAGATAAGTTTTGAAAAAATAAAGTAGAGACCGAGAAATAAAATAGAAAATTTAAAATAATATAAAATTTGTTGATAACACCGGTCAACACGATTTTTGGGTCTGACATCTACATGTAAAATTTTAGTTTCTCCTATGACAAAAATAAGGACAATTTTTTTTTCGGTTAAAGTTTGCTTTCGTAGAAATTCGAGCAATTTTTCGATGATTCTTATATTTTTTCTACAATTTCACTATAGATTATAATTAGAAAACTGTTTTTTAGATACAAGATGTGTGATTTATATAAGATGTGTGATAAAGAAATTACTGTCTAAAAGTGAATATTTTTTGTAGTTCTTTTATACTCATATGAGCTCTCTCGTATTAAACCTCAAATATACTTATCGATGTAGCAAACTTAAAGAAATAAAGATTAATATTTAAGTGTTTTTCAATGTCTAGAATCAGAATTCAAGCATGAGAACAGAAACCCCAAAAAAAAATATTTTTTTTTGTTGACCGGTGTAACTAATACGAAAGGGGGAAATAAATATATAAAGCATTTTTATCCATGTCGGCTCTACTATGCTGCTGTTTTAAATAAGGTTATCTGGAAGATATTAACATAACCTTGAGTAATCATAAGAACAATTTTGAGACTGGTTTCTGATTAAGATAATCTAAGGAAGATCTAGATGGTATATAAAAATAAAATTTGATTATGCCTCTAACAATATCCAAGTAAAATATATACGGATGCATTGAAAATCTATTACAATATCATAACTTTTATTTTGGTAGGCCATTTCGGCTGGGTGCGGTTTGCCGGAACTGCCATAAAGCAGTATTGAGTAGATTTTATCGCTGCCGGCATAGGCGCCTGCATTCGGCTTTATTGCTTGCAAAATGGTCATGAAGTGAGCGAAATCATTGGCACAATGCCAAGCGAACAGAGCGGAAATGCCAACACAAACAATCAATATGGCAAATAGAGGGAAAACAAACAGCCATTTGAAACGCACATACACAATTACACAATACACCATTAAGGACTAAATATATACTTGTCGCCTTGTATACATATATGTCGTATATATTTGCGCTCTGGAATGTACATAACTGCCTTGGCTAGCACATTTATCATACAACAAAGCATACTATTAATGTCCAGATAAGCAGAAAGCAAATCTCGATAAAAGTAAGGCTATGCTGAGACCCATTAAAATCAAGAAATGAAAACGAAGCCAAACGCATACTGGCAACTTGCGAAGCGGCGAAGTAGCCTAATGGCGTGAAAAGCAATTGGAAGCATAAAAGTGTAGGTGTAGTATGAATGTCGTGGAGGTGTACATAGCTTTCACCAAAAATGCGCCATGCCCATTTATTGATTTGGTTAGGTTTAAGTGCGAGCACAAAGTAACTAGCCAAGTAGAAGTGAGATTATTTTGTGGGCTTTTGGTAAGGGAAAAAGCGTGTGGCAGAACGTTCATGGCAGACTTATGAACATACACACAAATACACAATATTAGCCAAGAACATCAAACATGCTTTGTTGTTGGCAAGTAGTGCAAGCTGATCCGATCTCCTTCTCATTCTTTGAGCTGACCTTACATTAAAGTGTTTCCGAAAATTTAATAAGTCAACGCCTAAGGACATCGGCACTTATAACGTAGGATATCGACAAACACAAAACTGTATGTTAGACCCACTAAATATTAATTACTTCTAACATATGTACAAACATTAACAAACTAGGGGAGGTCAGAAAGCTTGTGTAGTGGTGGAATTCTATTTATTATTGAAAGAAATGAGGAATCGGACTGATATCACTCTCTAGAATTATTGTCAACTTAGGGAAAAGCTTATAAAACACGTCTTCGCCATAATTAACGGATAATTTAGTAAAACAAAATAAGCCAAAAAATGTTTTAGAAACTAGAGAAACTCTATTTAACACAGCTTATAATAAGTGTTTGCTAACTCAAAATGTCAAATATTTTTTTTTTTTTTTTAAAAAAATCAGGTTTTGATCTAAGAAGCGGAAAACTGGGAAATGAAGGAAACAGTGCATTCTAGATTATTCGTTCTTAGCGCCTATACTATTTTTTACTTGACCTGGCCTACCTGAGTTTTTATTAGACTGGCTCGCATTAATCTTCGCATTGGTAAAGCCCACAAAACATGTTTTTTGGGCTTAATCCAGGATCTTGCTATGTCTGTTTCTGTCTGACTAAACAAGTGCATGCTAAAGAGAAAAAAATAAGAAATCATTGCCAGCGCTTTCTAAAGCCAAAAAGTTATCACAGCACCCTCGCAAATATTTCCATCAAATCAAGTAGAATACGCGGGGATTTTTGGGGGAATACATGAAAGTAAATAAGCAAGTCAAATACTGAGTGCTAAAGTTTCCGCAAATAGCTATAAGATGCTTTTGGCAAATAGTTACTTGCTTTGTGGAGAAGAAATGCACACAAATCTGTTACAAAAATACACATATATACATATATATTTACATATTTATGTGCGCAAACTATCCGACTTGTTAAATATTTGTCTGCACGTTGCGGTGTACATTCACTACAGTCGTCGCAGCGATAGAACTAATACCGCAAACAACTGCACGCCAAAATCGGAAATATATTATTCAAAAGTTTTCTTACGCGTGCACGCACACCAAGACTACATTTATACTCACATATAATATTATGTGTAGAGTATATTCATTTAGGTATATTTACGGCAGTGTTGTAGATCTTAGGAGGAGTTTCAGCAGTGCCTTAAAGTAAAATAAATAGTTCCGAAGGGTTTTTAAGCTAGCTTAAAAGATTAAGAGGTTAAATGGTTTTCATGGCATAAAAAACATATTATAGTCTTATTTAATTCTATAACATCTCTAGAATATTGTCGTCTCAAGATAATCGAATAATAGTTTTGATGACACCGCCTCGTAATGTTGCTCGCTCGTTGTCGGCTATATACACAAATTAATCTCAAATAAATTTCACACAGGTCTTTGAAATATAATTCCAGTAAAAATATAAAAAAAAAAACTAGAGAAATTTTCACCAAGATTTGCATTTTTTTGTAAAAACGTTTGCCAAAAAATACGCTCTTTTATTTTTTTTGTTTTCCCTCGGTCCAATACCAAGTTTATAATCATAAACCCTTTTTTTCTTTTCACTATTGATGATCCTGTAAGAAGTTGTGCTGTCAACGCGGTGGCAGATTTCTTCCAAAGGACTGCAAGAGGTGATCTTCTATTAGCGGAGATTTTAATATTTTCCTTTGGAAATTTCGATAAATTTTATCTAGACAACACCAGTAGCAGATATTTTTTTCTGAACTCACGCAGACTGTTAAACATGCAAAATGAATATGTATCCTTTAATTATGCATAACTTAAGGCATAATATTCAATCAAAATATGATTACTTATATATAGCAAACGCGTACTTCAGTTTCTTCTTCTTACATTAAGTCCTCAGATTTACTTAGTTTATTATACAAAATTTACATAATTCTGCAAAAATATATATTTCCCTACTATAGTTTACTTACGATAAATGAAGATATAACGATTAAATTTCCTTTGTGAAGCATGTTCCTCTGTAAAAAGGTTAACTCAAAATATTCTATGAACCCTTTTGTTAGATAAAAATTATTCAATTTAGTGTGAGCCTAATGTGCAAAAGCTAATATGCATATATATTGAAACACTTTCGCAAGTGATTCGCACAAAATATTTAGATATAGTATATAAATATATATTATTTCTTTTTCTCTATGTGCGGCAGAGAAGATAAGTAGGCCATAACTAAATCACATTGCCTGGTGATTGACTCTGTCAAAGCTGGTTAAAATATTAGCAAATATATAACATTCAATACCTATTTACTTTTGCAAGCTTACATATACAAAAGCACATAAATTTAATAAAGAAAAGCTTTGAAACAAACATACATATGTCTCCGTTCTGATGCAAGTCTTGATAAAAAATCTCTATCAAATGTCTGCTTGAGCAAGCGGAAGAAATATTGGATATACATACATGCATATATGTATGTCAAAATATTTTTTTGGAAAAATATGCTTTCTGCTGCTTTTATTTAAGAAAATGCCTGCTTGAGTGGATGCTTAGGAAGTTAAACTTCGTGATGAGTTCTGAAGTGGCGATAATTTTGGTCTGATTCCGCTAAATAGGCTGATATTCGTCAAATAAATGTTGGTAAATGCATATGATCTTTACTTACACATATACATGTCATTTCTTTTATCGCGCAAGATTTAATAAACTTCAAGTAAGAAGTAAGAAAGATGCATGCAGATCATATTTAATGACTGTAGATAATTCACTTCCTTTCCATTTTAAATGTTTTATATTATACACATTTGAGACAATAATCTCATATCCTCTCTATGTCATTACAAAAAAAAATTGTATTTTTCTTCCATTTAATTTGTTTCCCTTGAAGAACTGAGCATAGCGAAATGTACACTGGCGAAAAATCTCAGTCACGCCCAAACCTCGGCAGTTACTCGAGTGAGCAAACAGCGCCGAAGTGTTAAATACTAATTATGCTGCAACAACAAACCAATAGTCTGTTGAGAAAAAGTTAAAACCCAAGGCGAAGTAAAAAACTTCACTTTCATGATTTGTTTGTAGATTTCGTTAAATGCCGGCTTTTGAATATTTTGTCTCGTTGCTCATTGATTTTTATGTAGTCCATTTAATCTTCTACAAACATGTCTGCCAGCATATACGAACATTTACACATACTGTCTCATTTTGATTGTTATTTTTTGTATAATTTCCACGCAAGTATTATTGCTGGCGACTTCGTCTAGCTGAAGCCTATTATTTTTAATATTTGTGGAGCTGTTGTATACTTGAAACCTACTTGAAGACGATACTAAAAGCTTGCGTTAAGAACCTGAAATCGTGTCTTTTTATAATTACTCGTGTTCAGGTTGAAGACAGCTATCTTTCAGCATGTGATGTTCATTCTAAAACCACAATCATAGAGTGCTTTTAAGAAGCGCACAATTTCCTAAAGGCATGGCTGACAAACCAGTAACTAAAGAAAACACATATGTTTGATACTTATATTTCATATGCTTTGCCAAGTTAATATGTCAATACTAACATTTATTTCCGAAACGTGCGTATGCGGATAAAAAAATAATTCAACAAATATACTTCATTAAAAAATTATTTTTAGTGTGGCTTGCGTGCTAAAGTGAAAACATTTGAGTGGATTCTTTCGCTGTAACTTTTATTTCTCCAGTTTTCGCACTTTTAATAAAAATTTACTTACCAACATGTTGCACGAAACCTTAGAAGTCCTATTGCAAAATATTATCTGAAAATTTCCGTTCCAATACATTATTAAAAACTACGAATAAGAACAAGGGAGGTATATACTTATATATGTACATACACATATACAACAAATGTATATGAGTACATTCACTTATCATTTCGCATTTACTGAGACGAAAACTTATAAAAATGCTCAAACTTACTTCGCTGCAGTTAAAAGGTAGCGCAGTAATAAAATGTGGGTCAAATAACAACGGAAGTCAATGCACCGATATGGGCCACGCATACCAGTGCACCAGTCCGTGCATGTATGTATATGTATTTACCCAGCAAGGGTTAGTGTGAGGTCACAAGCGCCACTGACTGGCATATTGCAACATGTGCAGGAGGAGTGCGGCGAATGCGGCCACAGCGGCGCACAGCCGTAAGTCAAAGATTTTGCGCAAAAATTATGACAGTTCAACAAATGCACAGCGGGAAAATAGTTTTCTGCTTGCTCGCTCGTATTTGCCATGCGCTGAGGGGAAATGGCGGCCAAAAAATCACGAAGCAGAGACAAGCATTGCGGAATATATAACGGGGCGTATAAATTAAAGATTTTCTACAAATACATACATATACATATATGTTTATATGTTTATATATTTACATATTTGCTGTAATGTTTATTATATATATACAAGCATACAGTTACATGCTCGTACGTGTGTTTTGTAAAAATATAGTTTTATGGCTGCCTTACTTGGCAAACAAATGCGTCTGTTGGCAACGAGAAAACTTTAAGTAGTTTATAGCTTCTATAAAAATTAATGAAAAAGTTGTTTCTAATGAAAAAGGGACGAGCATTTCAAAAGTCTCTCTACATCTTGGGAACTTCTATGGAAACTTTTTGAGCTTCTGCGTTCTGCTTGCTTTTAGATTTTTAACAAAAGACACAAACAACTATAATGAGTGGCGAAAGTGCGCGCTTAAGTCATCATTGTCAATCTAAATGTGTATGTATATGAAAATTCGCAAACAAATGAAATAAAATAAAAAACTACTAAACTGCCGCTTTAAATTTATTTAAATTGTATCCATCAGCAGGCTGTGCATATGAAGTCTGTTAAACCTTAAGCTTTCTAAAGATATTATTACAATTTAACTCGGTTTAATTTATTGATTAAGTTTGAGGAGTTTTAATTAATATACCACATATGCTAAAGTCTTTTAATAGACCTCCGAATTTTTGAAAATTGTAAAATTCCTCCATCAGGCCAATTGCTTTTGCCTACTTTCTTATATCTCCTTGCTTTTTTAGCCAAAGGCTGTAGTTCTGAAGAAGTACATATATTTCCGGCCACAAATACTGTTACCGACCGTTACAAGAACTTCAATTGTGGTTCTAAAGGCAAGCCAACTGGCTCCAGCATGCTTAACCATACATTAATAAGTTAAAGATGTTCGTGATAGCGTTTGACTATCAGCACAACAATGTGTTCTAATTTCAAGGCTAAATTGTCTATAAACACACCGAATTAAGCAAGGGTGACAGTGCCTAAAATGTTGAGCAACTATTTGCCAACAATATCAATCGCCATTGAAGTGGACAAGTTTTGCAAAAAAATAAAAAAAATTATGTAAAGCGTACCTCGCTATTTGCTCCGCACTATCTGTGAATACAACTCATTTGCTTGCTCAGTTGTTAGTTCGCTATCAACACCATCAAGAATGACCCCTTAACCGCTTCGCCTCCCTCTCTATCTCATTCAGTTCCACGTAATGGTCATTTCATTGTTCATTGTTGCGTTCGTGCAACGTTTCCCCATTTGAAATTGTTATTAAAAGCAGGCGCGGCGCGGCATCAGCGCTCACATGTCTGCGAAAAACAAACAAGCTCTTCACACAGGCATACAAACCGGTAAGTGTGTCTGTGCGTGCATGTGTGTACACACTGTTACAGTAAGCAGTGTTTATCAACATGGCGCCATCTTTATTGCTGTCGACGAGCGCGAAAATTAAAAAAGAAGAAATCTGACAAACAAAAACTGTCGTCGTTCTGAAAAAATTGCTGCGAAAAATATTGTTAGGAAAAAGTGGTTGCTAACACATGTTTTTGGTCAGTTAGCTGCCTTCTTTATTCGCCCTCATTCATTTTGTTTTTGCGATTCGCTGCGTATAAAATTCCTATTTCGATTGCCTTTTTGTGTGCCCCATTTGTGATTCCAAATAGCAAATTTCAACTAACAATATACTGTTTACCATGCCACCGGTTTCTGTTGAGTTTCGGAGGAAAACTATTGAAGTGACAGAATAATTTTGGACTATTTGGTTGTTGTAGACGAATTTCATCAAGTAACAGTGAATATGTAAAGCTTGTAGATGAAAATGAGTAAGTGTATGAACGAATGTTAGAAAAATTAGATTTACTTATTTTGAGTTTCAAGGGTTAAACATTTCTCTTTATATATTTATATTAAGATTTTGGTTCTCAGGAAGTGTAAATTAATATAAATAATAAAAAAAAAATTATTGATCGCAGAAGAGTGTTAAATTTTCAAATTATTTTTTAGTCGTCAGCGATAAATAATGAAGCAAACTAGAAAACTGAAATACGTAAATACGAAAATGTAACAAATCAGCTTTGAGTTTTTCCTTGTCGGGTCTGTATTTTGAAATTAAAAAGAGAAAATAATTAAATCGCTACATCAGATTTCGGTTTGGGCATCACCATTTTCGTGTTTGAAGAATATTTGAAAACTAAAAACTTCTCGTTTTCGCTCAAGTTGTTCACTAATATTAGAGGTTAGAAAAAGTAGTAGTTTTCACTTAATTCCTGGTCGATTGCTAAATTTTCGCTTCGTTGATCAACACACTGATATGTGATTGTACACTCGCAATCTATTTTGAATAAGTTGAGAAAATAATTAAAAATATTTACGAAAATTATCCAACACTCCACTGCATGCAGAACGTTTTACAAGAAAAATATCACTCATCCGTCATGGCAGCCGAAAATTTTCGTGATTTCCATAATTTGTAACGCTTACTCATTATATCTGAAATAAAACTCAAGGACGAAATTTCGCGTTTGAACCACAATTACAACGTGGGGCGAACGAAATTAATTAAAGTAAAATAAAATACTGCAGGGTGGCAAGGCAGGTACATATGAATGAGTACGTACCAGTGTAAAAAGTTAATGAGATTTCTTTGAGCCAAAGCAGCTTATTATTTTTCCATATAAAATTTTCGTTAGGTAAAACAAGTTGGTCGTAGGAAAAGTGAGTGCTGAAGCAAATGAAACAGAATTAAAAAAAAAAGCGAACAACCATACATACATAAGTAATAAGTCGATTAATACACACACTTGTAACGCGCTGCGTCATGCGTATGCAATATTTACAGTTTGGCGAAAATCTGCGCTATGCCATGTCTGCAAGCGCTGCCTGAACAGATTTGCGAAAATGATTTGAATGGAAATTGGTTGCTACATACCGACTGACGTAGGCACATACACATTTCTATGAACAGAATTTTCACTGAAGAAATTTCCACGAACGCACGTGCATACATTTATGTACATACACACATATGTGTGCGCACACCCTCGAAGGTGAAAATCACTGCAAATTAATTTTATCAGCACAGTGGCGGCAACAAAATAATATATGTAAGAAAATTTGCAAAAATTATGCCACAGCTTCGAATGCTTGCGAAAATTTTTTATGTATGTCGCCTGCAGCTTTTTACACGCCGCCGCATACATACATTTACTTACAAACTAACTAAATTTTTGTCGATTATGCGTTCGTGGAATTGTGGGAAATTGCAATTAATTTTGATGAGATTTATTATTGAGTTTGGATTTTCGTTGAAATTCTGCATATATTTACACACTTTTTGTGTTTGCTGTCGCCTTTTTGATGCAGTTTAAAGTTAAATGGAGTTTAAAAATATTTCCAGGAATATCCGTTTGCCAGAAAATCTAGTAGAAATATACAATATTCTAGTGTCAGAAGTTAAATTCCTGAGTTTGTGTATTGCTGATGTGAATTCTAGTCTCATTTAAATTTAAAAATACCCGCCATAATATCCCCCAGAAAGAATGAAAAGTTCATGACCCAAAAGCTCTAAAAAATTAAAAAACGATTCTGCTGACTGTGAAAAGGGGTGATCGCGATAGATCTAATTCTACGGATATCAAAGCGGTCTGCCTAACATATAGTGTGTTAATATTTGAGTATAGGGAAGCCTCGTGGAAAGTGCTTGCAGCGCAAACTCTCAATCATCCTTGAACTCATGGTCTGACAAGTCAACAAATTCGATACTAATATTGCAAGAATTGAGCTTCTAGTTCTTTAGAATTTTTTCCTCTCCCCAGCAACATTTTCTGTGCTCAGATTTCAAGAAGGGCATTTTGAAACAAAAAGCGTGCCCGAAATGCCTTATTGAAAAGTTAGTTAGTTCGCTATAATCCATTTATAGCCCTCAATGGAGTTTAAATTGATTAGTAAATTTAAATTTGGCAAAATATAATGTTTTTCCTTAAGACGAGCTCTTCGTTTGCTTGTGAATAGCGCGTGAGATATTTTTATGACAAGTTTATATCGAATATAAAAGTATTAATTTTAATAATATATGTACATGTATATTTCTTTATTTATTAAAAATATGCTTAAATACAGCAGCCCATACTAATCCCCGTTTTTCTATATATTTCAAGGTTAAAAATCGATTTCAACCAAATGTTTTCCTTTAAAATGAATAGATAATATTGTGTGACATTTCGATCATATTCGAGGTTTTATATTTGGTATCGAACAAATGAAATAATAGAGACATTCGCATTTTTTGCTGAGCTTTGGCAGTTACCGAGCCATAACCATGCGCCAATATTTGCATGTATAATTTTTCTAATGTTTTGGTAAACCAGCAAATTAGAATCTTCCAAATCAAACATGTGAGCACACCAATACATATAAATAATGTAATAGGTATAAACCAGTACGGACTTGTATATGAACAATGCTTCAGTTAGGCGAGTGAAGTGAGCAATGCAATTTGACCTTGATCAGATGAGGTAAAATGTCATTGACGCAACCCGATTCGATAGTTTTTGTGCCAATTAATTAACGCTACGGTACGCTTCTAGCATTTTCATGCTTAATTGAGTTGTAGAGGAGATAACTCTGGTGTGTTTGGAAAGTTCCCCCCCCTCGTTCACACATCTAGGTTTATTTAAATCAGCGCACGTAATTATGTTAGTGTCTATACAAGTTTGTTTGTTTGCGAAAAGCGTATAGAAACTTTTGCTCCAGCTACCAACGAGCTGTTTCATATGTGGCCTACGCTTACACCCGTCGTTCTCCAATTGTTAATACAGCAACAAATAGGCAGTTTTAACTTATTTATTGCGGGGCGTGCGTGACTATTTTTTAGAAACATTTTGATTAAGCAAATAGATTTTCGCGGAGCTTGTTATTAGTTATCTCGTCAGGAGCATTTTCGTGAAAGCCACGTGCTACAAACATGCAAGGAAGTTGGCTAAATGTAGACAAGAATGTGCTTATAAATAAAATTTTGTTAACTATCAGGCAGCCGCCACTTTACTTTGGAATACTACTTTTACCACACAAACATTTAAATATTATAAACTGTGTGTGTTCTTCACACCTTTCATTGAGACTAAAATTTAAAATTATCACATAACTAGTTGAACAGATTATGCCTAGGCATTCTGATTGAATTTGATTACTGTTTCGAAAAATTCAGGCATAATGTGAAGATCAGCATGACCAATTTTCAAATCACATCTATTTCTGACATAGCGTCATCTTGCAGAAAGACCCTTACAATGCGTTTATGGGTACCACATCAAGATTTCCATCGACGGTTCCTTGAAAGAAACTAAAGCAGTCACTTTTTGCTCAAGCCTTGTCTTTCAGCAGCACTTTCTTGCTCTAACTAAGTAGACGAAAATCACTTACACTCTCCAACAATTTCTTTTCTGAAATTTAATGTCAATCACTTAAACAAATTTTACTTTAGTATGTACTTATGTTTGTGAAATTGTTTGTGTTTAAGTGAGAATTTCTCCTTAACGAAGTTAATATTAATTAAATTTTGTGACATGTGATTAATATGAAATAAGTGTAAGTCAATTTATTTGAACACTTTATGTTTCTGAATTCTATCAATCAATCACTTCGCTTTGTAAGTCAAATTATTTAAGGGCATATCATCACTTAAACCAATTATTCATTTTCAAATGCCTTTGGCTTTCTGTACTCGTATAGCTTTAAAATCCGATAATTTATCACTGAAAAGAGAAATTATTATTTTTATTACACAATTCAATTGTGCTCGAAAATGAGATGGCAATGAAAGTAAATAAAATTACATATATGTATGTATATTATATTATATTGACGTTAGTCATCAATCGTTTAATGAAATCCTGAATAACAGTTTTTACAAATACACACATTGCGGCACAGTGTGTGATTTCGTGATTACTGTAAAATAGGCTCTAAAAATACCGGAAGTTTTAATACGACCCAATGAAATTTCTGCTCCAAAAAATTTGAACCAATTGGGGGATATGGCTTTGAATTTCAATACGTTTTTACTACTTGAACTGGTGGGAATCCTAATGAAATTATTTCCTGGTACTTCGACGATTTCTCAAATGGTTTTGGCTTAATTGTAAATACACTTTACACACAGACTCCTAACTTTATAAATTTCTTTGGTTTTATGCTATTTAATTTTTTAAAAAATTCACTAACTTGTGACAACTTTCTATTTTATTTTTTTTTTTAATTTTATTAAATTTTTTAAATTTATTTTTAAGTTTGAGCAAATCGTCCCACTGTCCGTCATTTGTTATCGCAAAACCTGTATTTTCGCTTGCTATTTATATACGATGTGAATGTTTTGTTGTTCCTAAAAGCTGCTGCTGCTGCTGTTGTCAGTGCAAGTAATTGAATTCTAATTTATGTAAGAGGTTTTAAGTATTTTGCTGCAGGTCCTTGTGTGCAAATAGTATACAAAATACGCGCTCATTGTGAATCAGGAAATCAGCAATAAATCGATACAACAAGCACTATATGTATATGTTTTGTATTTGGGTGGGCATTACTTATTCGAATGGGTATTACTTGTATTAGATAAGTATGTTTGGTATATTTGAACATAAGTGTTTAGTATGAAAGACTTAAAACTGTCACAAGTTTAATTTAATCTCATCTTGATTGATTTTGTAATGCTTGTAAATATATTTGTTGTTACAATTTAATTTTTTTATTCTATTTGTTGTAATAATTTAATGTGTAATGCAAAGCTTTCAATTATAGCAAGCTCTTCAACTAGTGTTTTCTGGTCTTAAATTTAGGATGATTTTCATTATAATGTATTTTTCTGCTTTCCCAATCTTCAGCTATCCACCACACATTCTTTGTCAACAGTTTTATTATTATAAATTAAAATTGATTAGCAGCACCTATAATCAGCTGAGCCGTCATTTGTGTGCGTGTGAACCTTTTTTCAGCTGTCAGAGAAAATAGTCGAAATAATGGTTAATTTAATTTCTCACGTTCAGAAAATTTAACCTCCACACTGCCATACATCATGACATGTAGAAATATTTGTTGTGGTCATATATAAATCATAAACTAAGGACTAGGCTATAGATGGCAGCGGCAAACATATACATATGTACGTTAAGCCACAGACAGCGCGACCGAAACCGTGCACATGCAAATACTAATAAGCGACGACCTCTAGCAGGCAAACAGGCGCACCAAGTAAATACTAATATATTCGCTTTAACGTATTTGCAATTGGTACAGTGTATGCCTCAGTGCATAGTTAATATGCGCACACATACATACATGTACTTTGTACAAAGCATACACGTATAATCGCTGCATTGAATATTCAAAACAGTATCTGACCAAAAACATTTTTTTAAATTTTGTAAAAACCTTTTTAATATTTTATGTAGTAGAGTGTCATCTACCTTAATTTCTATAAGGCTCTAATTTTGGAGTTAAGCTTGCGAAAATGTTTGGTAAAACTCTTCCATAAAACCGTCAGAAGGGTACCTCAAATGAACAGACTAGCGGATATTGTCAAGCACAATACTGGGTGTACATATCACACGATAATTCCGCCAGTGGGCGGGTAATCACTATAGCAGCAGTTCAAGCCGCTTCAGAAAGGTATGTATGTATATTTCAATAATTATTTTACAAAATCTCAGCATATTTATTGTAATTTTATGACGATATCTCACACCTTCGTATATGGGACCATGAATTTTATGCAAAGTATACTCAACCTGAAGTGTAGAGAAACTTTTTTTGACAAAGGACACAGATTTCGAACGTTACATCACTGTTGTCAGTTGGAAATGAAAAGAAGCCTTATTATGCTAGGTCCTGTTGAAATATTTTTGCTGCTGGAAGCGAAATTACACGAAATGGAAAGTGAGCGTTTTTCTAGCTCGACTTCAACTAAATTCTAATAATGCAATAAGAGGTCATAATATAAATTTTATGAAATAATTTCGGTTTTAACCATTTTCGTAATTTGTGGGATGAGAATTTTTATCTTCCTTCATATCATCTATACTTCAATTTTCGAATTGTTTTATAGCTTTGATGTATGTGACCTTTATTCGTAGTATATTAGACAGAAATGTTATTTTCTGGAGTTCCCTTCACTAGTGATGTGTTGTTTCATATCTTAGCAGGAAATACTGCTACAAAGCGCCTGTGGTTTTTAATGTGTGTATTTGCATGAATCCAGATTTAAAATTTTGTCAAAACTGTCACCTCCCCTCCCTCTACATACTCGTTTGTTAACCCCCTAAGTTGTGTATATTTGCATAACCTAAAGTCACTTTTTTCTAGTTCGTTTAAGATTTGTGTAATCCACACAAAACTAGAAATTAGAATTAATATTAAATCGAAAATCCACTGCCCATCATCATACAGAACAAAAATGAATGCTGCGCTTTCATTTGTAAGTAATAAAGCGCAAACCCTGACCTACAAAATATGAATGGGCATAGACCAAATATTTATGTGCGCAAGTACACATGACGTTGCCGTTTCGTGCACATAATGACATGTTGATAGAAGCCAACATAAAGATACGTTACAACTACTCAAATTACCAACCGTACACACAGAAATAACATACGATTATAGCGATTTTGTATATATGTAAAATAGCAAATAAACATACATATGCGTACAGAGAAACAGGCTAAGCAAAAGTTTTTATGCCACAAGCCGCCCCAAAAAGCAACTGTGCAAACATCGCAAAACCACAAAAGATGTAAAACTGTCTGTTTAAATTAAAGTGAGTTGCGGTTGGTTAGCGGCATTTTGAGGCCCTTTGCAATACGCTACCAATATGAGTGTTTGTGTATGTGTGCATTACATATGTATGTGTGTGTGTGTGTGTTGGCTTAGTCCTTGACTTTTGTCAAACTTGCTCACCAACCCCTCTACAGCTTGCGCTCTACATGCGCTCTTGTTTCGTTTTATATGTCCAACTTGCCTCACACACACACACTGCCGCAAACATGCACACAAATATTGGCTTAGCAACTGGCTCAACCACTGTGCATCTTCAAGTTGAAAATTTTCTTTTACACTGGTTTCTCTGCTCTTGCATTTAGATTCTCCATTTTCATATATGCGCGCGTGTGAGTGTGTTTGCGTGTGTGTGTCAGTTGTACATCAAGTTTTGCTGTGTGCCACTTTTGCAGCACGCATGTTGCGCAATCATCGTGTGTCGTCGCAATGTGTTGCTGTTGGGGCAGTTGCTGCCACTGTTGCCCTTTACTCAAACATTGCATGCCATCCAATTCGAATGCAGCATCAACACATTGCGAGTTGCTCGCACACAGCCGCTTGTTTACATTTTCCACTTTGTTTTCCATTCAACGCTTTATGATTGCCGTATGTGCTGGTTGCTTGCACTTTTCAGCTCAGCAGTTGACAGTTGGAATTTGAAATTCAAATGCATAAACGCCTGTGAATTTATTGCTCCTTAATGCCATCGAAAAGCTGTTATTCCACTCGAACGCTATTGAAAGGCGTTTCGTATTCTGAGAAAAGTTTTCAGTGCAAAAATGTTTGAAGATTTTATCCTACAAGATTGGTTACGTTCGTATTGTGTGAATTTGATTATGATGTGATGTTTTGTTGTAAATCCATTGCCTGGCCAAGAGTTTAAGCCTATTAGAGATTTTAATGAAAATTTGTACTGAGATTGACTTATCTTTAACAAAAATGTCAAATATGTGAACTGGAAGCTTTATTAAATAAATTGGAAAGCTTAGCCGAATTTATGTTATACACTAAATTTCATTATATTATGTATGTATAGTAACCATAGTCATGAAAATTTCCATTAACATTTAAATACATATATTTACCCTGTCTCGCTTCAGAAAAGATAACTGCAAATTGTTTTTGTTAAATGTGTTATCTGTAATTAGAAGAATTTAAAGAATATTATTAATAGAAAATATGTATATGAGGAAGAAATATAAATTAATATTATGATAATAATTTCTTTATCTATATATATATATAATACTAAAATTATGGAGGGAACATTTCTCCAGCCTGCTAACGACAGTGAAAACATAACACCAGGATATGTCGAACTCGACGACGATGAAGCAGACGTTCCATTGCCCGACCATGAAAAAGAAACACATAAAAAATTAACGAACAAAGAACAAACTCTATAAGTTCCTCATTAATCCCGTCCTGCTATATGGTGCAGATGCTTGGACGATGACAACATCTGATGAGTCGGCCTTAGGAGTTTTCGAAAGAAAGGTTCTGCGAAAGATTTGTGGTCCTTTCCGCGTTGGCCACGGTGAATTTCGTATTCGATGGAACGATGAGCTGTACGAGATATGCGTATGGACGAAAACGCTCCAGCTCTGAAAGTATTCGACGCAATACCCGCCTGGGAAAGCAGAGGAAAAGGAAGACATCCACTCCGTTGGAGAGACCGGGTGGAGAAGAACCTGGCTGATCTTGGTATCTCGAATTGCCGCCAAATTGCTAAAAGAAGAAATATTTGGCGCGCTATGGTTAACTTGGCTATAATCGCGTAAGCGGAGTCTACGCCAGTAAAGAAGAAGAAGAAGGATTTATGAGCGCTGTAGATAGCTCTATGTCAACAAAATGATATCAACGGATCAATAGAAATGACTTAACCTTGCTTTTGTCCCACCATGACATGTTTTTTTATCATCGTCTCACTTTTGCTACGATATTCGGCCGATTGATCGTCTGTTTCCATATTGTAAGCATAGATCCAAGACTCATCGTCAGTAATAATACGTTTCGTCACAACCTGGTTGTCGGAAAGCATTGTTTCACGTTAGCACGACGCTGGTTTTCGAAACAATTTTGTGATTTTGAAACCAATCGTGCTTCCACTTTTATATCACCGAAGACGCTGTCCAACATTATGAATATTTCGTCACCAGCAATTTGATTCGGCACACAAAATTTATTGGAACTTCTTTCTTGAATAATTTCGCGTCTTCTTCAGAAAGGCAAGCGTATATTAAACACTAATGATTGTTTTGAAATTTTGCGCATAATTTAAATTACAAAGTCTTGCTGTTTTTTCCCGCATATAGTGTTTGGGGCACCTGCATTTTAATTAAAATTAAGTAGCAAATTAATTAGCTTCAATGGTCCTCGGCCTAGAAACAAATGCTACTTAATTGCATTATTTGTGGTTTGTTTATCAATATATTGAAAGTAAACATGAAATCTTCAGTAATTGCAAAGTTATATACATATATCAATAAAAAGCGCCGAAAATTGTGGCACGGAAATCACGTAAATAGGAAATTTGGCAAACTCAACAGAAAATGGGTCACAATTGAGATTTGGTATTTACAATTTATCTGTGTGCAAATATTATTGAAAGCCTTCGCAAATATTTACTTGTGCATAATATAGATAGAAATATATATATATGTATGTATGTATATATCCGCACTTGCCACAGAGTGCATTTTGGGTATGCACGCATTTTCGCTGCTGGATTCGCTTAATTCTCATTTCCTTTACTATTTATTTCTTCAAACTTTCGTTATAGTGCACATATGAGCATATCTCGTGGCATAAATGCGCACATCTGGGCGTGTGTGTTAGTGTTATTGTGTGTTAGTGCGGTGTTGCGCTGCTTTTTGCGTGTCGGCAGCCACACCGCAAGTAGATGTTGCGGTTTCCCATGCAAGTGTTTGCGCCTAATCAGACAGCAACTTTGCACATTATGATTGATTGCTATATTTGTATGTGTGTATATATACACATATTCACGTTTCCTTACTTCATTTAGATATATTTATGTATATACATATATGTTTCAGACAGCCTTAATGCGGCTTTGTATGTGGTGATGTTCTGTTTGCACCTATTTCTTCGAAGCATTTCTGCAAATAAAGCAAATGTGTAGAAATGTGATTGATTTGCGGTTGCGGTATCTTTTGTAGCTGGTTAGCATTTATATATACATACGAGTATGTATATAATATTTATTAGCGAATGCTAGCAGGAATCCACTGTACATATTCCACATAAATTTACTAAAATATTTTGTGGTCAGAGGAAAAGGCTTTTGCTTTGTGAAGGCATTGCAATTCGGTCTTTGCATTTTAATTATATTTAGTAAGCAAAACAACGGTTGAGGATTATAATTTAATAAAGTGGATTTTAGAAATAATTATGCAATACAATTATTTACAATGGCAAGGCCTTTCAGCAAGACATTTAATTACCACTTAATCAAATTTAAACTCAATTGAATATGAACAAATTTATTAGTAGCTTCAAAATAGCCTTTAAGTTCACTTAAAACTAAAAACCACTTTTCGAGTCGCATTTAAGATCCCGATTCCAGACTAGTGAGTTCTACTGAACACCAAAATTTGTTTGAATTTTATAAGAATAAAAAATTTCAGTTGCAACTGCCTTATTTTTCGTAAATATTAATATTGTCTGTGAAAAATTTAATGAAACGAATGGTAATAGGAGACGAAAATTGTAACGAATTTGACAATAATGTGCTAAAAAGATCATGGTCCAAGCGTGGTAAAGCTCAACAAATGGTCGCAAAGCCAGGATTGACTGCTCAAAAGGTTATGCTGAGTGTTTTGTGGGATAGGAAAGTTGGGATCAACTGATGAGATTGAAGCAAGCCATCGAAAAAAACGGCCAGAACTGATCAACAGAGAGGGCTTCGTCTTCCATCAGGACAACGCTAGATCACACACATCTTTGATGACTCGGCAAAAGCTGGGAGAGCTTGGTTGCGAAGTTTTGATGCAACCACCATATAGCCCTGACCTTGTACCATCGGTCTACCATTTGTTTCGGTCAATGCAGAACTCTCTTAATGGAGTAAAGTTTGCTTCAAGAGAAACTTGTGAAAATTACTTGTCGTAGTTTTTCGCCGATCGACCAAAATGGTACACATTTGGTTCATAAATATAAAAAAAATAAGTTTAAGTTAGATTTGTAATACGAAAAGACTTTTTCGACTACCCAATATAAATTTGCCCTATCACTGCTAATTTCTGTAACCTGGTACCTTTATAGTACACGAAACTACTAGCATTCATTTTCGAACAGAATTCTTTAAGTTTGAGAACAATTAAAATCGGCTGAGTTCCACATTCGGAGAATAGAGGAGTAGAGTTTTCACTTCGCCAGCTTGCTATTATAACTTGCTACGCTTTGGATTCGATTTATAGGAGACAGTTCCCTCGGTTATTCATAAATGCCTTTCAAATATCCAGTGAGCTGAACTCTCTGCAAAATCCATATCGAAAATCGAGAAAAGGAAATACTACTAATAACTGGTTTTTCTCTTTTGACAATGGTTGCTCATCGGTAAAGAAGAAGGAACTCTCCGGCTAGTTTATAATATGGCAAATTTTCTCATTAAAATCCATCAGCTGTTAGGTAGTGACTTAAAACTTTTTCAAAGACACATCTTTGAACTTTTATATAATTACCGCTTTCAGATAAATAATTTATAAAACAAGCTAAGTTCTACTTTGCAATTATTTCACTAATTGGTATGAAAGTTTATAATAGCATAACCGAACACTGCACAAAAGCGCTCCACACATAAGCAACAAACAGCACAAACGCGCTTTCTTGACATGAGTTGCCTATATGTAATTACCACAGCGACAACTTTTGGCCATAGTGGTTAAGCAATTAAGAAAGTTTTTAGTGGTTAAATTGTGTAGAGTCCATAAGTACGGCAAATACATTTTACATAAGATTTGATTGCAGCCTCTCGAGCATATATGCCATGCTCTCTATATTTCGGCTGCAAAAGGGCTAAGGTACTTCAACTATCTTCGAGTGTGTGTGTATAGCAATTAAGACGACCACAAGAATTTCTCTTAGCTGTGGCGGTCACATAATTGCAAAGATTTGAGCAATAGGAAATTGTTTTGCATAAAGCACAGCAAAGCATATTTGTTGTATAAATATATAAGATTCCAACATTCGATATAAACTACGGGATAAGTACACCAAACGCTCTTCCGTTCAACCACTATCAAATGAACCCACTTTTTAGCACACAAGCACACCCCCTTTGACTTGATTACGCTAAACTTATGGATGTCACTCATACGCCCTGGTGTGTAGTTGTAAATATTTGTGCTTGATCGCCGCAATCGCTGTCGTTGTGTGTATCGTTAAATTCTTGCATGAAGTCATAAAATAAAATTTAGTGGTCGTTAAATTCATTTGCAACAGTCGTATAGGACATCAGCCGATACGAAAGTCTTCAAAACAGCTATATTTTGACGCCGATGAAAGCTAATATTTTATATGACATTGTTAAGGAGAAGCTAGTTAATAGCACACAAAATGAAAACTGAAAATTTAATATTCCATTTAGTTTTGAGTGCGTGTAAATTTTATGAATAAAGAGAAACTATAAAAGTTTATGAAATATTTACTTTCTAAGTTATATACATATGTATTCAGCGTTAGAATATAGTGAGAGAAGCTTTTCCTTCCTGTACGATATGTTGATTATGTATGCATATCTAAAAGTGCTTATAACTGTATATAAGTGGTTTATATATTTGTTTTTATATAAATGGCGCTCAATTTCGAAAACTCTTCTAGGAAGATTTTTGCGGAGACAATTTGAAGCTTTCAGTATTTTTTTCCTTTCCGTTATGCAGTTCATTCTTATAGACTGTGAGGGTGATTTACCCTGATTATCACGTTCGCATTGGCGAAACCGAAAACCTTGTTCAATAAATTGTTTTGGAAATCGCAGTGGCCGTGGCCCCGCCCCCTACTAAGTACTTACATCAGTGTTTAATAAAAAGATTATTTCAGCTGAATTTTACGTTAAGCGGTCAATGGAGGATATGTGCCCTATTTATTATTTCTGCCTTTCTTATAAAATGTTGGTCTTGATGTTGGTCTTAATCTCTTAGATAGACAGTTTACTTTTAAAGTAACAACTTAAAATATTCAGAAGTGTCAAATATAGAGATATAGTTCACACAAATCAAGAAAAGAGACTAGCACAAGGAATGAACTGAGGACGAAACCAAATTTATTTATCGACGAATCCGAATTATTCAAATTGAACTACAAATATTGGTTACTGAAGAGGTATATTCATATGGCGTCACTGTGAGTGCTTAAATGTGAGTACTTTTCTTCACATTTATTTTTTGACGGAAGCATATGTTCAAAAGCCGCTTTCATAAAATAAAATTATGTATTATATATGTTCATTTCAAGAAACAGATTCGCTGCTGAATTGCAGAAAACAGCTAGTGCTCCGAAGAAAAGTAACATCTTACGAAGATGTATTATAGCTTATTGCTCTTGACCAGTGAATCATAGTATTCAAATAAGAAAATTCAATGTCAAATTGAAAACCAGCAAATAAATTATCTATTTAAACAACTTAGATTCAAGTCATTAAATTTATTTTCTATATGTGCTTCTATGGATTGGGAATATGAATTCCAAGTAAATTGAGCTTTAAATTGATTACAAATGTTAATAACTGAAATTAAGTTCAACTGAAACATTTTGTTATTGAATGGAACAACATATAATTAATCTATCCAAATTGAGTTTATTTTAAAACACATATTTACATTCAATTCTATGAAACAATTTATTTTGTAAAAGACTATAGTATACATATCAAAACCTTAGGTATTGTAAGACAACTACAAGTTTTTCTAGTGTAAATACATGTATGTGCAATTAACGCTGTCATATGTGTTTATTTGCGTTAACGTAAATTACGGAATTGCTTTCAATGATGCTTAAGGATATGCAATTAGCAAATTTTAATTGACATCAGCTTCCTTTTCACTCTCATAAGTGAGTGTTTGGCTTAACTTTATAAATTAATACATAACTTCCAGCAACAACTCCTTCTGTACTAATCTCAGTTGTAAACTTGTCTAGGAAATTACTCAGATTTTTCTCTTAAACATATATCTAGAAGAGTACACATGTGTGTGTGTGTGTAGTTTAGAAATTCGTAAGCAGCAGTATGAATTCTGTGTGTGCTTCAGCCCTTAAAGCCCTTTACAATTTTCGAATGCAATTGGCTTGTTGTGTCTCTGCTTGGGTTTGCACGTGCGCATAGCACGTTGCCTCGCAACCAACTCCATTCATGCTATATGGTACTTTATTAATGAGCTCCCATAATTAGCTGACAAGTACGAATCTCCGTACAAACTTTCTGCCACGCGTACGCACACATACATACATGGCGGGATGGTGTACAAAGTGAAGTTTGTGCGAGCACAGGATGTGCTGGTGCAATGCTAATGAATGACAATTCCGCTTTAACTCTGTACACTAACTAACACCACAACACGTGTGCACTTCGTGTTTGCAATTGAAATTGCTGCGTGCGCTTGCCAAGCGTGGCATGTTGGCATTAAATATGTATTAGGTATTGGCGTCAGTGTTTGTTATTTGCAACTTGGCTGACACAAACAAATATGCAAGCATACAAAACGATGTGCATTTTAATGATATAATTGTTATTGTTATTATTGCGCTAGAAAGTATTCGTTCAAAGTTTACCCTTGGCATGTGGCTGTAAACAAGAAAGTAGGGTCTCATGTACAATCAGCCTTTTAATTGCTAAGACTGCAGCAGAAACTATGCTGCACATGTTTGCAATAGCTGGCAGATGTCGCTCTAAACGAAGCTGCTGAAAAGTGACAACTTCTAGTAGCTATTTCCGTTTGGAAGAAAACATTAAGCAATTACCCGAAATGAAAATGGAGACGGATCGAATTAACAGCCGATTTTTCCTCTAGTAATTGCTTCTTGTTTAAAATCGAAGAAACCTCTTCACTTCCGATTGATTTGGCCTTTATACGTCTCTATCTGGATATAATTATCTTTCAGACTCCACTTCTGAGTGCAGCTCAAAACGTAGTTTATGTGACCTAAAACAAATACAAAAGGCTTTAAAACCAGTTTGACAACTCATATCTACCTTGTTAGGTGATGCTGAGAACTCTTTAAAATCACTCTGTGCTAATTCTGTTAAACTAGATATTAGTCACATTGCTGAAGTCGGATCAAGAGTGCGTCTACTGCAAAAGAAACATTGAGACAGATTCACGGATAGAGTCTCTTTGGACAGCCTTAAATGGCTGCACGCCTACTTGATCCCAGAAAAAAAACGTATATCATATCAAGTATATCAAGTTCCGTAGCTTTTAGATTCTTCTTCTTCTTTATTGGCGTAGACACCGCTTACGCGATTATAGCCGAGTTAACAACAGCGCGCCAGTCGTTTCTGCTTTTCGCTACGTGGTACCAATTGGATATTCCAAGCGAAGCCAGGTCATTCTCCACCTGGTCCTTCTAACGGAGTGGAGGTCTCCCGCTTCCTTTGCTGCCCCCGGCGGGTACTGCGTCGTATACTTTCAGAGCTGGGGTGTTTTCGTCCATTCGGACAACAGGACCTAGCCAGCGTAGCCGCGGTCTCTTGTATCGCTGAACTATGTCATTGTCGTCGTGTATCTCGTACAGCTCATCGTTCCATCGAATGCGATATTCGCCGTGGCCAATGCGCAAAGGACCATAAATCTTTCGCAGAACCTTTCTCTCGAAAACTCGTAACGTCGACTCATCAGCTGTTGTCATCGTACAAGCCTCTGCACCATATAGCAGGACGGGAATTATGAGTGACTTATAGAGTTTGGTTTTTGTTCGTCGAGAGAGGACTTTACTTCTCAATTGCCTACTCAGTCCGAAATAGCACTTGTTGGCAAGAGCAATCCTGTGTTGGATTTCCAGGCTGACATTGTTGATGGTGTTTATGCTGGTTCTTAAATATACGAAACTATCTACAACTTCAAAGTTATGACTGTCAAGAGTGACGTGAGAGCCAAGTCGCGAGTGCGACGACTGTTTGTTTGATGACAGGAGATATTTCGTCTTGCCCTCGTTCACTTCCAGACCCATTTGCTTTGCTTCCTTGTACAGCCTGGAGAAAGCAGAACTAACGGCGCGGGTGTTGAAGCCGATGATATCAATATCAGTGATGTCATGCTTTTAGGTTAGGTTTGTGCGATTTTGCTGAAATGAGGCCTTCACTGCTAACTCTCAACCACCTAACTTATGCACAATTTGTGAAATTTATTATTTAGCAATTTATATGCAACCTATAAGCACTTTAAATAATACCAGCCTTTGGAAAAAAGTCTTCTCAAAGCAATTTGAAAATCTTCTTTTTCATTTGCATGCCAGTCATATTTTACCGAATCAAACGAATCTCCTGCCAGCTGCATGGAGACATTTGATGATTGCCGAAATTTATTGCAATACATTTTGCAAGGCAGCACGGTCATACATCAAGAAAACCAACAACAGTAAGTGCACCAGTTAGAAGGACACAAATGTCAAACCATTAACAACTGCCCGAAATGTAAATTATGCACGGCTGTCCACACGAAACCTACAGTTAGCACACACATACTCTGATACGTGTGTGCATACATACATGTATGGGTATAAAGATGTTATGTAGGCATAATGTATGTATATATATGCATTTGGGCGACAAAGTCATGTGGATACATATTTGCAACAAGATGAGGCAGAAAGCTAATAAAAACGTACAAATCACCTAACTGTTTTGTATTTGTGCGCAAACGATGTCTTTCTATGTATGATGTGTGTGTGCGTTTACACATGTGCTGTCTTGCTGTTTGTTTACTTGTGTTGGAAATTAAGTGCTTAAAAATTCATTTTCAAATATTTCACAAAATGCAATCAAAATTGGCCAGACCGAATGGCTCGAGGAGTCTGTACCCTTTACTCAGGCAGCAGGCAGCTATCAAATTGTGGCGGCTTATCTGCAACCGGACACGCCCGCTTAGAAGTGCCAATAAAATAAGGAAAATGTAGTCGTGCATTTGGATTTTACGACATTCCTTACGAAAACGCGCCAAAAGTGTAAACATACAAACAGATATGAATGAAAGAGCTCAACTCCCAGGGGACACATTTGCACATATGTATGTATATAAAGTATACCTAAGCTTGAGCGTATCTACTTGGCTCGAAGACACTGAAAACCAGGGCAGCAATAACGGGTTCTATGCCTACCACCAGCCCTTAGGTGTGGTATATAGGCCGATTGTGTGTATGTATGTATGTGTTTTGAATTGTGGGGAAAGGCGTTGAGCTGCCAACACAATTTCTCAAATTGGATCAACAAACAAATCTTTGCCTGCAACATCAAATGGCGAAAATGTGCGTACATATTCTGGTAGTTAACTGTAAATTTGAAATATGTATTTAAATAAAACAAAGATACACTTTCATATATGGCATATTATAGATATTTGTGGGAAATTCATATGTTTATGCTCTAAAATAAACTTCAAAAAACTACCAAAGAAGACGCTGTTAAGAATTGTATATGTCACTTATATATTGAAAACTTCGTGGCAGCTTCACGATTATTCAGCTTCGTTTCTTTTTTGCATTTTTGCAGAAGAATGGCAGAAAGATATAATTAATATTTCTTACATGAAAACCATTTCCTATCAGCTTGAGCCCATAAATTTCCCTACAGGGTACTTCTTCATTTACATACACACATATCTAATAAATGCCTACACATTCATATAAACATTACTGTCCACAGAGCCAACGAGGATTACGCCAAGGCGTTGCAAATGTGGCAGAATATCTCACCAAAGCCCCAAACAACTTGATGTGTACCGACTGGATAAGCAGACAGGTCACACATCGTGAGGGTGCCGTAAAAAGGCAAATGCGTTGGTTGAATAAAAAAGAAGAAGAAAGGAAAAACAAAAATGCATGTGTCATAAAACGGAGTTTAATGTGTTTCCTGAACAAGCCGGAAAGTTGAGGCGATGTGTTTGCACATCAAAGCGGTGACTACTTTATAAAAGGATGTAAGAGACCAAAACGCTTATTAGAGCATGAAATATGAGGCATACAGGCATATTCCTAGGTACATACATACATATGTATGTGTGTTTGGTAGGTGAAAGCCAAAGCAACTATGCTGGCGGTACGATAAACAGGAAAACGACGAAGCCAGCGCTTTGCTGGCTAGAAGCAGAATGAACTGTAATGCATCACTTTTATCGCAGTCCTACTACTTGTTTATATGTCGGGTAGTCGAAAAAGTCTTTTCGTATTTCTATTCAAATTGTAACTCATTTTTTTATATTTATAATAACAAATAAGTAAACAAATATATACCATTTCGGTCGAGCATTTTTTGCCATTTTTCCGTTAGATAATATCATCTCATCCATCAGTGTAAATCGAAATTTCAAAATTTCCAGAACGGAAGCGAGTGAACCAATTTTGTGCTACACAAACTGATACAGCATCATCTACGTAAACTTTACAAATTTTATTGGTGACTTGCGTGGCATTCTTCCCTTTTTTATAAAAAAACTTTCGAAATATTGCGAATTTCTTCATAATTTTCACTAATTTTTGAACCGCGGTACCTTTTTTTCAACTTCTCCGAATTTAATTTCTTTGGTTAAATGAAGCTTATATTCTCACCTATTCAAAACTATGTATATGGTATGACACAATGTGATTAATAGCTCTGGAGATATACGACTGCTGCAATATCTATTAGAAAAATACGAAAATTCTTTTTCGACTATCCAATACTTATTGTCCTATTGCACTGTTACAAAGACTTTATGATTAGGCGTGATTAGCCTATTCAAACCAAAACCTGTTTTCTCTTCCAGCCTCCAATTAACGCAGCAACTCCCAGTGCGAATTTTGATCTCATTGAGTCGTCTTTTTTTAGGGTAAATTTGACAGTGCCGGAGTAAAATTTAAGCATATATCACTCATTTCAGGATTTTAATTTGGTTCCCAATTTCATTGCTGAAACATTACTTTTTTTATTAAGCCAGGCATGACAACAACAACATGAATACATATGTTAAACTTTCAGCCGTCAAAACAACAATAGTTTACCACTTGGGAAAAGAGGCATCCTACATGGTCTACTAAACTGAATTGAATTCTGTACGTACAAAAACATTTTTATACGAGTATATAAATATCAAATCCAATGACTCAATGTCGCAATCGCAACTGAAGCACGTAGCACACTTCTAGAGCCTCAACACGCGTCATGTTTTCGTTTCACTGCTTTAACAACAGAACGTTTTGTTATCTTTTTCCAAAGCATCTAGGCAATCAATTTGTTTTATTGAATTTTCCGATTTTTTACGCCAATTTGGGTCGATAAAAAACAATATGAATGGGCGAACAAATAGATAAATACAAGACTGGAACATGAATGTGTGTGGCTTCATACACACACGTACTTGTATGTGGCATAGAGGAAAGTTGAGACATCGACAGACATTCAATCATTTGAATGCTACAGTTTCCACGTGCACACACACATATGGAAATGACTCACATTTATTGACAGCCTATGCTTGTGTGATAAAAATCGCTTTGGCCTTACAGCGTGTGCAACGTATGACAGCCGGAAAGTGGGTACTGCATATGCTAAATTGCCAATGCGAAAACACTGAGGTATACGGCCGATACAAGTATATGTACATATGTATGTAGCTTTGTAATGGTACTCAATGAACTATTTGTGCTGCCGATCGTCCTTCAATTTGAGTTCTGTTCTCTGCTTGTTTCAATGAAAGGCTGTGCTGTTGTGTATGATTGACGCATGACAAATGGTTAATCATGCTAACGGTGCGTTCTATTCATACCATTTTGTCACTTGTTAAGCTAGATACGTCTATGTGCCTATGTGTGGTGTGTATTGGTAGAGTTTACGCAATGACATACCTGTCGAAAGGATAAGCTTTCAGTCTTTAAGTGCAAAATGAGAGCTTAGTAGATGTTTTGTTATCGGAGCGGCCCCTTTTCGAACAGCAATGAATGGAAAATGGATTGTATAGAGGAGATGGCTATGTATTTGCATACAAATTATGGGTATATGAGAGATAAAGAACATGCATTTATGTGATTTCTAATTTCAACTACTTTCGCCACGATACCTTAAGGAGTCAGTGGGGTAATCTAACCTGTTTTTTGACATTTTTTTTTTTCACAGAAATTTTTATTCTACAATAGAACTTTTTTCACATAAGTATCATGAAGTATATCGTGGAGTGTATAAAGAAATTTGTTCGGAATTTTTTGATGACATCTGTCAGAGCAATGGCTGGGTGAAGGAGATGAGTCTTTTCACTGGCGGACACGATTTCTCATGTTTGGATCATCATGAAAAAATTTTGATAAATAAAAAAGTAATTAACTTTTTTTTTCATTTTCACATGCTTTTTTACGTCAATTTTGTCATAACATTGTCCATAAATTATAAAAAGTTATGAATCTAGTAGGGACGATAGCCAGGCGTTTTTATTTAAGTAAGTTAATCGATTGAGTAGTTCGTCCGGACTCATGTCCGCCAGTTTAAAAAAGTGTGTTTTGAGAAAAATGCCTTTAAAGTTTGAGGTGTGCACTCCGAGCGCTCCGAACGTCGAGCGGTATTATTATTTTTGGGCCTTTTTCGAAACCTTCCAATGGTAAAGTGAGTTTCTACATTAATTCTAAGGGTATAAGGGAACAGAAAATACAAAAAAATAAAAAAATGTATTGAAGAAAAGATTACCCTACTGACCCCTCAAATATTTTTCATTTCCATTTTATTAAAATAGTTTCATAGCTATGCAAGTTACGTAATCGACTTAAATTCAGTTGTTTGAGAATTACTAGGAAGATTTATTTGAAGCATACTGACATTAGTATTTGAAAATGCTTGAATTTACTTCAAATAAGGGATGCTCGAGTGGAAGGAAAGCCATAATATTATATTTTTCAATGCTTGAAATCGTGTACGGTGCCAACAACTTACTTATACATTAAGAGATTTAATACTGTGATCAAATTGAAAGGTCAATTTTGTCCATTTCGTCACCTTCAAAGTAATCCCCTCCCGCTGCAATACACTTATGCCAACGAATTTTCCAGTCATCATAGCACTTGGAAAAATCCTCCGTCGTGATGATCATCAAAGCCTTGTTCGACTCAGCTTTTATATCTTCAATTGAGTCAAAACGGTGTCCTTGTAGTGGTTACGTGAATTTGTTGAATAGCCAGAAGTTACACGAAGGTAAATCTGGCGAATGCGGTGGTTGCGGCACGATATTAGTTGAAAATGTGGCGAAATGATCACGAATAACCAATGCAGTATGAGATGGTGCATTATCGCTCTACTTTGTTCCCAACAGTACTACCAACTTTCAGAAAAAAGCCGATTCGAAAAACACGCGAAGTATAAATTAAAAATTCACCTTCCAATTTGATCACAGTAGTACATCAAAAATGGTAGTTATTTAATTGAACAACCTTTTGTATAGCACCACAAATTTTTAGTTGTATTAAGTAAGCCTTATTGAGTGTATTTGGTGTAGCAACTCATCCCCGGAACGACAAGAAGTTCATTTAAAAATTAATCACAACTAGAAGGATTTTTGCTTGGTAAGCTTGATAAAGAACCATTTTTAAACTAGTTAGCTCCTCCAAAGTAAATATGGTTAACTATCTTCCTAGCTGACAAAAGGTTCTAGTGAAGAGATGATAAAACATTCCAAAATATCTTTGAAATAAATATTAAATTTAAGTCTAGATTTCACGATCGCAGTTCTACTAATTCGCATTCGTTACCTCAATAAAAGTGGAAACCTTCGACTAAAATAAACGACAATATCGCTTTCCTATCGCTAAATAAAGGACAAATTTGTGCTACAACAAGTCACTACTCTTAACAACTTTTATGAGAGAAACTACGTTTTTCAATGGCTAAAAGGCGAAAATATTTCCACAACCGTATTTCGCATTTTTCTACATTTTTCTCTTAAATTATTTTTCTGAGCCATGTATTGTTATTGTAATGTCTTTTCGATTGCTGATAACTGATAGCTATGGCTGAAGCAAAATAGAATACAACGAGTACATCAACTTTGTGATAGCGGGATCAACGGACAGCGAAACAAGCAGCAGTGTGTGCGTGGCAGACCAGCAAACAAGCGGGCGAACAGCAGAGTTGCGTAGCAGCGGGAAAATCCCTGGGATTTTATTTCATATCACAGATTTGCTGTGGCTTTACTGACGCTATACATGTGTGTGGGTGCAAGTGAAAGGTACATGTCTACAAACAATGGCATGTAACAACATAAGCCTGGACTCTCGCCGAGTTTTTGCCTCAGGCGAATGGTGTAAAATGTCTACCGACTGGGATTACCCCAACGCGCTCTATGGTAGCATATCCTGCAGGTAGTAAAAAACGCATAAAAGTAGTAACGTTGTAGCCGAGAAACACATATTTATTTACATATCTTGCATACATGCTTTGTACACATAAATGTGTTTGTTTTTGTAAGGGAATTTAATCTTTAGTATAACAAAATTGAAGTATAAGTTTTTATTTGATTGAAGTTTAAATAAAAATCCATATTATTATTTCTATTAAAATATGCTAAAGAAGTTAAAGCATGGATATACTGAGAATATTTTTGTGATATTTAATTTAAATTATTTTAATAAAATTATGAATGCGTAGAAATAGAAAAGGCAGAGATTTCAATACCACTTACAAAAATTAATATTTGTATTGATGCATAAATCAGCAAATATGAGCAAATAAACTTTGAACTTTCAATAACTCTAAAACTTCTCACTTACCTACGAATTGTGATATTTTTTATTAAATTTATTAGCTTTGCTTCGTATTGTTATTGTTTTTTCCACAAATTGTGGTCATAAATAATATTTATAACCCCATTTAATGTATATACATATATACACAGAGTGTTATTTGGTCACGAGAAAATCCGCAAACTGTGGGCCTATCAGCAAACTTCCACTCAATTGCGCTGCGGCACATAAATTTCGCTATATTTATATTTTGTTAACATTTTATTGCGGTTTTATTTATTTCGCATTCCTCTTTTCATTCTTCCTTCCCAGCCAAATGACGATCGCATTGAAAATGTAAATAGTTTGCTTAATGGATAAATGAAGAGCGAAAAGTGGTATTAAAGTATCCGCAGTTAAGATGCGATTAACGGATTTGTATTCATACATACATACATATATACTTGCTCATTCAGTGTCCAGTAAAAGCTTATTTATGTACCTTTTTATAAATGTGCAGAGTTTCTTATATAATGCCCATCAGTATGAATGCGGCGGAGTGTCAGTGACAGTGATGCGGTCATGGCCAAATGTATGTAAATAAATGGGTATTCGTTGAAAGGTTTGGTGGTCATCGTTCTGGCGTTATGCAATAATTTTAAGAATTTCTATTCTGCTTAGCTTTCATGTCTATAAATGTTTTTATATTATATATTTCAGAGGTACTGACACTTTTATAACGGCAGTGCTAAATAGTAAAGCACCGAATTTTATTTTATTAATTATTAACAGATAATTATTAAAAGATTCAAAATCATTATATAGTCGGATGAAGCGCACATTTATACACATAAAATCGCATAAATATATAAGCATTTCATCTACGTTTATATATATAATTTATTCGCGTTCAGACCTTTACTGAAATTCTGATTGGGCTTCTCATTCGAAAGACTCGAACCCACGACTTAACGGAGATATATACCAGAACCAATCACATATGTACTGAATACAAATATATAGATTAAGCATAACTCATCTTTTCAGCAATGCTACTACCAGCCGCCACTGCCTATAAGCAACATTTTAAAGGCATAAATTATTCATTCGAAATTTGAAAAGTCGAAAATTGAGTTCACTGCAAGAACTCATCTTTTGTCGACTATGCTGTACCAAAATAAACCCCCAAATGGTGTTGACTGTAGAGGAGTAGAATCGTCCAGAAGTATAGTCGTCAAATCAGTCTAAGTAAACGCATGTGTTCGACATTTATAAACCGAAACTCGTCTTAGGTGAACCCTATATGACGTTTATTCACAACTTTGTGGCTGACTACATCAAGAACTGTCAGTTAAATATTAAATGATCTCAAAAAGATAATGCAATAAACCACTGAGCGGTAAAATCTGCAGATTTCACACAAAGGTCAATTGATTTAACTACATTAGAGTAATTTTAGTCTAATTTGTCTTAGTTTCATTTAGCGTAAAAGCTTTATACCACGTAAAATGTCTCCCATCTTATATATTGGATAGTCGAATAAATCGTTTCGTATTTTATTTGGTTAAATGAATAAATGAAGCTTAAAATCTCACCTTTCCAACACTATATGGTATGACATAATGTGATTGGTAGGGCTAAAGATATACGACTGCAAAGACATCTATTGACAAAATACGAAAAGACCTTTTCTGTTTCTGTGTGTGTTTAAATATGCTTGCTAACAAATGCATTTTCCTTGACCCGAAAATAATTCAATGCGTTGAAAAATATTTTATAGAGAAGATTTGAAGAATTTTGTTGGTTATGCTAAAGATTAGTCATCGCTGTATAGTATTCCCTCTTGACCGTCATATTATGAATGGTATTATTTTTTACGAAATATGGACCAATGTTTACCTCAGGCAAACATTTTCAAGGATGTAACGACGTCTCAACAAAGGCTTGGGGATCAGTCCAAATATAGCAATTGTGTTATTAACATACCCAAAAACTAAAAGTGAGCTTCTTTGAAGAATAAAATTTTCTTGTGAAAATCAGGATAAAAAGCCATCTCGTGCTAGGCTCACTCAACAAATGTCTGACGCCGTTGATGGTCGTTCGGCAAACTAAGACACTTCCGCAAAATCCTCCATAAAGTAGATGGGCGCAGCTTTAATTGTTACCCTACGCCGCCTTAGGATGCATATTCCCCATAGAGTAAACGCAGTGTAAAACCGATCCATGGTGGCTCGAATTAACGAATCTGCTGGATGATTTGACGACGGGTATGGAACGCAGCACGGGATGTCAGGAGCGAAGCGAAACATTATTTTGGTATTAATTTAATGCCGCCAAAGCCAACAAGTTACGTGTGCAGGCGTCAATTGTTGATTGGCTTACAAACGGTCGGAGTTGACAAAAAGCGTTTAAATATACAAATATATATACATAAGTATTTCCATACGTGATTAAAAGCAAAGAAAAGGTGAATGCGTGGATATAATCAAAATTTATAATTTCGATTATCATTTATTTTTTGCTTACAAACATTTCATTGACATATTCAAATATTGTTATATTTTTTATGTACAAGAATGGCATTCATCACATACACATATTCACAAATTTATATACAAATAAAAGCATTGTGTGAATGGCTGACTGAATGCCAACCGCAACGAAAAAATACTGCATATTTCCACCACGAGGTAACTATGAACGGGCGAACACAAAGGTGAGCATATTCACAGCACTGTATTAGTGCACACTTCCTCAAGCATACACATACACGATAACCACACGTGTACAATGGAAGGAGGCATAAAAGTGGAAATCATGCACATAACACACAAATAATGAAGCAGAAAAATGAAAATGAAGAGATACCAATTTGTCAGTGTGCAAACAACAGAACCACAGAAATACCACTATGACTTCTCGCGTGTGGGCGTGTGCGCTTTCTGTGTGTGAAGTGTACAAAAGGATATGTACTAACAGCGTGATGAAGGACAACATATTTAGGTATGCTGTTTGTGGGCACAATGTAAATAATAATCTGGCAGACATGCGAAGAAATAAACATTATGCGCCGCAAATAATATGCTTATGTTGCCATTGAAAGCTTCTATCGTGTATATAATGCATATGTACTCGCATGCTATATGTGTGCGTGTATGTCAGTTTGCAACAACCCGGCATCAATAGTCTATCAAACCGCAGTCCAGGATTTGAGTGAATATTACATTTGCACAAAGGTTCATGATTTTCATTCAATTCAATTGGATATGACGATGAGTGCTTGCCACACCTATTTGCACATGTATGTATATATGCTTTTATTTTTATAAACTCATCAAAACTATAAAAAAATTATAATTAAAATCAATTTAAAGAAATAAATGCGAAATATTTTAAGCTTGTTGAGCCATTTATCACTCTCCGAACTGAATGACAAAAAATTATTTTTTATAAATATGTTTATTGAATTATGGCGATACTGTTTTGCTTCAACATCTATTCTAACTTTTTTCAATAATCACTATTTGTATACTTTTGCAAACAGTTGCTCTTAACATGCTCACCAAGTATAAGTAAACCCCACATTAATATCGCATTCCATATCTAGTTTCTTGATAATGTATGTGTATGTATAACTGTCTGAACATGCTTTCTATTTTCCTACTTTATTTTTGAAAGTGTGAGTCTTCGACTATGACAGGGCTGCAAAGCCTTTTACTTTTATGTGTTCGCACAAAGCGTCTATGTTGTTGTGTGTGCTTTTAATGCCCATCAAGGACGATGAGTGTCATATATGAAATGATACTCTCACCAACAGTGCGACTTTGCCATATCAAAATGTGCAGACGGAAACAGTGCTTATGCATACTATATACTAACCCATATAAGCTGACAAAATGCAAACATATTTACTTATTTCTATATGTATTCGTGTAAGTGCAAATATATAACTGGAAAGTGTATTCTTCGTTTGTTTTATCATGCGTTGAGTGCATTTTAAAAATAAACAAACAGCTTTGTGCAAACACAAATATCTTATATACTTACACGTATTCACAGATGTGCATACATGTGTGTATGTATGTACATGCATTATAAATGCACAAATCAAATATGAATATAAAGTATACACGCATATAACTAAGTAAATGAAGAGAGTTATTTATATTGTGTATATCAAAGTGTGATTATTTTAACCCTCCAAATCTAGGGAAGGATAGTTACTGGGCATAAAAATGTAGATATAAGTAAATATACGAATATTACTGTATAGACATCTATGTTTGGTTCTCCACAGTCATCAATGAGCTTCTCTATAAATTCACAATTCGTTTAAATTGAGATCAGAAATTGTTAAGAATCTCTATTTCTCGGATATTATATGGCAAAAGATTAGATATTGCCTGCATTTAGGTTTGACGCGATTTTTAATGTCAATGCCTGACTTTCACTTGAAACACAAATTAAATAATTTTCGTGAAACCATACCTTGTTTATAAGCCTCATAAAGCTGCTCTACGGAATTACCTGCCATTTGAAATTAGCGTGGAAGTTGTTGCATCATCCAATGGCCCGAAAAATAAGCAAAGGAATTTGCATACAGTAATACAAGCTGAAGACGTTATGTTGAAGACAAAGCTTCTACATATCATTGATAAAACTGTAAATTGTATTTTTAATTGTTGCTTCTCTGCCAGCTTGATATTCTTTGAGAAAAAGCATATGAGATCCCACAACAAATCAAAGGTTTAAGCGAGCAATGCAAGGACATACAAACATATAAATATGCGTTTCGGGTGTAACGAATTGTAGTTTCCGTACAAATTGTGCTTGTATCGCTTTATATTATTAAATTTCTCTTGCTGTGTATAAGGGGCTACATCAATGCACTTTCAAATTTTTTTATTTGCTCTTTCGATAGTTTATATTTCCAAAAATATTCTGTGGAATCGGCAAGGTCGCACTTGGAATAGTTTTTGGATGGCAGCGTTCTAAAGAGCGACCGCTCGGAGATGCAAACATATGTATATAAGTGAAACTTTAAACGCGTTTTCCTCGAAACGGCATTTTCAAAGTTGCTGACATCATAACTCAACGAGAAATTAACCGACCGACTTTAAATTAAAACTAAGTATTGTTGAATATATTTACTATACAATGACCTACGATATTTTCGATTGCTAGAAAATTGTCAATTTGGCTTTAAAAACGACAATTTTTTACTAAAAAAAAAATTATTATTTTTTTTTCAAAATTACGTCATTTTGTTAATTCTTAATATTTTTTAATATTAATTTGTATAGGAAAAATCTCTAAGTTTAATAAGCTTGAATGAATTTTTTTGTTTTATATACTCATTCGGCTGGAATAATGCCAGCAGTTGGGGTACTTTCTTTTTGGCACCTCCGAAGATAGCACATAACTCCGTTATTTATCAATATTTTTTAGAAACAAAATCTTAAAATAAAGCTAAAAAAAATACCTTATTACGTTCAAAGAAGTTCGAAATATTCAATCGAGTACTTTCTTTGAAAAAATTCACGAAATTCGTCTACTTTTCATGCGTTACACTGGTATAGGCCCTTAAACATGTATTCGTAGAAATTCGTGTTTATGCGTATATATATGTATTTAATTTCGTTTGCAGATTGTACAAATATATTAGGTAGAGTTGCAGCAAGCATTCAATAACTGTTTTTTGCAAGAAATAATTTTATAATTTTTGCCAAAATTTCACTATAAACGATAAACTTGTGAAAAAAGCTTGTACAAATTGTACAATTTGTATAATTGTGGTTTGTGGTGTTAACAATTCTAGAAACTTTTTCGTTAATTTGAACTCCTTAGCTTTTTTGGATAAGGTAAAACTATAAGTAAACAGGAAATTGTAGCAGCTAATCCAACGTAATTTTGGTTTCATTCGATAAAAAAAATGGAAAATTCATGTAAGCACGATTTCGATTTACTCATGCAGCGAAATTCCATCTGCGAATCGCTCCGCAAAATAAAATTGATCAATTTCAAAAGCATGTGACGGCTGGCAGTGAAAAGTGGCTAGGCCAGGGTATTACCGGGAAACACATATTTGACCTAAATCACATGTTTCTGGTTATGTCAAATAAATGTTTCAAAATTGTGCAAAATATTAATTTATATTACTACACTTTATAAGTAAAAGGGTTCAAGAAAGCGCTTCTTCATTGTAAAGTTTTAAAAAATCTGCTTCGGGTAACACTTTCATTGGGAGATAGGTAAAAAAAGGCTTCTACGAAAAAGCTAAAATTTCTCTCATTGTTAAATTTATTGTCTTGTGATAGCACTGATTTCTATTGATTGTAATTTTTGAAATTGGGCACCAATACATACCATTTAGGGAAACGAATAAATTCATAAATATCTATATAATCACAAATTAGTGAAAAAATATATAAATTTCCGCAAAAAATCATATTGGACACCACTCTTATACTAGATATGATTTCATTAAACAAATTCTTGGATAGAAATAGGCCAACTTTCCATTCAATTGCACAATAAAACATTTTTATCCACAATCCGCTAAGTGATGTAAAAAGAATTGGATTGCACAGTTTTCCATTACATTGCAAATTCATAAAATAAATTTGTTACGCATACGCCATGGCAACCCAAGCAGTGGGGTTAATATTAGCACTAAGCGAAATAAATATTTTCTACATATTATTTGCTCTGTATAATTGCTGGTATGTATTGAATATATTAAATGTATGTAAATATATATATGTTTATGCCTTTATAAAGGTAAGCCAGCACTCCAACATATTGCCACAGCAATTTACTTGAAACAAGTAAGTAAGAGCTAATTTCGGGTGCAACCGAATATTTAGTACTCTTGCAACTTGCTAGATTTAAAGGCAGGGAAATACTATAAGTTGTAAAACGTTGAACTACGGGGTCGGAATCCAAGCAGTTTTATATATAGCTCATACACTGACCGACATATTTGGCATAAGGTTTATTTCCAATCGTCCAATTTTGACCTCGGCTACATTAAAGGCTTCTCATACCATTTTTGGTGGGCTGAGCGACGACCACTTTATAAAATTTTCAGCCTACAGGTACCTTGTACTACTGCAAAGCGTTGTTCCAATATGTTATTTTAATGTTCTATATTTAGTTTTAATGCTTAATTATGAAGAAACATTAGGTGAACAAATCTATTATACTCTGTAGCAACATGTTGCAGGAGTATAAAGACGAAATGCAATATTTCAGTAGCGCTATGGAAGAGCTTTTCGCAGCGCTTATAGACTTGAAAAAGGATCTGTGATAAATTAGCGGCAATTTTACCTGAACTTTCTTGTCTTACAGGCACTTGCCTACGTCTGGAATGCTGTGGCAGTGATTGAAAGACTGAAAATTAAGTAATGTGAGCACCATGAAATCTGTGATATTAAATAAGACAGCAAAGAATGCTTAGTTGCTTGGTAATATAATAGGGGTAAAATTTTTCGCAGTAATTCAAAAATTTGATGAACTTTCACATTTGGTATCAAAATTAAGGGGGAGAGTTAAGGAAAATTGCTCTAAGTTAAGTAAACTTATCTGATTTCCATACAGTAAATGCTTATAGAATAATATTTAGAGGCGTCACTGTACATTAACTTGATTTACTCCCTTTTAGAGTCGCACAATGGAGATAGATCCCGTTGCTTTGCCGCCCGGAAAGTGTGCCCTTTATTCATATTACCACAAAAATGCGAAATAATCACTTTATATTTAAACTTTGCTGATAGGCGGCAGTAAATGTACAAACTGAACTTTTTATTTAATTGAGACAATTTATAACCCCTTGCGGTACAAAAAGCCGCACAAACTGCTGGAAAATAATAAATGGGAAAAAATTAAACGAAACAGCGGTTAATGTAACGATGTGAACGTTTCTGTCTTTTATCACGCGGAAGGTTTAACATTTCGTACAAACTTACGTTGCGGAAGCCAGTGGCTCAACCTTTGGATATTTGCTTACACCAGCGACTGACTAACAAATAAGTAAAAGCTGAAAAGTGTAAGCAGATGTTATTTACAACAGAAAAGCAATCGGGCGCTTGAAAAAAGGCAAGCATCGCAGCCACATATGCAGATATAGGAAAAATTTCCATTTCGACATTGGCAACTGGGGCTAAGAGTTACTGCCGCATAAGTGGTTTTCTGGGTTGTGAATTGTGTTCTAAAGTCGCTGCCGCATACAAGCTATATAATTGCAGTTGCTGCTTTAGCCGTCTGTTGAAGCTATTGCCGCTGTGGTTTGGTAAAAAGTGCGGTATATTTAAAACAACAATTTAAAAGCCAAGATATAGAGTATTTAAATAGATATAGCTGCTGATGTACTAACAAAGAATGAACTAATTTCAATAACAATGGCCTCCAAAAAAAGGTTTGATGCGGCTCTGTTCGTATCTGTTGTCGGTGAGGTTGATAGTATAAACCTGATTTCTGCTACTAAATGCCAGCTAACAGCTCTAGTTCACACACAATTGTTATTTCACGGTGAACGTTTCCACCGAGTTTTAATTTCTTTGGAGCACAGGTAGCAAGGTAGATGCAATGGTTGACTTATGCGTGTCCAGGACGATCTCACTCAAGAAAGTCACTCAAAAAACATGTTCTTGGAGTATAATTTCTAAAAAACGTTAATATTTTTCAAAAGACTGCTGTTTTTTTTTATTACTTCTTATTAATGTGAGCTGACGTGGAAAATGTGACTAATATTTTCGAACCAGTTCATATAATGTACCCACAATCAGGTCTAAAATCTTAGACACCAAAATGAGTGCAGGTCAGTATAAATGCTAGGCAGCAAAAATGAAACTCAATTAATTATCATACATATTTGCTACTTTATAAGATACTGGCAGAAAAGTGCTTTTGCATTTAGAATTGTATTCTAGCACAATGTTCCTTTTCCTTTTTAACTTAGGATTTTAAAGCTTAATATTAATCACATTTTTAGCGATAAATCTATGATATGGTATTCTTTCTTCCATTTGGTAAATTATGCCATAACTGAAAAAAGTGTACTCAAGGTATTAATAAGAGCATGTGTCAGTTCATAAGCTTGTCGTGTGGTCCTTAATCCCAGTCCTAGGAGCTGACACATAATGTACATTTGTAAATGTGCCATGCAAATGCGTGTGGCATATGGCACACATGTGGCATACAGCAGTTTTATTGTTGCATTTAATATCCTCCACTGGCCTGCTGGTATTGTGATAACGATCACTGACATATCTACGCAAGCAGCCTTTTTTATTGCCGAGCTAAGTGTTTTATTTATTTTTCCTTATGTGGTATATACTTAAATATATATATATTTGTATATATGTAGTTGATGTACTTCATATATGAGCATACTATTGGCATAATTATGTGTATCCCTAGCCACTGTTATATTAACCCTCGCTGATAGCAATTTTCGCAAACGACTTTCCACTGACTTTGACCTCTCGTATTCCGACAATTCAGGCATCGCATGCCTTTGAAAGCGTTTGGCTTTCTTTATTTGGCATTAATGCCTGCGTGCTGTTCATGTCATTAATTAAATATAAATTTTTTTCCATGTGTGTTACACTTTTAATACCCTGTAAGAAAAGCTAGAGTAGTGGGGAAAAAATAACAAAAATCTCTGAATAAAATTTTTAGCTAAGTCAAGCAAAAATAAAAATAAAAAAATAGCGCTGCTAATACAAAATTTTCTATTAAATTGCATTTTTAATTAAAATGATCAATTTGCAAAAATTCTTTTGTGCTCAAGATGGGTTTGGGCGGGCTAGCTACACGCTAGATAATGTATACAATTTATGGCAAGGGTAATAATTTTTATGGTGGTCCATTCTATTTTAGCACTCTTTGGTTAATTTTTCCGCATCATCGCCGTTCAATAGCTATTAAAAGAGTGAAATTAATTGCCTTTTGCAGGCTACAACAATATCTAAACGAAAGCTATGAAACAAAAATGCAGCATTAAAAAAGCAGAAACAAAAAAAAAACAATAACATTATCGACTAGCATTAAACTCGACAGCTCGCACAACAAAGCGATAAAAAATATTTTAAACACAACATCAACAGCAGCTACAATGGCCTATTTGACAACTGCACTGGCAACAATAAAAAATACAAACAAAACAACAAACAACAGCTTGGCATAACAAACCATAACCGGCGCCGACCATAATGACAATCGTCGGCTGTTGAAATTAATACGGCTGTGTCTGTAAATAAATGTTTATAAGTATGTTCCTGAGTGAAAAAATAAAAATAAATAAATAAAAATTAATGTATGTATATACAAAACAATCAACGCATTACTGAAAGCTGTGGCGCGAAAAAAAACAAGAAACAATAATAAATTCCAATAAATGCAAACAAAGGATACGCTATAACAAAAAAGAGCATAAAAATAAACCACAACCATAACCAAGCAGCTGTGTGGGTGCGAGTATGCGTGTGTTAGTGCTTCAATGCAGACAGAAAAAAATTTAATTATCGTTAAAATCGTTTATATATGGGTAAGCAATTAATTACTGCACATTTATGGTAATGGGGGCCCACATGCCGATACACAATTTACGACTTGCGCTTCATTCACCCTTATATGTGCAGCAGTATTGGTGTACAACCCAACAGACACCGACCCGCTGTGCTCCATGTACTATATATAGCGTACTGAGTGCTCACCAGCTACACATTAACACCCAGCTGCGTGGTTAAACAAATATGTCAACCCGCGTGTACCGTGGCGTATGAGTGACATTCTTCCATGTAAATTATTCAGTGATGGAAACGATCTTTTTAAACCACATACTCACAAAGCGTGTTTCAAATATTTTATTTACTACAGCAAAATATGCAACGGCATGTTTATTCTGCGTTATTTATTCGTTTAAAAATATTTTAAGCCTCTGAGGAGAACAATGTGTACATTCGTGGTAACTCGCTGTATGTACTTAAAATAGAGATAATGAGTATTGTAAGCCCGCAATTTAATGCATAAATATTGATGTGCAGCCACAATAGTAAATATTGTTTTCTGACTATACACTATTTAACGATTTTTATAAATATATTTTGTTTGTAATTATTTCATTATAACTTAAACAGGGTTTGCCACGAAGTTTGTCCCACCAAGAAGGCGACTTCTGAGACCGAATGAAGTCTATGTATATGTATATATGATTAGCGTGGCATTCATCTATCTTTCTGTCTGTATATACGTGAACTACTGACTGACCTTTTCCACCAAAGAAGACGCATCTACGATATCTGATCGATATCAGACAACTACAGCATATAGCTTTCACACAAACCTAACGATCAACATTAGACTATTGTACAAAATTCTTTTTCATTTAAAAATGTTTTTTCTTTAGACACAGTTGGTTTAAGTCAACCAGAGTACCCAAAATAATTATCTTGAATATACGAGGACTAAAATAGCTATGAACCAATTTAACCACTTTCACTAATCATAAATCTTTCGAAAAAGGTTACCTCAAAAAAACTAGTAATTCTTCATCTAAATTCCTCACTCCAATGCCTTATTACTATTCATACATTCCTTGAGCATCTGACCTCATTCGCCTCAGCGAAAAAAGCGAATGAATGTGTGAAAATATTGCTTACTTTGTTTGACTTGTTACTGAAAAATACGTGTGCAACGATTAGACGGAACCAAACGACATAACTGCACGCACAAAATACAGTTAATTTCTGCAGCGAAAACATGAATATAATTACGCCGTAAATTAGAGCGTTTTATTGTTTTATTATCGCCATATAAGCGATTATTAATTGTTGTAAGTCACGGCAAATAGTAAGATGTCAAAGTAATTGCACACACTAACCGACAATCAAAACGCAATTCCGTTACAATTCCAATGCAAAACGTGCACGAAATGTGTGATAATTTCTATTATTAATTTCGGCTCTCTCATAAATTTATATAAACCAAATAGTGCTTGCTACACGATATGGCGACGATTATACAATCTGCATGGCATGATTTGCCGGAAGTGTGTTTGGAAATTATTTCAACATTTGCTTGCGGAAGGCAAGGAACACCCACACACAACTAATCTCAAATTATGACAGCAATATACCTGCATACAATCATCCGATTTGGTGTTTGGCAGTAGTAAAGAAAAGAGTTGGGCAAAAAGCTGGTTACATGACGCGGGTGAAAGTAAGAATGAAACACGCAATTAAATTAGTTGTAGAAGTTCCTGGGGCCTGTGATTTCGACTCGCACTGCGTGACATTTATTTAGGAAAATGGAATTTAAAGGTAGTTTTTATTCATAGTTACATTTACTTTCATAATCATTGAAAATAATAAGTTAAGTATGCCTCGAACAGTGTTGAAAATTTGGGAACTGTGGTGGTTCAGTAAAATCGTATGCAATATTAATTGTTATGAAAATTATGTTAGGGGGAGGTACCAGAAAAACTTTGAAAAAATTATTTCATAAAATTTTAGCATGATGCTTTCAGAATATGTCAAACAACTATTTGAATATTATTTCAAGTATTTCTCATATAAAATCGCATTAACCAAAGCGCCTGCAATCCATCAATCTTCCAGTGTTTTAGTTTTAAGTGCATTTTTCTCAAATCCATGCTTTTAGAATCTACTACCCCGATAACTCAAAAAGTTATTGATCGATATTCATGGTTTTGCACATATGTATGTATCTTTTTATGGATAAAAAATTGTTCGAGTGTTTTATTTTACGGAACAAACTTAATTTATTAAAAAACGTTATCTTTGTCTTTTGCAGATCAATAGAATCGATGTTATAATGGCAGCAGATTGAAATGACTCACTGCGAACTTCCCCATAGAAGTTAGTTTACGGCCGCCATTTTCAATAATTGAAATTTTGCTTATTAATTTAAAGTATAAATAAATTATACTTATTTTCAAATATATATATATAACTTCTTTAGTAAAAAAAAATGATGAAAATGAGCCAAATTTAAGTATGTATGCCTCGCCCACGCCCTTCCTTATAGTTATTATATACATATATTATAATATTATATATATCTAACAAACTGAGAGTTATTCAGAAATGCAGCTTAGAGACAGAGCTCAGCTTATGATTTTGTGCTTTCCGTTTCATATTACTTGACACCCAAAATTGGCAGTTGCTGACCAAAGATAATATATATTACGTAAATTATAATCCGCTTTGTAGTTAAGGTGAAATATTTAGAATAAAAAAAAGGATAATATGTGAGATATTCCCCGTCATAGTAACAATGCAATAAAAAAAATTACAACTTTAAATATTTAATTTGAAGTTTCTGTAAACTCTTTCTTTAGTGTAATCTGAGCGTGACTGTATTTCTCTGGAATCAAAATTTAATTTTTTAACCTCAAAAAGTCCCTGAACATCGTATTTTCCAAAACTCAAAGTGTTATTTGTTTTCCCACATATCAGAACCGCCCTAATGCATACCTTATACTTGGATATGCTGCAGTTATGCCTGAAGTTGCAAAAGCAATTACGCGATAAGACTGTATTGTTGACTACTTAAGCTGCTCATACACATTAATCCTGCGTGAATTTGAGTTTGGGAGCAGCCCACATGCTTTCTCAGGAAAACAGTGTTGCTATTGATGTATGTAAAACATGCAAATTCTTATCGCAGATCTCACACGCAAGTCCCACATTAGAAAGCTAGTTTAGTAATATAATAAAAAGTTTTTTTTTTAATGAATTTTGAAAGCTACGCTAGCTCATTTCTCACATATGGATTTAAGTGGACTTAATATTGTTTATATGATAATATATATCCAGAAATTTTACACAAATTGTTATTAAATATTTCAAAAAAAATTTAAGTGAAGAAGATTTGCTCTAGTAATATTGTTTATCAACAATTTTCTCTGCATGGTGAGACAACAATGTGAAGTAACATAACTTGCTACCAATACAGTTAGTTTATTTAAATTTGAGAACCAATTGAGCGTCAGTATACAGATTCCTCTCTTTCCACCTTTACTAGAAGCCTAAGAACCGTAGAAAGGTAATCAGTAGACACCCGTTCTATGTTTAATATTAAAAAGTCTCTGCCGTAGATTGTGTAAACTCACAAACCAGAAATTTATTTTGAGAAAATATTCTATGCAATTTGAGAACTCAATATGAATTTACATAATTTGGGAACTATTCTATCCTCAGTGGGAGGTATCCTCTTAAGTTGAGATCTAGTATCTCTGTTGCCTTTTCGCAGGTTTTTTACAAAAAAATATGATACTTCATGTGGTTTATCTTAGTTATAAGAGAAAAGCTTCTATTTAGTGTGAAAATAGTTGTACAAAGTATAAAAATATCATTAATGGCGATCTAGTCTAAATTTTTTATAGGTAATTTATAGTTTTATTCAGGAAAATTAGTTAAAGATTGAAAGCAACTTCATTATAACGATGAATATTTAATATACATATGTTCGTTTCCTCTTTACGACTTTGTTTTCTTTAAAAAGTTTGAAAAAGATCCGAAATTAGAAACTGTCCTCTTGCAATAATTCGAACATATATTTGCATACGCGCCTCTTTGAAATACCTAGAGTCAAACAAGCAAGTCCTAACAGCACATACTACTGGTTCTACTAAACAAATTTGGAGGAAAAATTAGCGACTACTGTGCTAAGAGGTCGGTGAGGTAATTAAATTGTGCTGATTACGAATTTGTGTTCAAAAGTTTTCCAATACGTACAGCTATTTACGCCATTTTAGCAAATGGTGGGGGTTCGATCCCTACACCGCTTGGCTACAACACAAAAAATCCTACTTGTTAGAAAATTTTTACTACCATTTTCGTTTTTAGCAACCCAAAATTAGTAATCAATAGCCTCTAACATCCGAGTCGTGACTGTAGACTAGTGTTATTAGTATTAATCAGCCACACAACTTCATGCAATTCAAACTTTAGATAATATTAATGTTATTTTGTAAATATTTTTTCATAAATTGGTCTATAAGTTCGTAGAAATGTAACTGCTTGTACTGAAAAGTTGCCGAAATTCGCTTCAAAACTTTAACAAAGTACCTGCTACTAATCATCTGCCCAAGCATTCCCACAGTGAACCGGCTAGCTGACATCATCAATACTTCATGTTTTGTATACATAAAGTAATTTAATTTTATTACACGTGTGGGAAATGCCTCGACAAGTATACCCAAAAACATTTATGTGTTTGTGTGGTTTCCACGAAAAAGCTGAAATTCTAGTTTAATATTGATAAAATGTAAAGCAGTTGAGGATCCTGAGGATTAAAATTTACTACACAAACTTAAATTAATTTCGTACGATACACTGCGCTACCTCTAAACTAAATGATATTAATGAAAATAAGACACTAAAGTGTGTTCGCTTATGCAAAATGTCCTTTTGTGTCACATTGTAAGCACAGCAAGCAAAATATATATTGTTCGCTTATGCAATCTAAATATCCACTTCTGTGTTGGTTTATGAATGTAGTTTTTTCGAATTATTGTTCTCTATACAATTAGTTTCTAGAGCATAAATATGCTTGTAGTCTTTTTGTTATTTGTTGCCGTGCTCGCCACTGTGTTATCCACTTAAGTGAAGTACCACTAGGCGTATGATTAATTTATTATGTTTGCACCGCCGCCCTTAGCCAGTCAACGACAGCACAGACTTATATGTATATCTGCTATATATGTTTATGAGCATGTATTGCTGCTTTGTTAAAAAAGGCGAGGCTTATGTGTCACAGCCAAATAATTTGTCGACACATTTTTGCGTTGGAAAAACATGGCAGACAAAGTGGTGACATAAATATATATATATATACCCAGACAATACTACACTTTCCATATTTTTACATTACCATATATGCGCTTAACTTGGTCCCTTCATTTCTGTATTATTAGAGTCAGGAAAGGCACTAGTCTACGGCAAGAGTTTCATGGCTAAAAGTGAAACAATCGGAAAAGTGACACTTTTACAGTAAAAGTTTTACTCCAATTTATTAAAGTTAGTTCATAATGAGCGCATAGTTGCTAGTTTGCTAGGGTGTATTTTTTGAAATAGAATTAAATAAATGAAGTGCTAGAAGTAAATCCACTTTAAATTGAAAATGCAAACTTTACTACTTATAAATTATCAATTTTGATGTATGATACTAGTATATTTGCAATCCGAACTGAAAAGTCGAAATCTCCTGCCACAACACCCTGTAATATAGTAGTTTGCTGAATGTAAAAACACTCTCAGTAAATTATTTGGGCTTTTGGTTCAAAATAGTTCAAGAACTAGTTCGTTTTACTGCTGAGATTAGATGCTCAAGTCTATGTGGGTGTAGAGAACATATAGTGGCTTTAGTAAGCTGTCAACCCATATGAAAATTACTAATTGCGTTACAGTATAATTTTACGATTTGTATGTTCGATATGTACATATACTATTATTTTCTCTATAAATATTTTATTTTGAAATCGAGACTGGAAGTGTACTTGCGCTACAAATTAACTCACTTGAATGCACTTTAGTTTTAGGTTAACCATTACAGCTTTTTTTGGCTATTGTAAAAATTATATAAAGTTTCTCATAATGAATACTTAACAATTTTGTATAATATGATGCTAATTCGATGTGTTTTCTAACTTTTTTCGTACAACTATCCATGTGGACATGTTGCATATACTATATATTTATTTATTATTGTTGTTGTTTTGCTCACATAGTTATTCTCATTGCTTGTTAGCCGCACACAAATTATTCGCTTCATTTTCTTTTCATTCGTTCTCTTTATTTTCGCTTAACTTTCACTCCCATTCGCCGTGATTAATTATCCGGCGCTTATATATACAAATGTGCATCGCCACGCATACGCATACACGTTATACATGTGTGCGTACACTCGAGTGTAGTTTGCGTTGATTATGAATGCTAGACGATTTTTTCGCATCATACTCGAAACATCAAAACCAGGCCACAGTCTCGGTCGAATGGCTCAATAGCACTCATATACGGCTATACGCATATGTATGTATTATGCATGCATACACATATTTGCAAATAACATTGTGTATTTTGAAGTGCTTTCATTGTAGACTTGTGCTCTGTTCTGCCCCACAATGGACATGTGGCTTTTGATTAATAGTCCACTGTGCTATTATCTCGGTCTACAATGGCGATTTACTTGTCGCTTTAATGCTGAGCCTTGCTGTTAAGCGTACTTACCAGCCCAACAACTTTCATATGTATTAATTGTTCGGTGCGGTGTAATCTCTTCTCATGAATGTACAACTAATTGTTGTTATTATTCTTGCTTTGTTCGACCTCTTTGTAAGCAGCTTCACTGTTTTGCTTTTCTCATCATATTTCATCTTAATAAATGAAAGTTTGCCAAACTTCGGCAATTGTTCGTACACTTAGTAAGAATACAAATTTGATTGGCTTTCTTTAAGTACCTGTGAATTGTCTTCGCGTTGCCACGTATTTTCATTAAACACCGACTGTCACGCTTAATTGCAGCATACAAATGGCGCACATAAATAATAAAGTTTGATTTGCCTGATGCATCACTGGAGGAAAGGTAAATATAAGGAATGTGTGCTTATTGCTCCCGTGCGAAACCCTCAATAACTGACCTTTGCCACTGGTGAAATGAAAAAAATATGGAATGAAAAATGTTGAAAAATTTTGAGAGAAAAATGTTCTTTTGCGACCACGAAACTAAGGGCACAGCGAATGCAGGTAGTAATTTTCTTATTTTTTCGAAAATCGTCTTTGCTCATAAAGTAATAAAGTTCATCTAGAGTAAATAGTACATAAAATAAAGCAAGCCACGCATAAAATTACCTTTAAAGTTTTCGTTGTAAATTTTATTTTCATGTAGCACCTATTTTGCTCTTTACAATACTTTTATATGTATATAGTATTACATATATGAATGAATTTAATTCTAATAAAAGCAAATATTTTATATTTTTACTAGTTTCTCTCTAAATTTATTCGAAATTCCTATACGGATTAATATGGAAATTCCATTCACATAATTTGTTTTCCAGTTCTTTTGCTTTTAAAAATCTAAACGCTGGTTTTATTGCTTATTTCATAGATGCAAATGCAAAAATGAAATCACATATTTTTTCTATACCAGTATATTTATGTTTGTGCTCACTAGTAATTGTTCATATCCGGAGAAGTGCATGCATATTCAGGCAGCCACTCTTAAAATATTTGCATATTTGAATTTTCACTCAAAAGGTCTTCCTCCGGCTGAAAGCAACTGTTATGCAAAGCAATTTAAAGTAGTCTTCAACTATGTTATGGTACTGAGAAACTATATTCAGAAAACAGAACACTAAATTTGTATTTACTTGCTTACATGTGTTTTTGTATAAAGAAAACCCACTTGACAAGTATGATAATAATTTCAAATGTATGCGTGCACAAACCAACAACAAACTTTATGCTTAATACACTAATTGTTGGTAAGGTGTTTTATTTAAATAGAAAAAATGTTCTTAATGGAATTTAGAGTTATCATCATAGCCTAATATAGAGTCATCATCCTACCTTACTCAACAGCAACAGCACACATACCAGACGCTTGACAAAATAACAAAATTTAAATCAACCAATGCAATAGAAAATTATTGTCGAAAAGAAGAAATCAATCAGTCGAAATATATGTATGTTAATAAACATGTCAATAAGCTGAAATACAATAAACTCAACTTAGCAATTGAAAATTGAATCACCTGTGGCATACGCCTGAGTGGTTGTCTGGGAGGTTGTTCACAACAATGATGTATCGTGTTTCTAAATCCAGGTCATTTAGAAAATTATGAAACTATAAATATGTAGTTTTGTTAGTAGACAGAGATAGATAGAGATTATATACCGTTTATGCACAGAAAGCAATGCTTGCTGCGTGGGAGTACGTAGCGTATGAGTAACAGAGAGATTTCAGAGAAAATTAAATATTTTAATTAAAATTACATATAGCAACAACTAGAATTATCAATTTTGCTAATATTCTCAATTGTCATTATTTTTTAGTACTAGGTTGATCGATTTCCTTTTTAGGCAAATACTACAATATATACATATATGTACAAGTATTAATTTTGATTAAAAAATATTTTAGTAGGTATTTAACAAAAGTGGTTTAATGAATTCCAGAAACAACAAGAAACTAAAATTTATGTATGTATGCAAAATGCTGATCAGAGAACAGTGAAAATTCGCTGAATACTGTAAATTTGTAAATGATACACCAATATTTAAACCGATTATACATACTTCTTACAACCTGAACAAAGTTATGTTTGGCATGCTTTTGATATTTAGAAAGACATATGGGAGACCCTATTAAATAGTACCTAAATGATTAGCGTGCTGGGCTGAGTAGACTTAGCCATGTACGTCTGTCACCAGCAAACTAGTTCCTCAGTTCTCGAGATACCGATCTGAAATTTTATCCACGTTTTTTTCTCACTAAGAAGTTGCTCACTTGTCGAAATCACGTTATCGTATATCTGCCATCCAAACTGTCCCATCAAAATGAGACCCTTGTATGTGATTTTTTTTTATTTAATAAAATATCTTTCCGAAAGTTGACATGGATTATTTTTCAAGATAGCGGTACAATGTTCGAATGAATAGCTCACATCTGACTACTTTAGCATATATCTGCCAAAGTGACCCATCAAAATCAAGCGCTTTTATTTTCAAAATATCAGAAACTCGTAGCGTCTTTGCCGCTTTAAGCTAGGCTATGTTACTGTTGTCTTTTGAAGGAGTAAATAAAGCGCACATATTAATTGGAGTACACTCTATGTGGTATACAAATGTACAATATATGTATGTAAGCTATATACGCATAAATATTACTGAGCGTTAAATGCTCGAGCATGAGAAAGCATAAATATCTGGTTTTAGGTGTAATTAGCAATTGTCCACGCACAATTGCTGAATCGCCTCGCTGATTTCGCCACATGCATACATACATATGTACATATGTGGGTTATTAAGTGACTGGCAATTTTCTACTAAGTTTATGATCAACAAACAACTTCACTATTATCAACAGATAATAATGAAGTAAGTGATTACTTAAATACGCTGACTTTCCAGTCTTAAGAGGAAATATTTATTCAAGGAATGCATACACACATATACAAGCGTTCTTATAATATTTAATAACACTTTTTTAAGTTATTAATTATTTAAATATGTAAAGTTGTTACAACAAAGACTAAATATTTTTATATAACGTTATACGTTTTTGAGAATTTAAGTTTTAACTACAAAAATTTAAAATATTGAAGGCTATATTTGAAGAACGGAGCGTAATAATAATATTCATAGCATAAGTGCATATAAATCTGCCAAATCTGTCTTATGTGCGCAGACATTATCCCACAAAAAGCCGCTTGAAAATTTTTAAACCACTTTCAACCGACTAAATTATTACTGTGTGTAAAATATCTTATTTAGAAATTATATTTATACATACTACATTTTACATTTTATAGCTGTTGTAATATGTTGCATATTGGTACTTGGGAATAGCCAATTTAAATTTTATTCAAAGGCTTTCAACTCGGAGATAAAACGTAGGAAGTTCCAAACAATAAATTCAAAATGTTCTTTTCCGTAATTTTTTTGTCCTAAAATAACAATATACACTGCAGAACTTTCTGGTTATATTTTTCTGTCCTTTAAAAGTTTTTTTTCATTCTAATAAATTAAATAAAAAATCGGATTAAGTTGCTATAGTTCATTAATTGTTCCTTGTTTCGAAAATTTCAGAGGCAAGCGATAGCTCTTAAGCACAGCTCATATGGAGCTTTAACTGCTAACGGCAGAAGAATGGAACACAATTTGTATGACCTCAATTAACCCTTCCCTGTAAGGCATTTTTTCTATACCTTTTAAGTAATCCCCCACACCAAACATTTGCAAGTTATTAATCCGACATCAGATTTTATGAAAATTAATATGACCGGACCTGATAGGAGACATACTATTAGTTTACATAACACGCACCATATCATCCCCGGTACACAACAAAGTCTCGATAACACGTTTAAGTTAATTTGAATGACTTGGTAAAACGGTTTTTATTCTCAAAAGAAGATTTTTGAATATATCTAGTTCCAATTTTTTAATTTTCATATTTTTATATTTATATTTATATTATATTTAATAAAGGGCCAAAATCGATACTTTTTGTTCAAACTTGTTTTAACCGTCGCCAATTTGTCAAATTTCGGAAAAAAGCTTCCACAGCGCGATAGCGACTTTTCTTCAGATTAATAAGCTTTTTGAAATTTTTGTTTTAGATCAAAGGTGCGGCCGCAATAGTAGACATCGTACAAGACCTTTTGTTTACGTGTCATTTTAACAATTTATTTGACTATTATACACTTAATAAATAAACCAAAAAAAACCAATAATTTTTTATTTGTCATGAATGTATTTATTTATAATAAAAAACACGGACCGTTTAGTTAACTTTAATATTAAGAAAAAAAAAATCGCGAAAATCAGTAATTTTTTGGAGGATCATACCGAGGCGATCCATTAAATAAAATTTTAGCTTAAACAAGAATTTCAGCGGGTATTTCTCAGGCGTAGTAGATTGGGTTCTCATACCACTTCTTCTGTTTTTTTTGTTTTGCCTCAAAAGGGCATGTACAAATTTTCAGATTCATTTCTCAAAAAATCAGAGAAAAATCAAATCAGCTCTTCATGCTGATTATTTAAAAAAGTATATATATTTTTAAGGGGTCAGTAGGGTAATCTTTTTCAAATTTTTTTTTTTGCATTTTCTGTTCCCTTATACCCTTAGAATTAATGTAGAAACCTACTATACCGTTGGAAAGTTTCGAAAAAGGCCCAAAAATAATAATACCGCTCGACGTTTTTTCAAGGTTTATGTCCATCTTTGTATGCGTTTTCAGTACCTCAAACTTTAAACGCGTTTTTCTCAAAACACACTTTTTTAAACAGGCGGACATGATTCCGGTTGAACTTCTCAACCGATTTGCTTAAGTTTTTAATAAAAAGCCTGGCCATCGTCCCCACGTTTCATAATTTTTTATAATTCATTGACAATGTTATGTCAAAATTTATGTTAAAAAACATGTGAAAAAAAGAAAAGAATGTTAATGACTTTTTTGTTTATCAACATTTTTCATGATTCTAGTAGGGACAATAACCATTCACGTACTTTTTATGAATAAATTGGATTTTTGTGTTTCAGATGAGCCAAACAAGAGAAATCGTGTCCGCCAGTGAAAAAACGCATCTCATTCACCCAGCCATTGCTCCGGCAGATGTCATCAAAAAATTCCGATTTGTTTATACACTTCACGATATACCTCATGATATGTGAAAAAAGTTGTATTGTAGAATAAAAATTTCTGTGAAAAAAATTTAAGAAAAACAGGCCAGATTATCCTACTGACCCCTTGAGGCTGCCGGCGCTTCCTCCATGGTGTTACAAACTTCATGGCAAACACAATACGCCATGTTCAGGAAGTCGATGGATTAAAACCGAATACCTTTCTCCGGTATTTCTTATTGGTGGCTATCTTTTATTGAATGTAAATTTCTAGATATTATATCTGAAGGTGCGATTATATTTAAAAATATACAAAGTGTCTTGACATGTCTTTACCTGTTTAATTTTCAAATGGCTGTCTACTTCAGCATTTCAATATAATACTGCACTTTTATTTAAAATGTATTTCAATTTCGTTTCCAATTATGGCCAGCAAGGCATTTTGTCTGCGGCCACTACACTTATTTCTCCAGAACTCGCTTGTTGCCAATTTGCTTTATTTCCTTTCCACTTGTATTAAATTTAATGAAATTACGCGTCACTTATTCTCGCCACGTTTTCAGCGCCAACATTAGCAGGTGCCAGAGGTTTATGTCCTCGCACTTAAAACTGCAGCTGGGCAAAGGGCGTTTGTGTCAGCTTTAATTTGCTGAGCTTTTGCGTTTTACAACTTTTTTTCTTCAAATTTTATATTTTTGATTTGCTTGCTTTTCATACCAACATCACTTTCATTCCACTTTCTACACATTTTCACATTTTCTCACTTTGGTATGTATGTATATACGGTTTCTGACTTTTTTGTTTTGCCTCACCTTTTTGTTGTGGAAGCGCGCTGAGTATGCAGTGCACGTAACTTATGGCAGCAAACATCTGTCAATGCCAATGCCAAATATCGGAAAAAGGTACATAACTGCGACAATTTTCACAATAAACCTCGTTAAGTTGAGTTTTCCGGTAGATTTTTACTATTTTTGAGACTGTTGTGCCTTTCACTAGCACATGTTACAAGGGCAGCAGACTTTGCATTACTTATTGCTGCACACGCACAAATAGGTCCATTACGTTCCGTATTGGGTTAAGTTGAGTGTTGTAATTCCCGGATGAATTTGTTACGGCGCTGCGAAAGAACGTGTTCATGCACTTTAACTACTAAGTGACACAGATAACGCTGTTAGCTAGAAGGCAGGAAACATTGATTATACGCACACAAACACTATAAACATATATACATATAAGTATGTATGTAAAGACCAATAGTAACTAAGTGTACGACAGCGCCACCGGCAAACCGACCGAACTACGCTTAAACCGACACAAACAACTTCTGCGACGTAAACTTAGCCTTTCAGACAGTTGCCAGTTTACGTGTGACAAAGCAAGGACGACATAGTGGCGCCTTCTACTGGCCAAAACGGAAGCACGCAAGTACACACGTTCACGCTTTAATTGCAGAGCTCTTACTACCTTGGGCACAACATCTCTTACATCTCAACACTGAACTCTTACAGCTGCTTCGGCCTCTCGTAGCAACAGCAGCACACAAACTCATACAAGCTTAATTGATTTCTATGTTACTGTAGCTGACCAAAATGCACGCAACTGCTGAGCACTCATACGCACTGTAGGTCTGCATGGAGAACAATTGCCGGTGCTATGCCTGCATTTGAGTTCCATAGAATTGCACAAATGCCACACATTTAAATTGCTGACAGCATGAAGTTTTAGCAACTACTGTTACTATATAGTTGTTGATGCAATGCAAACTGTCAAAGTGAATGGTGAATTATATATGTTATAGACAACAACAATTCGGTAGTTCACAACCGACAAAAGCAATTAACGCCGCACAGCTTCACTGCTCGCTTCAACGCTGTGCACCCACTCAACACATTTGCGAACTGCTGGACATTTCACGTAATCTTAGCGCAGCTTAATTTGCCTTAAAACTACTTGGATTCGGCTTTTACTTAGATTTAAGCACTTTTAGTTTAATGGAGATCAAACACTTTTGACAACTTATTTGAAGCTTGTCATATTTTTTTATGCGCACAACACAAACTACACTTTAAATTGCAAATCGCATTTAGATTTATTTGCGATAAACCGTTATTTCGCTTAAAATCACAAGAAATTACTATGCGCCGTCGTTGCGCTACGCGTACCGCCGTCGGTATGTGTACATCCATACCAAACAACACAAATATCGAACATCAACTGACGGCAGTCCATTGAAATTGCCGAGAGTTCGGAATGTTGAACTCGTATTTGCAACTGCTGTGCACGAGTCGTGTTTGCACCAACTTTTAGCAGCGACGCAATTTTCCTGCCGCGAAATGCGGTGAGCCTGTTGGGGACGACGCATGCGTTGCAACATTTTACCCTCCAATTTAGGGTTATTTCTCTTGTATGATTTTAATGCAAGGACTTTTTATATCCCCTTATTATGAGGAGTAAGCTGTGTAATAAAAGGAGAGGTATATAAAGGTTATTATAACGAAAACCATAGAGGGGAAATGGAAAGTTATTTATTTATTAATTTTTTTGTTATTATTATAGAGTGGCGAAAAAATTGAAGACTTCACTTTTAGAGCCTCACAAAACGAAGCGTATTTTAAATACTAATGATTATTTTGACGTGAAATTTAGCACAGATGTCACTAATAGTGCTACCAACTTACAGAAAAAAAATTGACCGATTCGAAATACACGCGAAGTATACATTAAAAATTCACCTTTCAATTAGATCACAGTGTTACTTGCGTGTAAAACATAACTGATAAGTGCCTTCATAAATCTATCTCTGTACCACTTTAAGCCAAAATTGAACGTTGGCAAATTTTACCTGCTTTAATGGACGCTCAAATGTGATATTTTCAACACTTCATAAATGATCGCATAAATGAAAAGATATTTTGCAACAAAAAACGAATGCATGACCGAATTTGGTTTGTGTAAAGTTAGCTCGCAGACACCCCTAACTAACCGATAGAAAACAGACACTTTTTTATACCCTGAACAGGTTCGTAACACCCAGAAGAAATCGTTGGAGACCCTATAAAGTATATATATAAATGATCACTATGTCGAGCTGAGTCGATTTAGCGATGTCCGTCTGTCCGTCTGTCTGTATACATACGAACTAGTCCCTCAGTTTTTAAGATATCATTTTGAAATTTTGCAAGCGTCATTTTCTCTTCAAGAAGCTGCTCATTTGTCGGAACGGCCGATATCGAACCACTATAACATATAGCTGCCATACAAACTGAACGATCGGAATCAAGTTCTGGTATGGACAACTTTCACATTTGACAATATACATTCACGAAATTTGGTATATATTATTTTCTAAGGCAACAATGAAATCTCCGAAGAAATTGATCAGATCGGTTAACTATAGCAAATAGCTTCCATACAAACTGAACCCATAGTTACTAACAGAAATCCAATTGTGAAGGGTATTTAGCTTGTTTTCTAATCATCCTCCTTATCGCCCATGTATCTAAAATCCCCTAAAGTGTATCAGCAGTTCTGATTGAACTTAGCAACTTGGCATTTGAGGCATTAATTTTTCGAAAAATATCAAATTCATATCGAATTCCCTACTGCGCTAGACTACTCTTTGTTGTGGCCAAACGACGCTTTATTTGATGGAAACGAATTTTTGGTTGTGAAATTGGACCAATAAGAACAACTACAAAAAGTTTTCTGTGATTTCAAGTTTTAAATCATCACTGATAATAAATGAAGTTATGCATGCAGACAAAGTTTTATATATCATAAATCAATAAACCATAAATTTATAAATTTTATAAATGGACGGTATTTATATGCACAGCTGTGTCCTGATTTATATTCCAGGAACAACGTTTGCGAATCGTACAAATTTATTACCAAAGTAATTGCTCGCGCTCTGCGTACAATATTCAGTCGAGATAATCGACCATCAGACACCCATCCGCCATCGCGTGCAAGAACTACATAGATCTGTGCTCGTCCACTTTATGGCAGATTGTCCGGTTAGCGTGCTTACATAATTCAAATCGTAGAAGAATTAAAGCCAAACGACTATCAAACGCGTCACAAGTTAGGTGAATGGGCCCAAAACGGGGTGGCCAGCAAGCGTGATGAATTGGGACGTTAATAAGCGAAAGTGTCGCATTTAGAATGATGGTAACTCACAAGCAATTGTTGTGACGCCGCTACATCCTCAACAATTAAATTTTTAGTCTGCTAAATGACTTTTTCATGAAACAATCAATTTATTGAAATTTTTGGTGAGCACATTCTCTAGCGTCGTTAGCCTGTGTATGGCCTTCAAAAATTTGAGATTTAACATTAGTGGACAATTTTTAGAATATTTGGCGTAAACCCTTGTCTTTGTAATAATGCTATGTTTTCTTCAAAGCGATTTCTTCCAAAATCGCCCTTTTTATATTTCAAGGCACACAAATCGATTATACTATGTATATATATTATATGTATCGGGTATTTTTTTCAAATGTTGTTTAAAATACTTTTCTGCTATTCAATTCCCAGCACTTCTTTATAGTCAGTCAAACGTTACTTCAATGCCAAAAGGCTTTGGTGTCTAGTTTTTGCATTTCAATTGAAATGAAGTGGTCTATTTCTAAGTTATATGAAAGTATCTAAGTTATCAAATATTAACCAGATGAAGAAAAATATTTTTACATTGCTATATTTATACGCAACTGGCTTTACTCAGCTACCAAGTAACTAGTTCTGTTGAAAGCCTAGTGGCGCAAGCTTAAAACTCCGCGTACAACCGTATTCACTACTTCATATGTATGCCACTGGATTGAATTGCGAATGCAATTGGCATTTGTTGTTGTGGGCATTCATTTGATGTCTGCCATTATTGGAAATCACTCGAACGTAATGCATTGAGCGCCTAAAAGCAGGCTTTCCGTAACTTCTGAATGTTTGGCTGTGTGTTGCAGCTAATAGCGTATCATTGCGCATAATGATCTCAGATAATATTCATTAGACTGCAACAGAGAGGAGCGCAAAGAGGAGTGAGAAGGAAGTGCGTGTATTTGTGGTTGTGTGTGTGCGTGCGTGTGTTTGGAAATGCAAATAACCTGAAACAAAAAGTAATTGTTGATGCAAACGCAACGTAAACAAACACGCATTCATCTACGCGCACTTTAGTGAGTGTATAAGCTGCCAAAGTCGCTTTTGAAAAATTACGGAAAGCACTAATATACCGTATGCAGATATCAGAGCATACAAATGCACAAACATACATACAAATCATGACGGGAAATACAAAACGCAGAGTTCAATCCTATAAAGTTCACACTAGTCGGCGTTATTATTAATGCGATGTTGTATGTATGTGCATAAATGCATATGTATGTGTGTGTGTGTGCACTAGGTGGCGCGCTCATTGCGAAGTTCAGGCGTTATGTTTGTTTTGTGAATTTTTAATGACTTTCGGAGCCAGTCATGGCATCGACACATTTCTAAATTCGCATTTGTGCTCTACACCAACACATGTAGGAAATTATAAGTATGCACGCGTTGTGTGTGTGCATTTGAAATCAATTGAGTTTGTATGCTCATTTCGTATAAATCGCACACATGTACGAGTATGTATTGTGTGTGTGCGTGCATGAGCATACATGTAATTTGTCCACCGCATAAATGTGTGCTTCATTAATTTTGATCACTCAATTTCGTCGCCACCACCACAGCCAGCTTTTGGCGCTGGCTTTTCCGCAGCTGTAATTTTGCTGGAAGCATTTTGGTCACTCTCAAAATTTACTGCTATCAAATGTGGAACGATTATAAGTCGAATAGCATTGTATATGTATGTATATGTAGGCAATAGTTAGGAAATAGCCAGCTCAATAGCAATTGAAAAAAGGAATAAATAAGCAGCTTTTGAGAAAGCGCTAATGAGAAGTTGTGGTTAACTTTTTTATGTCGCTTTATGTTTTATATTTTTAAGAAGTTAAACAGTTTTATATGTTCTTATTATGCGTAATAGCACTCCGAGCGCATTTTATATATTTTTAAGTTTTTTCATGAGCCCTTAGTTTATCTTGAGCGTAGACGAGTGTAACTTATTACTTTGTATTTCAGTTAACAAATAAAAAAAGGAAAACTTAGTAATTTGGATTTATTTATTTATTTTAAAAACTTTATAGAAACTTTACAGAGCCTCAAAAACTTTCAACTTCATATAGCGGCACCTGGTTTTACTTATATGAAATACATTTCACCGAAGGCCTTGAGAGGTAGAGCAACTGAACATGCTTCGCGAAAATTAGAGCTCGCTCAAACGTAATAGGTATAGTCCTTATAGACGCCCACTAGCGGTAAATTTTCGTTCAAATAAAATTATATTCTTTATTTAAACTGTCTTTGGTAAGCGCTGGTTGTTAAGCAAACTATTGTCTCTGTTTATTCTATTTAAAATGTTGGTAAGCACTGGCGCCATTGAGCAGTGATGGCAAGAGTGCCATCTACACATCAAATGTGCTCGAAATTACCTTACAGGAAGTGCAGCATGAACATAAAACTTTAATTAGCAGCACATATTGCCAAAGAAAAGTTTACCTTTAAGCTTTTACCTAAGACCGGCAATAAAGCTTTCTAAGGTGTCCAAAGTTCTTTTCAAAGTTCAGATACTGTTACGTCAAAAGCGTTTAGGAACTTAAAGCGTTTTATCTAAGCTTTGTCTTTTAGCGCTGTTTTCAAAGCTTATTTCGCTCACTAAACTTTAGAATAACCATTATTAGCAAAAAGCTCTTCCGCATGCTATATTTAGTTCTTATACATTCTTTGTTTAAAATTCTGAGATATAGGTGTCCAGAAAAAATGAAACCTCTTTTGGACTGCAAAAGTTTATTTTTAGCTGATTAAAAAGCGTCGCATGATTGTTTCTTAATCAAAGTATAGACCCATAATTTATTTTTACTATTATCCGTAAGGGTCGTTACATTGGACATTCTGTGCGAGTTTAATGAAAAAATGTGCAACTGTCAGTGTAATATGTATAACATGTTAATTCAATCGGGCAATATAATAAGTCACTTTTGCTAGTCACTTTTGTTATCAGAACCAAAAAATTTATCTTTAAGCTATTAATAAGTAATGTGTGACATAACTTAGGCTTCATTCATCGAAATATTTTTTTTGCTTACTTTCTTCCATTATTTATTCTTCGTCAAAGGTTTTTTGACAAGCTGACTTTACGAAAATTTCAATTTTTTTTAAACAATTATTTCAACATTATTTAAGACTCAAAGGTCAAAATTTATTAAAGGCATTACTTAAATTTAGTAAATATAGCTATTTATGTACATACATATGTCTCACTCATATTATGCCATTCGCATTATTTAAGAGAAACAAAATTTTACATTCTCAAAATTTGACAGTCTGAGACGGCTTGCCTCTTAAATGCTTGTTTTATCTGCAAACGTAGAAAATGTAGAAATTATATGCCAAATTAAGCATATGTCTTGAATGTTTACTTAGGATTTAAAGAATTGACAGGCATTTTAATTAGATAAGGCATTGGCAGGGTCAATGGTGTAAGTTTGGTGAAAAAATTATTTAAAATATTATGATATGCGCTGAAATAAAATGAAATAATTTTTAACAAGCTAAAATGGAGTAAAAGCTTTTTGGTTTTCTTAGACTCAATTGAATCCATCGTTGAAATATTAAATTTTTAATTTCGAAAACGGAAAGTCAACAAAAATATGTTTTATTTTTATCGGCTATTTTTAAATCTCTCCCCTAAATTTACTTTCGCTTAAGGTAATATTTGTTAGGCCTCAAATGCTCACAACACAAGTGTGTATCTTCTAATAGTACACATGTGACTTACATATGTACACATATGCGTAAATGACCCGAAAGAAAATGTTAAACCCAGTAGTGATACGGTTTAATTACTTTTTAGCAGTAAGTTGGTAATTGGCAAATGCAAGTACATACATTCGCTGTACTGCTAATTCTGGATTAGGACGGAGTTCTGTGCTAATAAAACTCCAACACATTCGAAGATTCATTGAAGAGGGGAAACATATAGTTACGACACTTAAAAGTTAAACTAAATTTTTACATAATTTGCTAATTTCAAGCATTTTATGTGCTTTAAGAGCGAATGGAGTTGAAGCCTAACTTTAATATTTTGAAGTATGAAATAATGGACCAGGTTGAAAGAAGAATTTTTCTGATTTTCCAATAGGTCCCTTTGCAATTTGCATTCTAATAATAATTAACCGCATCTTGTATTTGTATGGCCGAGCTTGCTCCCCAAAAATATATATTCCAATTTGAGGCTGGCTGCTGTGCCCAGGCGTCGAACATACGATTTACTGTGCAATTGCAACGTGCGCACCACCTACGGCCTCAGCGCTCGCTCCATGCATCCGATTGCATATAAAACGAGCTGCTAATTTTGGCCACGCGCACGCAAGCGAAAGTGATGTGGCATGCCAGATGCGCATTACACGCTCCTCGATGTCAACGTTCGTTTTTGCTGTTTTTGCAACGATACGTAAACAATCTCGAATCTGAAAAAAGAATCATTGCAAAGCGGTTACATCGTAAACACGAGAATATTTGCGCGTTTTGCGGTTTTCTGTAAAGGCAAAGCGAAATCGTTCTTTTTTTGTAACATTCAGTTTCATTTAGCTCACTTTAAGTGGCAGCTGCAACAGCGCGCCAGCCGCATATTACAGCAGGCGGCTATTTTTAGGACATGCCGTATAGGAGTTTGGAGCGATATGAGCGCCCCTCGTTCTTTAATTGAATTTATTGACGTGTGCCGCTTTCATGCATTGGCATTGATATTGTGTGCGTGTGAGTTGCGCAGGTGTGCGTGTGCGGGGATAAAAATATATGCTATATAGTCAGTTCATAAATTCGGAGCGTTGTGTTGAGGAGTGCTCCAGAGTTTGCTCTACAACTTATCAGAGCGGATGATTGGTAGTAATATTACAACAACAAATATTTAGTTTGATATTTAGTCGGGTTTACTGTATCTGCTAAATATTTGAGTTTTATGAAGTCATTGAATTAACAAAAACTTAGAAAAACGTGAAACTTGAACCTTCATAAATAATATAGCCGTCAGTTCAGATATTAAACCAGAATGTATAACAATAACTCCAAGGTAAGAAAAATTATTTCTTGAATTTTTGTATCAACTCTAATTGCATAGGCTAAAATCCATCTCTTTTATATCGATTTTTTTTGTGACTGCAGCTTTGTCATACATATATGTTTTATATACACCTTTATCTCTGGTATATAACTCACATTATTCTCTTCTATAGAAATGAGCTAAAATCAATTATTTACCGTCTGTACGAGTCAATAATAAATAACCGCTTTTCCAGAGCGCCCTGCCATTTGCATGCTGCTGATTTACATAGCCACAGTTTTTGCTTGTACCATGCAGCATCTACGCGTATATATTTGTATATATAATGCATACATATATGTATAGTTAGAATACATTTTTGGAAAGATTGTTATTCACGTATGGACAACTAATAACACAGGGTGCCTCATTTGTTTTGGCGTCACCGAAATATCGAATAACTGTGGAAACAAATAGTTCCGAGATAACAGATTAACCCAATCAAAATTTTCTGGCACTTTTCATAATTTTTGAATATCTTGAACGATATAGCGATGGTTCCAACATGATTTTGAATTTTGAAAATAATATTTTAAAGTAATATTTAATAATATTTAAAACCTTAACTTAGAACTTGGACAGAGGAAAAAAATAACTGAAAATTGAGTTATTGGCAGACACTTTTACAAAAAAAAAATTAATTTTTATTGAAAATTTCGCAACAATTTTTTTTCGAATAGTTGTAATCGAAAACACAATCGAAGTCTTTAAGAATTGAGACCTGCGTAAAATTTCATGAAGATCGGTTGAGTAGCTCTCGAGCAATCTTCTTGTTGTAGAATTTAATAACACAATAAAAAATCGATTTGTTGAAACCCGTAAACCCCTTATGTTTGTAAATGTTGCAGACCATAAAAGGAGCGTTCCAAAGTAAACACGACTTTTTGAATCTAGCGCCCTCTGGTGGTGCCATCTATATGTCGACTCGTGCGTTAAAGTCTGCTGTCTTTATCGATTGTCCAGTGAGAATTTCATGACATTTCATGGATTGGAAGTGAAGTTTGCGTTTTAAGTGTCAGTATGTTTGTGTTAGCGGTGCGAAAACAAGTTTCGAACAAAGAGTCAACATTAAGTTTTGTTTTAAAATTGGTAAAACTTTTACCGAAACGTTTCAATTGATGAAACAAGTTTATGGCGATGATTGCCTATCCAGTAGCAGAGTACACGAGTGTTTCAACGTTTTCAAAGTGGTCGAGATTACATAAATGACGATCAACATGTGGGCCAATCAAAATCCGTGATCTCCGGAAATTCCATCGAAACTGTGTGTGAAATCATCAAAAATCAGCCGAAATCATCCTTGAAATTCATGGAAATGGAATTGGACATCTCCAAAAAATCGATTTATCGCATTTTGACCGAACATTTAGGCTTACGAAAGGTGTGTGAACTGTTTGTTCCGCACAAATTGACTGACGACCAAAAATTGCTCAGAATCCAACATTCGAAGGACGATTATTTGAGCAAAAATCACATTTAAACCATTAACCACTGCCCGTATTCACCTGAAATGGTACCGTGCGACTTCTTCCTTTTCGGAAAGATGCGAAGAAAACCCATTTGTTCTGTTTTGATTTTTAAAGTCCTGTTTACTTTCGAACACTCCTTGTATAAAATATATAGATAAATGATCAGCATGTGAGCTGAGTCGATGACAGCCACATCCGTCTGTTTGTTCGTCTGAATATAGGCAAACTAGTTTCCCAGTGTTTGAGAAATCGATCTTTTATTTGTACACGACTTTTCCTCTACTAGTCGGTTCTCATTTGTTGGAACCGTCGATATTGGATCACTGCGGCATGTAGCAGGCATACAAACTGAACTATCGGAATTAGGTATTTGTATAAAAATTTTTTAATTCTACGATACATTTTTTCAAAATTTAAATTAATCTGCAGTAATTGTTAAGGGCATTAAGGCTTGCACCGAACTTAACGTTTTTCATTAGAAATGTCATTTCCAGTATCTCCAATATATTGGCTTAAATGGCAAAATGCTAACTAATGATGTTCGACAAAATAACTGTTTCACAATAAAAATAAACTATGACGATTTCTGCACATTGTTTGTATAATTCAGAATTGTAGTGAATCGAGCCTCCCAAATAAATAAAAACTAGCTTAACTGGTTATTAAATATTAAAGCTATGAATTTATGCTAAAGGACATACATATGTAAAAGTACCCCAACATTGTCTACAACGAGCATATTATTCCATGTATTTGTAATATAATAATTGGGATGAAACTACTGGGAATGTTTTTTAGAAATATTAGTATATAATAGCAGAAATAAATAATCTGCACTCTAAATTTTCATAATTAATTGAAGGCGAAAAACAACATAAAGCTTAAAGCTTAGAATAAACACTTGTTTTTAACGCTAACGTTTATGTCTACCAAGAATAGAAGCTCAGCACATTTCAAGGTCTACTGGAAAAAGTCAATTATATATTCTCTCCATTTCGATTTACTCTGCCAAGCAAAAGGCTATTGAAAGAAAGTATAGAGGCTACCAAAAAGATGGAATTTCAACACAAAATGCCTCATTATATGCACACGTAGATGCTCGGCTATAACCGCGTTAGCAGTGTTTACGGCAGTAAAGATGTAGAAGATGCATATACATCAATTTTTGATTTGGTGATTCTGGTTAAACAAAAATGCTCGCTGTAAGAAGATTAAAATCGACTCCATTGGCCGCAAGTATAAGTTAGTCACACACACACACACAAACAAAAGTTTTGCAAATTTCCTAGCATCCTCCAAATAAACCCACAGAGTCCAGCTCACCGCCACCGCAGACGCCACATTTGAACTCACGTCTATCAGTCAGCAGTAAAAATGGAAATTTTTCCCTTTCAACGCCAGTGTGCCGCCTTCAACAATATTTTTGGCTGATTTGTGATATTTTTCTACCTCAGTTGCCACAACTCAGCAACTGTACGTAACATATGGGAACTTTGTTGCACATGAACTGTGGTGCGGCAACGAGCCGTTGCAACAATTTATCTGAATTTTATCTTTCTATGTATATGTGTACTTTGAATATACTTTGATATCGGTTTTTATTTTATTTCAATTCAAACATGAAATATATAGTCAATCTGGCATTCACCATTGATTTTTTCTGCTCAGTTGCGCCCATCAACAATTGCCTGCAATGCTTGCTTAGCCGTCTCTAACAGCAGCAATTGAGCGACGCTCACCGACAAAGTGAATTTCTATTGAACACAACTTTATTCTAACTAAATGTCAGAAATTGTGCAGCGACGGCTGATTGCTATGCCTTTTCATATCAGTTACACTTTTTCCCATGCTCAATGCAAAGGTAAACAAAATAAATCTTTGTTTGGAATAAAACGGCGCACACTGGATCCAACTGTGCGCCAGCGAATTGACTGCACCGAGCTATGCATAACATTGAGCAAATCAAGAGCAAACTCAATCCAATTCATCTAAAATAATAGCACAGCAAATGGTGTACAGCAACAGCATAATATGTAGCACAAAAATGTAAAATGAAAAGCGCAAACAAAGAAAATAAAATATTCAGCGAACAATTTGAAAGGCCTGTGTCCCAGTGACATCACATGGTTATGTTTAAAGTCCGGCTTATTTTGTTACTGATACATATGTAGGTATTAAGCTGTCAGAGGAATAAATAAATTTTTCGAAAAATTTCACTCCAATGATTGGTGTTAGTGCGTTAAATGCTGCAATATGTTCTACTCAGCGCCAAATTGGTTCAATATTTCAGCGACAATATTTGATATATCGAAGTGTGTGAAATCCCCCTCGAAGATTTTTAGGAGCTGTAATTAAAAGGGATATCAAATCTTCGGTCTATGAGTACTTGAGATACACCTTACTAAGAATGCTTGAATTCCTTGACCCGCTTTTCTTATTGAAGCCAAGTACAGCGATAAAGAAAGCTTCTCAGCAGGCATATTGTCATCATGAAAGTTGTTAGCTGTGCACAGAAAATGAGATAACGACAGAGAGGAAGCTGAACGCTGCTTAAAAATGTACCTCGGACACTAAACAAGAGTTAGTGTCTGAAACTCTTGAAAAAGTTGTACAGGTGAAGCGTATTTGAAGCGACTTAAAGCTCAGAAAATAGACGACTGATTTGCTTAAGGTTTCTTTAAAAAAAATATGGAATATAAGTAAAAAAAATCAGATATTTATTTATTCCCGTATGTGTGCGAAAAATTTGTTGCATCATCTAAAAACTTTGGCGAGTAGTGTAAAATATGGTATTCTATTCTGAAAAGCTAAATCCGTCTAGCACCAAAAGCTTTAGAGTGTTGCAAAACCCCAATTAAATCGATTATTTTTCTCTGAAAAATGAAATTGCACAAAGCGTATTTATTCACATATGTATGTTATACAAGTATATCAACAATAAACGGCTAATCAGGCTTAACGTATATATAATAACGTAACATGTATTTTTATGTTCGCAGTGGGCAATTTATATAAATTCATAACACATTTTTGCTCAAAGCCCCTATTGATTGATAAAGTGTTGCATGGCAGATTACAGTTTGTGCAATTACATTCATGTAATCCCTGAGTAAGAGCCGCCAGCAAAGAGGTGCTGGTTAAACTGATAGAGCGATTTGTTAAATAACTATTTTAATACTTTCAATCATGAAAAGTGAATAGCAATATATAATTTCACGCTAGCTGTTTGTTTTTTACTGCGTAAAATATAGTAGCGAAAGCATATTTTCAGAGTATCACTTTCTAAACAAATAAGTGGTATCATACCATATACCTTGTGACTTTCAGTTATCACCCACATCTATTAATAAAAGCATAGTTTAAATGATAAAGCAATTGATATAAATTTAATATAAACCACGATGTATTTGTTTTGTTGACTCAAAATTGACATTAAAAGGTAGACACATTGGTCCAGAACTACCAAGAACTATTAAAGATGCATAAAGACAATTTGTGTAATTAAAATTTCATTGACCGCAAAATGCATGTCAAAGCGATATTTTATGCAGAAATAAGAGTCCGTTTATCACTCTTACATCCTACATCAATCAAATAAAATGAATAATTTGCAAGCGTAAATTGCTAAGCCAGAGCATTACTATCAACACATTTTCCTTACGACAAGCACTTTCAGGCTACGAGTAAGCTTCAGTTTCCTCAAATATATGTATATATAGATAATAATACATATATTCGTTTTATTAAAACCGATGACCCGGCAGCTATTAAACTTTATTTACAGTATTGTTGCAAATTACCTGAGAACAAGAAATTTCGAAAATTCCGAAATTTATATAACTCTATATAACTACATACATATTGTGATTGCACATACATACGTCTGTGTATGCAGCAAAATATTTATATGTGAGACTAAAATTAAACGGCTTCAAAACTGATATGTATTTGCATAATTCCTGTGACACTGAATACCGAAACCTAAATCTCGATGTTATGATGGATAGTTCTTACTTCAGAATAGAAACCGAAATTTAAAAAGAGCATAAACAGTTTATTATACGAAAAAACAGCAAGAAGAGGGTTTAATACTAATTGTAGCTATGAAAAAAAATATTTTTTTTTTAATTTTTGGTAAATTTACCACCGCTCCAAAAGTTCCTTTCATTTTACGTTTTAACATAACTGCTTAATAATGGAACTTTTTAATTTCAAAATTCTCCTACGGTCTTTAAAAATTTGGTTCATTGCGGCATTTTCTTTAACTTTTCTATATTTCTTCATGCAAAATTCCACGACAGTTTAAGTAAATTCATGAAATTTTCATGAAATAATATTCAAATAATATAAATATATGCATATTGGTCTGGAAACGATTTACAAAATCCCGTTAATATTCCAAAGCACCTTCCGGGTTTCCATATACAGTTAACCACAGTTATAAATTTGCAAGCTGCCTAATACTGGTGCTTGTTTTTGTTGAAATACGTACGTGTATAAATGTTTATCTTAGTATTCTTTGCAAATATACCCTGTCTTTATGCTAAATCAGCATGTCTATAAATGATTGTCATTACGAAACTGCTCACTTTCACGTTCAAAACTATACAATTGCAGGTGCATATGAATTTGTTATGCAAATAACACATAATACATTATTTTGAAATCGCTACAAAGTCATCTAATCTTTTAACATTTGTGGCTATGTAAAGCATTATAAAGATTTTGCAATTATTTACTACTTTACAGTGAGTTAAAATGAACCATTTCCAGTTATTTGTATTCTTGACTTTTACAACTTCATCCTATCAAATATCTGCGTTTATTATGTAAAACCTGAGATATCAATAACTTTTTAATAAAAGATCCCAACCACTTTTCCTTACATTTTCTTTGGTCGCTCGGTTCATAGAGAGAAGGCTGATGAGTGAACTCAACTACGAATGTAAAGAAGTATATGGTGTCATGCGGGAACTTGCTCCATGCTTAACAAATATTTGGTAAATCAGATTGCAGCAAGCATAAGTAGGAATTTAACCCGCTACAGTATCCAAAGCAAAATTTGAACTGGCCTTTTAAGATATCTTGAATATTCGAGGAACGATTAGCAGTCCTTCGGAAACCAAGAACGTACATATTGTCAATGGGGTTCAAACTTCTGCTCTATATAATAAATATATGTATTCCATGTGTATGTAAATATAGGACTCTGTCGATGTAAGTTAGAAGCGTGATGCTGCTTACTCTATTCTATATTATCAGTCGTGTTATATAGTTGGTATTCAATGGGCATCAAGAGGGATCTCTTTAAGGGGTCAGTAGGGTAACATGGCCTCTTTTTTCACATTTTTTTCTTGAAAGCTTTTATTCTACATTAGAGGTATATCGTGGAGTATATAAACAATTTTTTTTTGGAATCTTTTGATGACATCTGTCGGAGAAATGGCTGGGTGAATGAGTTGCGTATTTTCACTGCCAGACACGATTTCTCAGGTTTGGATCATGTGAAACACAAAAACCCAATTTACTCTTAAAAAGTACGTGAATGGTTAACATCCCCACTACATAGAATCATGAAAAAATGTTGATAAATAAAAAAGTAATTAACGTTTTTATTTTTTAATTTTCCCCCCTGTTTTTATACTGCAACAATGTTGCTAACGAGAGTATTATAGTTTTGTTCACATAACGGTTGTTTGTAAGTCCTAAAACGAAAAAAATCAGATTAGGGTTATATATACCAAAGTGATCAGGGTGACGAGTAGAGTCGAAATCCGGATGTCTGTCTGTCCGTCCGTCTGTCCGTCCGTCCGTCCGTCTGTCCGTCCGTCCGCAGATGGGCAAGAAAAATCGGCCCACTGCCACGCCCACAAAATGGCGGAAACCGAAAACCTATAAAGTGTCATAACTAAGCCATAAATAAAGATATTAAAGTGAAATTTGCATCATGGATCGCATTATATTTGGAAGTAATTTTTTTTGGAAAAGTGGGTGTCTCAAATGTACATTCGGTGGATTATGTCTCAAACAGAATCGTGTTTATTAATAACCACTAAAAATATAAAAGTGCGTTAACCGACTAACAAAAAACGTCAGAAACTAAATTTTGAGGAAGAAGTGGCAGAAGGAAGCTGCCCCCAGGCTTTTTTAAAATCAGAATAATATTTTTTTGGATATCATCTTCGTATATAATGTTTAAAGCATGCGAAATATGGCTGAAATCTAAACCACGCCTTCTTCCAATATAAAGCTATAATTCCATCTGATGAACTACATAGAATCATGAAAATTGTTGATAAATAAAAAAGTTATTAACGTTTTTATTTTTTAATTTTCCCCCCTGTTTTTTTGTCATAACATTGTCAATAAATTATAAAAAAATTATGAATCTAGTAGGGACGATAGCCAGGCCGGTTTAAGCAAATCGATTGAGTAGCTCGGCCGGAATCATGTCCACCAGTGTAAAAAAGTGTGTGTTTGAGAGAAATGCGTTTAAAGCTTGAGGTGTGCACTTCGAGCGGTGTTTTTATTTTTGAGCCTTTTTCGAAAACTTCCAATGGTAAAGTGGGTTTCTACTTAATTCTTAGGGTATAAGGGAACAGCAAATGCAAAAAAAGAGAAAAAATTGAAAAAAGATTAGCCTTCTGATCCCTTAAGCTATTGAAGGTTAGCAAGGCGCTTTAAACTTACGAAGATGATATCCAAAAAAATATTATTCTGATTTTTCAAAAAGGCTTTATATTTTTAGTGGAATAAACACTCGTTTGAGCTAATCCACCGAACATTTGAGACACCTTACTTTAAAATAACATAATACCATGATGCATTTACAAGTAACCACTCATCTAAGTTCAGTTCTTCAGCACTTCCCCTAATGCCAAATACCACTCCAGTGTGAAAAATAAGGAAATTCAAATGCATGTAGGCACCCCAGTTTTTCCAGCATTCGCGCACACTAAGCTGTGCTATTTTCGTCAACACTTTGTAGGACCATCAATCATACATACTACTAGAGAGCAGATTTCCCTATGTGAGAATGCTTATCTCCACATATGTTTCATAAATATATATATATATATATTTTATATATGTATATAATATATTTAAGTCGCTTTGCTGCTACTTAGTTACATAAATTTGCACATAAAAATATTTGTATATTTGCTGAAATTGTTGGGAGTCCACACGAGCTCATGTGCTTATACATTTGCATATCACATTTACTTACATACACTTATCTATAATTGCAATTGTATTTGCTCCAAAAAAAAAAAAATTCGCTAAGCTATGCGCGCAACCGCGGCATTTGACGCAGACAGATAGTCTCTGTGGGATGTACATTTGTTGCATATGCACACAGGAGAATATGGCATGTTGTATGCTTTGCGGTTGTTGCACTAATTTAAGAAAGCAAGTGCATGGAACCTAGGGAAAACGCAAAGTCTTCGGATATAAACGTATTTACTGGAGGGGATTTCTTATCTGCTTAGCGATTTGGTGATATTTCTGTAAGTAGCATTTTCTTATGAAAAACTTGTGAAGACGAGATGGAGAAGCACTGTTGAGCGGTTTGAATGTGTAATACTTCAAGCAAAGTTACTTTCTGCAGGTAAATTTAGCTGAAGAACAATTAGTGCTTTAAGTTTATCTAATCGCTGTTTTCTTCTGTTGTAGGAACTAATGTAAAATCTTGTTTTATATAATAATTATTTCTGCACTTTTTATTATTTTTATACTCTCGCAACAAAGTTGCTAAGAGAGTATTATAGTTTTGTTCACATAACGGTTGTTTGTAAGTCCTAAAACTAAAAGAGTCAGATATAGGGTTATATATACCAAAGTGATCAGGGTGACGAGTAGAGTTGAAATCCGGATGCCTGATGCCTGTCCGTCCGTCCGTGCCGTCCGTGCAAGCTGTAACTTGAGTTCCTTATTCCTTGGCTCCATAAGAAGATTAAGTTCGAAGATGGGCAAAATCGGCCCACTGCCACGCCGACAAAATGGCGAAAACCGAAAACCTATAAAGTGTCATAACTAAGCCATAAATAAAGATATTAACGTGAAATTTAGCACAAAGGATCGCATTAGGGAGGGGAGCATATTTGGACGTAATTTTTTTGGAAAAGTGGGTGTGGCCCCGCCCCTACTAAGTTTTTTCTACATATCTCGGAAACTACTATAGCTATGTCAACCAAACTCTATAGAGTCGTTTTCTTCAGGCATTTCCATATACAGTTCAAAAATGGAAGAAATCGGATAATAACCACGCCCACCTCCCATACAAAGGTTATGTTGAAAATTACTAAAAGTGCGTTAACCGACTAACAAAAAACGTCAGAAACACTAAATTATACGGAAGAAACGGCAGAAGGAAGCTGCATCCATGCTTTTTTTAAAAGTTGAAAATCGGCGTGGCGTCGCCCACTTATGGACCAAAAACCATATCTCTGGAACTACTAGACCGATTTCAATGAAATTCGGTATATAATATTTTCTTAACACCCTGATGGCATGTACAAAATATGGGTGAAATCGGTTCACAACCACGCCTTCTTCCAATATAACGCTATTTTGAATTCCATCTGATGCCTTGTCTGTATAATACATATGTACATATATTAGGAAATGAAAATACAATTCAATATTAAAAGTTCACAAATTGATCTAATCTAATTAATTTTGCAGGAAAATAAAAAAAAATGTGTAAATGACGGATAATGAAATCTCGATTAACACTTTATCATGCGAGAGTATAAAATGTTCAGTGACACCCGAACTTAGTCCTTCCTTACTTATTTTAATTAAGCCACTAAATCTTACTGTATGTTATAACTTTCTGTATGTTTTATTACATACATCTTAAAGTTTGCTTGTATTATTTGGTTACCGATCTGTATATTTTTCATACAACATTACAGCAATCAAATGTTTTTTAATACCTTTGCATCTCGAACCAAATGAAACCGTATCAAGCACTTCACTTAAATTTAAAAAATGGAAAAATGCATGCCTTGCAAAGAGCGGCTTCCAATTAAATCTCTATGGAAGAATACTCGCTAAAACAAATTGTTTTTTTTTTTTTTAATACAAATTTCATTTTAAAATTTTCGTCTAATATTACATAGATACAAGACTACGCTCTTGTTATATACTAGAAAAAAGTTTTCATATTATAATTGGCTTACATCTGAGAAGAATATGAAGAAATTAGGCCTTTCTAATTTACCTCTGTGGAAATGCAAATTCACGCTAAAGTAAGCAAACAACTTGCTTACCTTAAACAACGGTAAAAGTATAAGCAAAGTTTTTTGCGGCATTATATCCCCCAAAATAAAATCAGAGACTTTTAGCTTGAGGCATGTAGCACGTGACACTTCATAGTGTGACGTCCCCTCCGTTTGAATTTGAATAGTGTTATACTAAAAGGGGGAATAAACAAATAAGGTGGCAAATATAGAGGGCAAAACACGAACATACAATGGAAAACTTACCTATACACAGATCTTGCTTAACAAATTTACCAAGAAAATTTAAGCAGAGAGTTCAACTATACTCCACTTTGTTTACGGGAAAATTTTTACAGTCAACGGCTGAATCACCTATCCGTTATCAACTTATGACTGTTTTCTTTCACAAGTGGTATATTGTGGAAAACGTGAGGGTTAAGGAAATTCCAAGAGTCTTTAATTTTAATGGAATAATCATAGAGTTAGTCGCTCGGATTAAGAGGGCAAATTAATATTGCACTAACTTAGAAGTTTTGCTCAATTCAGAGAGTTGGTTAAACGGCTTCAGTGAAGTACTGCCTTTGAATTTAAAAATAAAACAGTTAAACAGTCTTGAAACACGAAGGAATAGCGAAATGGGGGAGGAAAAATGTTGACATTTTGTTCTCATAAGTAGCATAACATAACGGTTGTTGATTTATAACAAAATTTAGTGGCGAGTGGCCTTGAAAAATATATTGAAAATAAATTGCTAAGTTTGAGTTCAGCCGAGTATTCGATACTACCACAGGTCTTAAGAATTTATGTAAAGCATCTGAAATTTTTCGAAATGTCTCCATCACTAACTTGCATACATTTTTGGCGTAAGTATATATTTATATTGCATTTTTATTACCTTAAGAAAAGTATTTGTGTAACCACTATCATCGGGCGAACTTACTTGTGTTTTCCTTTATAATAGAGCTTGTGCAGCTCTAAGCTTATCTATGGTAAGCTTAATCTTCTCGTGTTCTAAACGCTTAGTTACAATTATCTTACAATCCTTTAATACTTTTGTCGCAATCTTATTACATTCTATCTCAAGACTGACTAAGTCCCTTGAAAAATGCTACAGCTGCATATAACAACAACCATTTATAAAGATTCCACATTTAAATTTTTATGATCAAGTAAGTGAAACAGACAAACGTTATGATTTAAAGCTGCAAACTCGAAGCATTTAAACCGAAATTTGCATGAAAGATAAATGCACCGAAACAGCTGTTGTACATTTTAAATTAACGCTAAATAATTTTTATTTCATACAGAAGTATAAAGACATAACAAGAAATCCTTAATTACAGTTATAGTTGATTCACATGCAATTTTAGTTCCGCTTTGCTTTGACAGAAAAGTTCGACGTATGCATTTCTAAGAATTTGTTCACATTAAAACGAAGCAAAATGTTGGCAACACTTATCTTTTTTCGCTTTGCCAAAAAACATTCACCTTTTGCATTATACGGAAGCAAGGGAAGCACTTTGACATAACTTTTGCTTTCTTCCCTCGTTATGAAATCACGAATTGTCAAGCAAAGCAAGAAAAGTTGTATGTGAGTCGGCCGTTATACTCACCATCAACGCCTTTTCTCTTTCCTTTATGATATTATTCCTGCACTTATGCTTTATCTTGGGACTGCTCAATTTTGGCGCTCTCCATGATGGTTATTAAATTGCAATTTAATTAAAAAATGCGCTTAATGCGCTCAAGATTGTAGAGTGTTCAAGTGTTTTTAACAACGCCACACTCTTCTATACAGCTCCTTACATTGCCCATAAAGTGCTCTCGAAAGCGTGAATGATGTGAAAATTCTACTTTTGCGGTTAATTTTTCAACATTTATCTGCAAATCCCCGCGCTCGGCGCTATTATACTATTTATACTTCTTATATAAAGAAGTTGCACATTTTTTTGCTCGCTCATAAATGATGCATTTTCTGCAAAGCTTCAAGGGCAGTGGAACAGGATATGACGTGCTTAATTCAAAGCAGATGTGCAGCCATAAGTACGCAAAGGCGAGGCATATGTCCGGAAAGCACACAAAGATATATAATGTATGTATATGCATATATACTAATAGTTATTATTCTCCTTATTGGATATAATTAGCTACTGGTATACACTTAAGAGCGGAAATAGCGGCAAAGATGAATGAAGGCAGAGAAGAGCTAATGAGCGCGGTCGCTTGGCAGCCCAGTTGACATTGGCAAAAAATACATTCAACTAGAAGAGGAATTAAATGAACTAAATTAAAATGTAAACGAGAAAACCTGAACGTAGGAGCCAACAATATAACACGATTCGCATATATGTGAAAATATATAGCTTATATAACAAAAGGATGCGCTGATAAAATGCTTTTACCAACAGATTCACATAGAAGTGCTACTATGTATGTGAGGGATTATATTTTCGTGACAGAATCCAGCTTTGATACTTGCGTCAGCTCACTTGAACTGCTCTGCAGTATACGTCAATCATTTCGTCTAGAAGCTTGAGTAATAGCAAACAGGCCCAGTATATCGATTTCACACTTTCGTCACAGTTAGTCCATTTTCGATCGTTATCGGAAACAACTGAAGCCCTAAATCAGCAGCTTATGTCGGCCTAAAGACTTAAGTTAAAAACCACAAATCTATAGTGAAAGCAATGAATGTCTTGAAAGTTGCCAACATTGTCATCGAACGGAACTAAAAGATATTTCTGGAGGTACTCTTTGTCGCATCATTCAAAAGACATTTATTTGATTTGTGAAAAGAAAAGAAATATCATTGTTCTAAAGCATAAAGTTATTTTAATAAGAAAATTGAAGGTAAATATTATATTTATTTTCCATTTTTCGAGGCTACGCAATATTCAGAAATAAGCACTCGTTGTGTAAGGTACTGAAAAGAGTTAGCAGTCGAAATTATAAGCTACTCTTACAATCAAACCTCATTACAAGAAGCAGAGCTAAAGATTAAAAGTCCGAATCATTCTCAGTGCTTGTTTTATGTAACAGAACTTGCTGAGTAAATTTCAAGTAAAACCACAAACACCGTTAACATAAATTCCTTCTCTGGAAACTAAAGATGTAATAAAACAATAAATTGCCCGAGGGAATTCTCAGCAATTTTCGGCGGAAAAATTTTGTAAAATAAATATAAATTGAAAAATTAAATAAAACTGAAATTCTGTCAGAGTTGAAAAATGCATGGCCCTGGGTCGACGCTATGTTACTGATTCGCCGCTAATTTTCCATTCCACTACAGACGGGCAAATTGATTTCTCCACTTTATTGGCAAGGGGAAAGTAGCAAAAAACTGCAGGCAGCGAAGCTGTTGAACCTGAGTTCATTTATCAAATATGCTCCTATGTAGAAGAAATAAAACAAAAATAGCTATGCACAAAGGAGACGTGAGTAAATCCGTGCAAAGTCAGAAGTACAAAAAACGCTTACGTTGCACGTTGAATTGAGTTCAGCGGTGAAGAGTACAGTTTAACTTAGTTTTAGCTTATTTGCTTTCTCATACAACTGCATGCAAGTTTTGTGGGTTGAGTGGCCTCAAGTTCAGTTTGAAACAGAGAAATTTTAATATAGGTATTGCAAAGCCGCCAACAAAAACTGTGTAGACTCTGCGCTTAGTATTTGTTTTTGTTTTTTCTGGCGAGCCGCTAAGTCCCACTTGTTCTGCTTCAAGGATAACGCAGGAAACTCAAGACGTGCGAAACGCCGCAAAAGTTTAGCTACTCCCAAGCAAACATTTTTTCATTGACTTTAAGGCAAAGCAATTTTCTTGAAAAAAAAGCAAAAAAAGAACTGAAACCAAAGTTGATAGTGGGAGCTTACCTGCTGCTTTGCAGTCTTTTGGTTTACCGCCTTTCTCCTAGTAGTGCCTAGAGGATTAACTGTGCAAGCGTGCGAGCAGCGTTGAAGTGTATGGCGGCAGAAAATGCAGAAACACTCTGACAGAGTAAACGAAAATGATAAATGAAAAAATCAGTATAATCGCAAAGAAGCGGAGAAAGAGTGTGCAAAAAATAATAGGGCGGGACTCACATTTTTTTAGTGGAAAAAAGCGCTTCACTTTATTCAAATTTATTTCATTTACTTTCACTCTGTTTTTGTTTTCCAACCTCTCGTTATTTTATGCGCGCCTCGCTTAGTAATCCGCTGCGCGGTCTAATGCAAAATAGCTGCAGGCGCACTTGCCACCCACAACCACAACTGCACAGGTTGCCTCTGCAGTTGAGTGAATTTCGAAAGAGTTGAGTGAATGTGCTAAACAAATTTTGTGAAAAATTAAAAATAAATAATATGCGTAAAAAGTAAACAATAACCAGTGAAGCAACAAATATTCGAGAAACCGCTAAGGAAATGCTCAGAATACAAATGCATACTAGTAGCATAGTTATAGGAGCAAACAACTTACTGTATCAGTTAAGCGGCCAAGGATGTCGGAGTGTAGCGAAAACACTGCTGCAGCGCGTGAGAGCGCATAACAGCATGGGCAAAATAAAACGTTGATAGCAATTGTGGTTGTAGCAATGGCGGATTAACAATTGCAAACTGCCGACGGCTGCTAAATGAGTAGAAACGCGTCAAAAGAAGAGGGAAAAGAAGGAAACACGGAATCTTACGTACAATCTCCTAGTATGCGTTGGTGTTTCTGCGAGGTGGCAGCAATATTTCGTGTGTAATTGCTACGATATATGCAGCAAAATGGCTATAGTTGCTTTGAAAACTGGGTTCTGATGACGATACTCTAGTATATAGGCAGCGTGTGATTAACGAAAATCCCTAGAGAGTTTCGAAATAAACGTATCATGATCTGTTTTTGTGTAGAATAACTTGTATATCTCACAATTTTAGTGCTCCAAAACACGACCAGCATTAGTCGGGCATCACCTCTGTATGGGCTCCAAAATAACCTCGAAACTAAAATTATCCCACCTGATCAAGTAGCCTTACAGAAGTCATACTATAATATAATAGGTTACTTTCTTGATGTGATTCGGTCAAAAAAAGTTTGTGCCATTAAAAAATAGCTTCATCGGATAGATGTTTACTGTACGGTAACGCCTACTCTGTCGCTAGTTTAAATAAACATATGTACAATAATACCTTTGCCGAAGCATTAACCTACGAAACATTAACATTTTCTCTACAAAAGAAAGCCTAAAGAATACTGAAACGCTCTTCAGTTTTGCTGCCATTCCGTAAATTGAAACTTTATTTACAAGATTGTTGTGCGAGAAATTTACCGCTTCACTGATTTGAGCGAAAAATACTGAATTCGTATGAAAATGTTAAGCGCTTATGTTTAGTCTGACAGCTGGGTTTACAGCTATCGCTCTTCTAAATGTCAACTGACATGTGTTTGATTTGACAGCTGATTCGATATGCAGCCATCTAGGAAATTGCATATCTCTAAGCAAACGTTCATTTTGCGTGATTTCAAAAAGAGCAACACATTAATTTGCAGTTCAGCTCAGAGAATACAAATAATTACACTTCCGACATAAGTTTGAGTTCAGAGCTTTTGAAATAACACAACGGGCGTATTTCGATGGGACATCTGCCAAAAGTAGGCTTTGACTCCATTTATTTACTACTTAAAAAAAATCCTGTAAAATATCGAATTTATCGACGAATGAACATATCACTAATATTCTCGGCATTATATCGGTTACACGAAACCGCTTTCATCCAAATCTGCCTTCCATTGTGAAGTTAAAGCATCCTAAATAAAAATTGTGAATAATTTTAATTTAAATTTAAATGTCTTATCTGAATATACAATATAAGCAAATAGCTCAATTCACTGAATGAAATACTTGTGCTACATTCTTCCGGCGACTAAGAGACTAGCGAATGCCATGGAGGAGGGAGCATCACTATATAGATACTTAGTAGCTGCAATTAACAGCTAATTAGCATCGTATTGCCTGTTGAAGGCGAAAGCATTTAATGGCATTAGATTAGCGTAATTGCATGCAGCAACACGCTTAAAGCACGAAAAACATTAGGTACCACAAGTGCACACACATATAAGCGCACTTTTTTGATATATTGTGCGGGAATAAAGAATAAAGGAGACGCCTCAGATAAAAACGCCAAAGTAAGAACCAACAACAAAACGGTGCAATTTAAGTGAGAAGTAAAACTTGCGTAGAAAAAAGAGAAATGGCAAAGTGAACTTACAAGTGTGCCAAGAGACAAAGGTACGAATACCAACAGCATAAGTAATGTGCAAAATATGACAAAAAGCATTACAAAAACGATCAACTTTGTACTTCAGTTCGGCACCATGCTACAGCAGCAACAATGTCCTGCAAGCGACTTATATAATAAATGTGTTTAGCGTACTTCAGTGGAGAGAATGTGTACAAAAAGAGGCCACCAATAAACGTGGTGGTGCTGTGCTAGCATGCGTCGGTCAAGGAAGGAAATACGGTCTTATAAGTGTCTTCCTTGGCTTGAGTATATTTTCGCACTCTGCACTCTCGAATTTCACTTCCTTTACTGTCTTTGCTGTTTGCCTTCACTTATTTACATTATATTCTACAACATTTTTTATGCTTCTTTCAGCGATTCTTTGCAACTCTTTGTAATTTTTTCACCCGCTTCAAATTATGCAAATAAGAAAATAATAACAGTGGCTGACTTGTCTGTCTTTTGCTTGCTTGCAACAAATTGATTTACACAAAGCAGTTTTCTTTTATATAATTCGCTTGGTAAATTTTCCCAATTACCTCACTACGCTGCTCGAAAAGCTGTTTGCCAAACGCTAAGTGAAGAGAAAGTAATTTGCTTTTATGCACTAACTGATTTCGCAAGTGTTTATTGACTTTGCTTGTGCTTGAGGTACGTTGAGTTAGTAAAATTTCATTATACTATGGCTGAAATATATTTTACAGGAGAGCATAATGAGCAGTTATATGCTGAGGCATTGTATCCATTCCGGTTTCTGGATATATAGTATCTAATAACTATTCTTGCAGAGAGTAAACACTTATTTGATCATATTGCGGAAATCAAATTATGACAATGAACATGTGTATAGAACTTGCCGTGACGGTTGATTTGGAATTATTATGTCTAGATGCTGATCATTTGTATGGGAAATAATATTCTGACCGTTCTTTGAGGTATAGAAAACTCAAATTTATAGACTAAAGCTTTTATATGTATGTGTATCAACAAAAATATATAAACTGATCAATGATTCAATCCACGGATTATTCACTTAACAATTAAGATTAAGAGATTCTACCTTCTATCATCCTTTAAGCATTTCAAGGTATCCGTGAAAGTTGTTTCCATTTTTCATTTTAAACCTCTGTCTAGAAATGTGTTAGTGATTCGTGTGCGAGTATTCCAGCTTAAATGATTTCTTATAGGTGTCATAAGACTTTTTCGAAATTAGGAACTAAATATGGTTTATGAAGCGCAAAAACTGCTTTACAATAGAAGTTCAGAATGGTGCTTTAAAAGCACCCTTGCTAAAAAACTAGATAATATGAATATTGCCTTTCACCTTTGGCTTTTTATTGTCTTTTTGTATATCGAAATAAATACATTTAAACTGACAAAATTTTGACGTTTTATTATTTTTCTCTTCTCTCCAAAGCCAATTTGACGCGCTGTAAGTTGAACTCCAAAGGTAACATGATTATCCCACTTCATTGCTACTTGTAAATAACTCAAGTAAATATTTCTTTTAGGTATTTACTTATTTACGCTCCTGTAATCCCTCAACACAACACAATTTATGCAATACATTGGCCAATATTTGCTATACACTCGAATAGGTGTTTTATGTTGACAGTTTTTACATTCCTTGCTTGTGCGAATTTATTGTTTGCCTTATCATTGTGACAAAAAAAAAGTTTATACAAAAGCTGAAAGGTGCTTAGTAACCATAGTATTTTGCTTAGAATATTCTGTTCTAAGAATAATATATAAATAGCGATACTAAAGTTAATGCCCTACAAATATCATGATAATAGGAGATGTGAGAATTAGATAATAGGTGGGTGGGTATATGTATACTTTCTTTACAAAAGTATTAATGAATTGCTGCTGAGGTCAAGACCACCAACCAACGCACGCTTTTGTGTATGCGCTTGTAACTGATTTGATTGTGTGTACTTAAGCAAAGCATTACATTATTATATTTTTTTGTTGAAAGCGGAATTTGAAATATTTACTAAGCTAACCAAATACATATAACGTGCAAGTTATTGTGACTTCTGCTTTTCGAAATATTAAATGTGGTTTTGGAATCAACAAATATCAAGATGGGCAATCCCTTCGCCTTTAGAGTATCTGCGATTTGACTTCATCAGGTCTAAAGCAACATTGATAAGAAAAATTTCTTTGTAAATAATGATCCCTGAAGGCAGAGAATAAGCGAGTTTCACCCGACAGCAGATTCGTCAATTGACTGTATTGGAGTTGATGGCTGCCATGCCACAGCACATCAACGAAACTGAATGCCTACCAACTAAAAAGTAATTTCTCGAGCCAATGCACTATAATCAGGGAAATTAAGATCTAGTTTACTAGATAGAACTGCCTGAAACCTTCTCGGGCTTTATTTTTTAACAACTTTTTTGCTACTCGAACGGAGTCATATGGATAAGGGGAAAGCAGTTTCATAATTGCAAAACTATAAGTAGTGTTTCATTCTACGGAATAAAAATCTATTTTACAATATGATCCCGAATGATGGAATCCTAAGTCAATAACGGCGAGATAAATTTCATACACTTTTTAAGGTTCATTCAATTTCAACATTATGTAACAATTATAAAACCAATAAGAACTATAGTACTGGCAATTTGAATACTTATAACATGTAACACCTAAATATGGTACATGCCAAGGGATTGATTGAGGTTCGATTTCCACAACTTAGTTGAAAATAGAAAATATGAAGGATATCTCTACTGAGTGAAGTATTCAACAGCAACAAAAAGTCATATAGCTTATACGTATTAGCTAAAAATCAGTATTTTGACATCTCCTTATTGACAATGAAGCCAAGCAAGAGCGTAGAAAAGCGGTCTTAGAATTCCCGTTGCTAAGGAGAACCTTCAAATTACAATAATTACTAATATTCACCACGAAATGTGGACATGCGGTTTTGTTTGAGCGAATTTCTATTGAAAATAATTTCATACAAATTAGTATATGTGTGTGCGTTTATATGTACATGTGTGTTCCATATGATTTATGGCGACGCATTTTTTTAAAGTGATTTTTGATTTATTTGATGTCGCTGCGCTATATTTCAGATTTTCGTGATATTTAAAAATATACCTGGGAGTTTTTGCACATGTGTATATGCGCGTAAGTATGTATATTTACATGAATATAAATTTGCATTGAATATTTAATTATGTGGGTTTGTATGGTATTCCACAATTTGCGGTCTTTGCTGCCACTTTTACGGTTTTCATTATTGCGAAGCTATTGCCGTTATTTTCTAAACACAAAATGAATGCGTACATGTGACTTTGTTTGAGACTAACATAGCGGCTTATTTTAATGTTGACGATACACAGCGGCTTCTGAAATTTAAAGGGCACTTTATAGCAATTTTTATGATTTTTTTTCAACTTTTTGTCTTAAATTTGCTTTCATATTTTTTTCAACACACATAAAGCTAAATTTTAATGTATGTCACCTTATCCTAGTCAGTACATATAATTTTTGATTAAATAACCGAAAGTCTATACCATATACATATAGTAGATAGAGGTTAGTTTACTATTTCGCACTTGGCTGGATTCTTACGCTAAGTTTTTAACCAGTTTTTTTTTACCTAATAAGGACGAGAAGTGGAAATATCTCTTCTACTGTCTAGTTTTCTTTTGACAAAAGTACAAATATCTCGGTGGTCATGCCTTCTACGAACCAGAAGCCTCAATAAATTTGTAACAGATTCTGGTCATCGCAATAGACAGGCGTTTCAAACTGTTCAAGTTAGATTATTCTTGCCTGCTGATTTCTTAAATTAAGATCGATGTTATATTATCTCGCCTATATAATTAGTCTGCAGGTAATTAGCTTTAAAGAAAGGTATTAAAAAGTACAAATATATGTTGTTTTAGTATTTCCATTAACCTGAACTCGGTCACCCGAAGCTGTGAGCTCACATTACTAAATTCATTAATTAATTGAAAAATTTCTGTTTAAAAAGTTCTAAGCATTCCAAAGTTTTTTGTTTTTTTTTTTTAACAACAATTGTTCCACATATTTTAGAGATTACTTTTTACACCATTTTCATCCTGATTCGCTTCCACCAACCGACGAGGTGCGACTCCATTGCTTGCCGCGCTGAAGCTTTCCTTTGTGTCGCGACAATCAAGTGACACCTAATAGAAAATTGGAAAGAAATAAAACAATAGCGGAATGAAATAACATTAAAAGCAATAAACTTAAGATAAGTACGCTCAGTGTAAAGAATGCGAATACAAATACAAGAATAAAGCAAAAAATTCGCAAGAAAATCAACAGAATAAAACAGAGGATGGAGCGGCATTAAATCTCGCAAATCCTGCCCAAAGATTTGGCGTAATACCGGCGGCGGTATGAAAGGGAAAAGCGAAGGTAAGGTGCTGCAAGCGCTTTCTGTGAAGCGCTTACGACATTGAGAAAAAATTTGCTGACAGCATTAATTTATTTTGCGAACTTAGTTACAAGAAGCTGCGGCTACGGCAGTATTATAAGAGCTCTGCGAAAACAAGTGTGAAGAAAACACGGAGATTTGGTAGTTTTAGATCTATAGCATTGGCGGTTAAACGGGAAATCTAACTAACGAAAAGTTAAGGAAGCTGTTTACGTAAAGACAATGTGCCAGTGAGGGGTTGCAGTTGGGATCTTATGCATATAATGACGTACCTATATTATTACATATATATAGTATATGCATTGGAACAGGTATTTATATACTTAAGGTGCAACGCGCTCCCTTTGAAAACGTAAATAGTGCGACGGTGATTGCATTTTACCTCCGTTTGCTTCTTCTTCTTCGTATTAGGTCCGAACCTAGGATAGTCAGTCGTTGCATGCAATTAAGTAACTAAGCATTGCAAGTGCCTGGGGAAATTGTAGAATGTAAAATGCTCAGCAACAACAATAAGATAGTGGACATGAGCTATAATCGTACACTTAGTTAACGAAGATGGGAAATTTAATCACCACTGCTGCCGAGCAGCGAGATAATAGTGTCTAGTGTAACTTAAATAATGGCGCGCAAGTTTATTTGAATTTTTGCGCTCCGCAAGATTTTGCCTACTTTTGAAAGAGACGGACGCATTGCTGCGGAGGAATGCTGTTGTATATAATAGACTACTGCACCTGCGATCATTTGTTACATGTACATATATATTTAGTAGCTAGGAACAAGTGATTTCGCTTGCAGACATTGAAAATAATTGAAATATACATTCCGTCGAGTAAAGGTTAACTTAAAAGTAATGAAAGCCACTAACATGACCCTTTGTAATCATGTAAAGTACTTTCTTCAGCTTCACGGATGAAATCACCGCAGACTGAAGCCTTCCAAGGATAATATGAGAAGAATATTCGGTTATACCGTCTTAAAGTAATCTTAGAGGGGAAAGAAAGTGGTAGTATTTGGAAGCGTGGATCATGACAATTAAGCCTTAGACTTCTTGCATAGAAATCTAATCAAAGAATGGGCGAATAATCGGCTCAAAAGAAAAAGTCATCAACTTTCAAATCTTTAAATCGATGAAATTTGGTTTGTCACATATTAGATACGTGACGTAATTAGCTTACTTCGTAGTACAGAGGTATAGCTGGTAAGCAGGCGTTACCATCTGTCATATATGAAATACTGATGATCTTTACAATCCTAACTCTGATGTTGTGGACACTTTTAAATGTGTATGCCCAGAATAGGGACTATCAAATATGCCACGAACTTTTTAACACACAGAAAAAATCGTCGGGACCCTATAAAATATATTATATAACAGACCAGCGTTATGACGTAATCAAGTGCTTGTAAAATTTGAGGGGATATCTTAAAGAAATTTGGCATAACTTATTGTCCAAGGCAACGGTACAATCTCTGAAGAAATTATTAAGATCGAATACCTATAGCATTAAAGAGGTTCATCCATATTATGGGTTACCTGACATTGAGGTTCATGACGAATGTTGCAACAATTTTCATATTATATTTCTAAGTTTTGGGATTGACATTGAGTCATGCTAATTGAATTCCCTCGCTTCCCGTTAAGTCACGTTAACTTTTACCTAATAATATGCACACCATTTTCTCAAAGATCCCCTTAGATTTCTTCTCACAACAAATGTTTACTTTTTATATTATTCTTATTTATTCTATCTCCATATGGTTTTCCATATTCTCTATTCTCGGTTCAAAGTAAATTGTCCCAAAAATATCTCTGCATAATTGAGCTAAACGAAAACAGAGGGGGAACTTTGTGCTCAGCAAACACAACGCCGAGTTGTTGATCGCCGAGATTGTGATGATCATTCTTATACAAAAGTCAGGCGAAGATCCTCACAGAAGAGCAATGCGCTGCGGCTTAGCTAAGGGCGCTCTCGTGACAAAATTCTTACGTTAGTTGACTTTTGGCAAAGATGCCAAACGGACGTTTCTACACACTCTAAACGGGCGAAACGAAGACAATTCGGTGAAATAGAAATATTAAAGTGGAAAAGCAAATTAAATTGAATGTGTGCGCATGAGAAAAGCGGATAAACTGCAGAATGGTCTATAAAAAAGTAATACTATATGTATTTCGAGTATGTATGTATGTATGCGCAGCAGAAAGCCAAGGAATTTTGTTAAATATTGAATATAAAGTGGGGAAGATAAAAAATAAGCTGTGTGATAAAATCTAAGAAAATTAAATGAAAGTTAAGTGTAAATAAAATTCAATAAAGTGCGAAAGAAGGAGCAGTGCTAAGCACACACACGCTTCCATATGCGTCCAAATGTGCTGCTGTTGCGTAAAAAAATGAAAAATAAAAGTGTATAAATACATATGTATGTGTGCATTAAGCAGCACTATGACTGCCTACAATTTATTGATGGAACATGTGAAGTGAAATGAGAATTTATGTGTTGCATTAAACGCTGCTGAAATTGCGGCAAAGCGCTGGCGAAATCCACAATCCGAAATGGTTTTTGACGCATAACAAAACTCTGATGCTCCACCATATCCACATGTGTATTCGGAAGCGTCAAGGCGTGCGTAGTCCACGATAAAACACGGTACAAACATACAGAAGTGTTTATTTACGTTATGATTTTGTGCTTCAACCGCCAGCGCGTTGGTTGTTTGCCGCCGTGTGCCACCCTCGCAGTGCTGGAACGTGAATAATTGATTATGCAAACTTACATACAAGTGTGTACATACATATATGTACATTGTACGTGGCATGTGTTAACTTGTGTACGGAATGTTTATTTAGAAATAATCAAATGTGACAATCGCTCACTCAGCGCCCAACGCAACTCAGCCAGATTTAGATGAAAGCAACTGAAGGCAATTTGGTAGATAAACAAAGCGGGAAAGCGCAACAGGAATCGGCTGAATTTTGCTATCAAAAAAGAAAGATAAAATACAAAAACAACAATAATAAACAACGGCAAATAGTGACTGAAGTGCTTGTTATAAGCATAGTAATGGATTTTATTGCAGCTAATGCTTTGAAATGTGTACGGCGATATATGTTTATGTGTGTGTTTGTGTGTATATGATTTGGCTTAAAAATAGTTGCACTTGGTGTGCAAGTGTGAGTTTGAATATTTGAATGCAAATTGGTACTAATTAGTTTGCTCCATGCATTGTGTACAAAAACATTTGAAAGTGCATTATGACAGGCTGCCAATTTATTATATTATAATTAGACTGAAAATGCAGTTATTTAACATCTTAACTGAAAAATAAATTTAACATATTTTATTTATACTGTTATACAAAAATGATGATGTTGTCGAAAATTGATAGAGAACGACTAATGAAATACATACATACGTGTTTTATGTTTGGGGATCGTGAATTTATAATTAAAAATATCAGTTCTTGCTATACATAATATTTTTAAGCAACAACAACAATTTGTGGTGTTTATGCAGTTTTCTGTTTATAATTTGAAATTGGTTCCACTTTAACAACATACAGTTTCCGAAATCCGTGATATACCATTTTTGGTGCTAAAGCTGGCTTATTAATAGTAAAAAAATTAATAATAAAAATTAATAATCCTATAAAACCAAAAAAAAAATATGTCTAAAACATAAAAAAATTGCATCAAATATGAAAAAAAACAATCGAAAAGTTGGTTCCTTATAAATAACATATGTACACGCATTAGTTAGAAGACGATAGAAAAAGATTTACAAGAGCTACTTTTTACTTAACTCGTTCGCTTCGAAGTTATTTAGGGTTTGGTAAAAAAAATTACATTAAGAAATCATTGTTGTAGTTCAAAAACATAGAGAAAATGGTTAACTTCGGTCGCACCGAAGCTATATGTCAGATGAACTTGACTCCGATCGTTCAGATTGTTTGGCAGCTATATGCTATAGCTATATGAACTGAACAATTTTTTCGGAGATTGAACCGTTGCCTCAAACAATAACCCGTGCTGAATTTCTTGAAGATATCTCGTCAAAGAAAAGAGTTTCCACAAGATTCTGATTGTTGACTTTGTATAGCAACTATATGCTATAGAGGTCCGACATTGACAGTTTTTGACAAATGAGCATATTCTTTGTTAGAAAAGTACATGTGGGAAATTTCAGTTAAATGATTAGCATATATCGGGTGATTTTTAATTTCAAAAAAAAAACGCATAAAATTTGCAAATGTTGACCATGCGAAGATAATTTCATTTAAATGCCGCGGCTGCGTCTTAGCATATTCTTTGTTAGAAAAGTACATGTGGGAAATATCGGTTAAATGTCCCAAAATCTGAAGCACTAATTTGCGTTTATACAGATGGACAGCCATGCTGATCAAATACATATAGGTATATAGAGTTTATGGAGTCTCCGAAATTTCCCTCTATGTGTTAACAATTTTATGCCAAATTATACACTATTCAGTATATAAAAAAAATCATTTTTTCTAAAAACGTTTATTATTCCCAAAAAAGAAAAAAATCTGTATCTTTTTCGATTTTTGATGTTGTTTCAGAGTCGCAGTTCGTACCAACAAAAAAAAAATAATAAAAGCAAAATAAATATCAATTTCTATTAACAGTAAAATTTATTATATTTCTTTTTGCATTGCTACACAATTATTTTACATATTTTATTTACTTATATTATATGTACATATGTAGTATGTATTTTGTCGTTCCGTTTTTCCACTTTGCACATTTTTCATGTTGATGACACAAAATGCAAACATCTGTGGAATTCCGAAATTTGTTTTTACTCAAATGGGTTTAAGAATATCACAGCGCTCGTAGTGAGCAAAGTGCACCAGCATTCACGCACACACACAGTATATATACTATATACACACACTAAATGCGCTACATTGCACCGAACGCACATTTTTGGGGGAAATTTTATTTAGTTAGCTGCTGCGTGGCAGATACAAAAATAAAATTGCGACCACAACAAAAACAACAAAAACGTATAGAAGTTTTGCATTTACAGCTGTTATTGTTGTTTTCGTGTAGCTTGCTATTTCATAGTGACTGCGGCTTGGCAAACTGGCGCGGCAAAAACCATTTACATATAAATTGCTGAAAATATTTACTCGCGGGCTCATTAAACTAAAATTAGTTTCAATGAATACGGAAAATCTATTATAAATAGAACAAACAAATGTAATGGCGTTTGCTTTTAAAGTTTTCGTATACAATAACAATATGTACTTACACAGGAAGGAAGAAGAAGGAATAATTAAAACAAAACTATAAAAGTGAAATTCGTAGTATCACTGATTTAAAGGTTGAGAAAATATACGGAGCGTTAAGAAAACTAAAACAAGAAAAAAGTTAACTTCGGTCGGAGAGGCAGACAGATAGACATGGTTAAAAGTACTCAGTTCATTGTGATGATCGCTTATATATGTACATATATAATTTCGGTCGGACACGTTTGAGTAATACACCCTGTTTAGAACTATGAGCAAAAAGTAGTAAGACTTTGTTCGCAATTATAAATTCTTAATTTATGCTTCGAAGTCTATGTCGTCCCCTTCAAAGTTATCTTCCTTGGTCCCAACACACTTGTGCTAACGCTTTTTTCAATACTCGCAACAGTTGTTAAAGTCAATTTCCAGAATAGTCTTCAATGCGCAAAGAAATTCAGATTTAACATCTTCAATTGACCCAAAATGATTTCTCTGGAGTGATTGTATGAGTTTACTGAATAGCCAGAAGTCATATGGAGCTAAATCAGGCGAATACGGTGATTGTGACATGATATTGATTGAAGGTTTATCGAAAAACTCACAAAGAATCATTGCAATCGTGGTACAAAAGCCAAAAGTTGTCAGCCCATTATTCGAGGCTCTTTCTAGGAATAGCTTCACGCAAACGACTCATAACACTCAAGCAGTATTCCTTGTTGACAGTTTGGTCAGTCGGAAGGAATTCAGAGTGCACCACACCTCGATAATCGAAGAAAACTGTCAATATAACCTTGATTTTTGACCTGCTCTATCTTGATTTTTCGGATTCACCTCAACTTTGCCATTATATTCCGTCGATTGATCACAAGTTTTGGGGTCGTAAGCATAGATCCAAGACTCATCGCCAATAAAAATACGTTTCATGATATCCTGGCAGACGGAAACCATTATTTCACAGGCGTAACGCGACGCTGTTTCCCGAAAATTTAGTGATTTTGTAGCCAATCATGCTTTCACTTTTCATGATGATCTTTCAAAATGGTTTTCACTGGTATTTCCGCTATTCTAACAATGCCAACGATTCTCAAGCACCAATTTCTTCATTTTATTGACGTGTCGTTTCTGACCACTCCCAAGAGAATGGCACTCAAAGAACTTTCCTTACTTGCGTGAACTTCTAAACATAGTTCCTCCATAGGATAGAATTATATGGTTTTTATCAAGGATACTTATATTATCAATGCATATTTTTCTGTTTTAAGGCTCTACATAAATTAAATTCATGTACAAATTATTACTGACCCAAGCTTCAATGTTTCTCAATTTATAAACTAGTTGAGAGAAGTGATTCTCTTAAGGCACACATTAGCGCAAATGCCTGCTGCACTCGAAAAAATTTAGCCAAAAATTTATATTTTAAATAGCACTTAAGTGCATTTTTATGAGTTTGAATATTTAGAGGAAAAGTGGAACGCAAATTGTGCGCAGCTGACAAGCATGGCGTGCAGCAAGAGCGACGGCAGAAATACCAAAAGCACCACAGTGAAGCTTTTAGCGCTTGTTGACTTTTCATTAAGCAGTTGCAGCTGGAAGGCGAAGCAAAACGAAAAGTGCCCAGAAAAAGTTAAACATTTTTGCTGTCACATGAAGCGTACAAGAAAAATAAATTTTTCAGGCGAAACATTGTTAAACAGAAGAAACTCGCTGCACTTGGATACATACATACAAACACACCCTAGACTATACTCGAGCCGCCGCGCATACACGCACATCTCCACACATCTCCACACAGTGCAACTCAGCTGCTCAGCTGATGACCTTTCACCTCTTGCCGGCTGCTGTCTCTAAAGCGCAGTGCCCGCTTTTTTGCAGCTAACAATACATTTTAGGCACTCAAAGTAGCTGCTGCTCGTTTGTGTTACAACGCGGCTGCTAAGCGCTATTGTTGCAGGCGCGTTGGGGTTTTCAAAGCGTTCTTTGTGGCAGGCGATGCAATAAGTTTGCACCGCGCACCAGGCATGCATATGTATGTGTTTTGTAAATATATTAGCAAAAATCACGTTGTTTTTGTTTTGCTGTTGCAATTTAGTGCGCTGCTGTTGCAACATGGGATAATTTTTTTGCCATTTGTCTACTTTAGTGTATTTTAATAAGTATTTCACTGCGCTTTTGCGTCGTACCACCGGCGCTGACGTATCTGCGTTGGATATTGTTGTTTGTGTACGCCTGCAGTTGAGTATTTTTAACGCTATCGCTACTTAGCATCTGCCGTCGCTTACACCCATACGTAAAGGCTTCTCGCAGCTAATTTAAATTTGAATGCTGAAATGCATAAATAAATGCAAAAGCAAAGCAAATGGGCAAGAAGCTAAGAAAACACAAAGTCAGGAAAACATTGAGCAAAAAATATGGAAAGCAAATGTATGCCACTTGCAGAAAATAAAAACGTGACAAAACCGCCGAGGCTTTATTTTTGAACAGCTTCATGTGTGTTTGTGTGTATGTATGAATGTGCGTGAAATATTTAACGGTTTGCTGGTTACCGATAGTTTGGCGCCTAAGATTTTCAATGCAACATTGTACGCATTTTCTAATTGCTTTCCATATTTTGTATGTAAATAGGAGCATGTCCGCAGGAATCGTTAAATAATCAAATTTTGGGAACATATTCTGAAGCGAAAGTGTAAAGGTGTCGGCTAATACAATTAATCTTAACTTAAAATATAAAAATAAAAATAAATAGAATATAATATTCTTTAAACATAAACTCGCTTGCCAAATTTTAGAGAATGACGAATCGAACACGTTACGATCTATAATATAAAGAAATTAGATGAAGTGGACTAGCATAGCAAAGAGAATATAAAATAAAGCGATGAAGACACATTAGTGGGGTATATACTTTTCTATAATAACTTTGGTATAGTTTGACAATTAATTTTTATTTTTGAAAACCGAGCAGTAATCGAACATGGAGAGTAGTAAAGATGATCATAGCTGAAAATTATCGTCTTTGAGATCCAATAAATTACTCCGCGTAATGATCATGGCTTCAGCATCTCAAAAGAAATGCCACCCAATGTTTTGCTCTCCCTTATCAACACCCACCTCTCTCCATTTCCAGTTGGGGTTACTTTGCTATTATCGACGTGAAAGTGCGCTTCATCAGGAAAGATAAGACTTCGAGCAAACTGTTTGTTAATAGCAAGCTTCCATGACTTCGGGACTTTCTGACAAGACTTACATGCTTGACACATAAACAGCATAGCTGTGCAAAGTTTTCCTGCAGGGTAGCACCTGTGGCTACACATGCTGATGTACATATTTAAAATATTTCAACGTGCGCACGCTGAGGCTGGGGGATAAATGAAAAGCAAATTGAGATCAATTTGATATAAAAGAGATTTCCTAGGTCCTGAACTCTTGGCACGCGTTTGTTGTGCTACTCAAGGAAAGGCTGAAAACATATTTATTTACATTAAAAAATACTCTTATGTGTATAATATGACTGTTCTTTGCTCCACTTATTCGCGCGTTTTGAGTGCGTGGCTACTAAATAGTGTATCGCGGTTCGTATCATAACTGCGGTGATTATCAATAAATGAGTATGTATTTGTATAGCCAATCCAAAATCTTTGGCAAATTTTCTCATGGTTTTAAGTTTTTAGTACATAATATACTAGATAAAGGTGTCCAACTGCGTTCTGATTTGTATAAAATTCGATGGAAATTGGTGTGTGGGTCGTCACTAGTTGGCAATGTCATGTTGGCCTACACATATTTTTATTCAGTTTGTTCAGTTGTTTTTGCTAATTTAATGAACAGCTAAGCATTTTCATAATTGCTTTTGAGGAATTTCGAATTTTGTGGTTATGACAAAATCAGTAAAAATAAAAATATTTTTATTAAATAGTTATAAGAAAATAATTAAGAAACGAAAGTATTTGAAATATTTGTTAGTTTGATTACATAATACATATATGATAATTAGTAAAATGTAATTCTATAAATAAATGGTATAAACAAAACATTTATTTATAGATTATTTATAAATGTTTAAAAATCAGATGTAGATTGAAGTTTTTTATTGCCGTCTTCTCTGAAAATTTGCCATAGTAATGCATATATGTTTTTAACTCCAACACATAGTAGAGATTTCAGCGACGAAAAAGCCCAACGACTGATTTTTTTAAAATCTGATATTTTGACGTAAGCATTTTCAATTAAAAATTAGCATATTTTTCCAATATTAAGTCAAAAAATGGTGAAATAAATAATGAATACATATAAAAAAAATCAGTGTGTTTGGAACATACAAAAGTTAATTTTCTCCAAATTTCTTTAACATTTTCCTTTTTTACTAAAATATGAAAAGAAAAAAAACAAAAAATTAGTTATCTGAATTTTTCGCATAAAGTTTGAGGTTGTGAAAAAAGGTGTCAACAAATAATTGGTTCATCCATTTAGTACCCATAACTGTGCTATCTCACTTTTTTTATAAGGGTCGTATTTCTACCAGAAATCGGGATAAGCCGTTTCCAACTCTTCGTCTGCTTCTTCCCGATCTGAGATAGTCCGTAATTTATTTTTTCATTCCTCTTTGTTTTTTTTTTACTTATTGTTTCCAACGGTCAATCGACCAGGATTTGATTTTCTTTTTACTATAATTTCGAAGGCTTCTGCTTTGGCCTACAATTGCTATTTAATTAAATCTGATTTTTTTTTAATGTGCTTAAAAACATTTGCACAACTTAATTCTAGCACAAACACATTCCAGTTTAGCGATAACAAAACGTTACAACAGTTAATGAACACATTTAGCTCAGCGTGCCTGCCACGCTTTGGTCTGATTTGTACGCTTGGCCGCCTTTTCTGACTTTTTTCTAAAAATTCATGCATTTCTTTAAATTTTGTTTTGCATTGCACTTAACACACGCGCTAAATGCGCACATATGCTCACACTTGCTTAAAAATGCAAACACATACATACCTGTGCGTGTGTTTGTACTTGCAGGCATGACGTTAAATCATTTGTTTACGAAATCACTGAACTAATTTAAAATTTCAGTGATTTGCGCTCGACAGGAAAATGCACGCCAGTGTGTGAAAAAATTGAATTCACAGACACATATACATATGTATTTAACAACGCGCAAACAAAAAAATATTTTTTTTCCTTTTATTTTTTGTTTTGTTAAATTCGCACAGGTTTGCATTTCCCTTTTTATGAACCTGAAAACGCTACAATAAAGTTCTCTGCATAAAAGTTTGCTCCCGTTTATACAATATATACAAGTTTGTGTGTGTCACACTAATTTAAACACGTGTTTTTCATACGGCCATTAAAGTGCCCATAATGTTCTGGAACTGCCTGCCTTTCAAAGTCATGAAAAAGACTTTTATGAATTTATGTGCATATATACATACATATGTTTGTTTATGCATGTTGGTTAAGTATTCCAACAGTTGCTGTTTTCCTTTATTTGTTGTGCATTTAAAAATTTCTATGTGCCGCAAATATTTATGAGTTTAAGTCATTCCATGCGCTTCTCAGAGGATTTATATTGATATTTATATATTGTATATAAGTATAGGGCGTTCTGAAGTGCCAGCTGTCAAACTAGTTGTCAAAGTAAGCACTTGTCTTTGACAGTTCTATTCACTGTACTTTGACAGCCGTTTATTCGAAAAACGCTTGGATACATGACACATAATAATCTGCTCGCGATCTTTGGGCGCCGTCTTCTCGTCAAAAATTTGCATATTTGACAAGAGTTTAGTGGCCAATCCAGTTGGGTCGCTGATATCTCATTAAAGTGGCATAACCGCTATGTTCAATTCTTAAGGTTTGTTATATATATTTTAGACCAATTTTGTTATTGTGAAAATTAGAATATTTAAAATAATATAAATAATATTTTAAATAAATTAAAGTTGTTTATAACTAGAAAACGCAGGGCTTGAAACTGAAGTAACATGTTTATCCCGTGGAAAAACGACTTCGAAGTTTGATTTGCAGCTAGGTTGTTCGATTCACAACTCTCCAATGTTCGACTAGTGGAAGACAGCTAGAAAATCAATTTTTATCCTCCATATTCTAAGTGTTCGAGTATCAATTGAAATTGATATAAATAAATTATCTAAATATACACGGTTATTTTTAGCTAATGATTTCAGCGTATGTTTATATACATACATATAATTCTTTATAATTACATATACATAGTTATATATGTTCAAGTATTAAGTGTACTTAGTAGCACATGCATTCATAATCCTAAAAAGTCTATAACCCTAAAACCATTTTCGTTTGAAAATTTAATATTTCAACGCAAAAAGTAAATCACAATAAATTTTTTTCCATTCAATTACAATTTCCAAAAGTTTGATTTAAGTTCATTTGTAATTATTTACACATGTTCATAAAGCAATCAACGACTTTGCAACATAATATTTAAAATGTTGTATTGAATGAGCAACACTTTTCAATTTGTTTATTGGCAACAAATGTTACGAAACGCCCGAAATATGTACGTACATATGTGTGCTCACATTCACACAATATTTCCTAAACAAATATGTGCCAACACTGGCATGAACAAGTGTATGCGCTCAGTTACCCCATAGTGAAAGGCATTAGTTATACATTACCTGGTAACTACTTTGAAGTGCAGGTCCAATTAGTCAACATAATGATGTTTTCCAATGCTGGAAGCTGATATTTCACATATGCTACTTTGAAATGAGCAAAAATCGTATTGAGCTATGGATTACAACCAACAAAAAATATAAAAGAAATATCCCTGTTAAGTCTAGAGTAAAGGAATTTTCAAAAATTAGTATGCTTATCACTTTTTTGTATACTAAAGACAATAATGTGACGCTAAAAACAGGTTAGGTTGGTTAATCTGGTAGGCCAATAAGCCACGCATAGACCGGTTTTGGTGCTTTCCTATACCAGATAGAGTTCAGTTGCTAGGTCCAAGAGGAGTAGTCATTTTTAGGATGCCGGTGCTCGACGGAAATTCTAAGAGACTAGTGTATCATATCATCTATATTATTTTCAGCTAATTATGGCTTGAAGCTTGCTGCTGGCGCAGAGAAAGAAACTATGAGTTATATTAACATTACGTAACATAAATGCTATAATGTGTTGAAAACCATAATTCTAGTATGATATTTTCCTTATTACCCCTTTACTTAGCAGCATAAGAGAAACAACCTTCGTGAATATAAAAACACATAAATTTAACGGCTTTATTTAGGTTAGAAAGGAATTTTATTTAAATTTATGTCAGTAAATAAAAGTTTTTTAAATCTAATAATATCAAAAGAAACAATAAATTCATTTTATGTGCTTATAATTTTAAAAAATTTAAAATTCTACAACTTTAATGGGAACATTAATTAACTGGTACTGTTTTGGAATTTTTTGAACTAGTTTGACTACAGTTCAAAAATTGTAGTTGTGTATCAATGATCAATTTCTGAGCAGTTTCATGCTCTATTGTAAGGTTTTCGCACTTAAATTAGGGCTTTCATCATTTATCAAAATTTTGTTTAGAATATTTGATTTACGTAAAAAAGAATGTGATAAACTGATTAAAAGATAGAGAGTTGTTGTGGGACTGAATGGAAACGAATTCACATGTATTCAGGGATTGATTTGCTGAAAATTCTCGTCAGCTTTTAGCTTTATGATAAACAAATCAGTGATGCTTATCAACCCTCAATCGTGCTAGATGTTTCAAAAGCACTGATAATTTGTGATCGTATAAAATGTAATGTAACGTAATGTTAAAACTAGTGATCAATTGGAGGAAGAAGCAAAATATAATTTTTTTTGTAAACTTGGCGGTTTCCAAAAAAAAATCGATTTTTGACCACAATTCCGGACTTAAATTGTGTATAAAAAATACTTAACGGTAAGAAAAAATTCTTCGATTAATTAATAAAAAATACATTTAAAAAGCTCGTGTTAAAATCTCAGACAAATAGGTTTAGCCGTTTTGAAGACACTGTTTTGAGAAAAAAGCGTTTAAAGTTTGGGCTTGCGTGTAACTTCGAAAGCGAATTTTTTGTGTTCATTCTTAAATAAATATACCTCAAGGAAATAGAATAAAAAATCGATTTTTTGAAAATTCTAACTATATATATCCCTTTAAACGGATCCCCTTAACTTACGTACTTACACAATTTCCAGGTATTTTCATTTATTATTTTTGAAATATACCGAATCGTAATTTAGCCACTCCTTAATACGTTCTAGAACATACACTGGGTTGCATGTAAATAACAGTGTGTGTTAGGGAAAATTAACAATAAACAAAACTACTCGATGAATCGGGTTCGAGGCCATAAATATTTTACGCAAAACAATTATAATACAATGCACCGGATTGTGCAAGTACACCGAATTTACATGCAACAAATAAAAAACATAAATATAAGCAAAACAAATAAATTACGGTCAAGTTGTTTACGATCATAAAAACAAAAGCAAAAACTGTTTAAAACATAAATTGCTCGTCAATAATTATTCCCCCACACACGGATATAATATACATATGTGTATAAAGAGACTGTAATATAGATTTGTGTTGAAATAAATATTTCGCGGGCTAAAGTAATGACTACTTCAGAGATACTGTAAATTCAAACCCTTTTCAACTTAGACTGATATATAGAATGTCTTTTTATGACAAACCGTTTTCAGATCGAAGAAGAAATCCATAACCTTAAGAGATAAGAAAATAGCCACAACCACACTGAAGAATATAAGAATAATAAAATCGATACGGTATAGACTAGTATGTAGGTACGAATGATTTTTTTTATATAACAGCCTACATCTTAACTTTAAGGGTTATAAATTGGTGACGATTAACAAAGCTACAATCGAAAAGAACGGAATTGTTATTATATTGTCAAATCTGTGGCAAACAAGCTTTATAAACTTTCGCCAAAATAGATTATAAAAAACTCAATGATACTTTCAGAAGCACAAACAAGTTTGAAAGCCAAAACCGAAATAACTAAAAAATAGCAAAAACAAAAAGACAACAAACAGTGAAATGAAAGCGAAAACAGATTCCTCGCTACATTCGAATGTGACAGTGACGCGTCTATGCTACAAAAGGAAGTCAAAAATTCTGCTGACGAAAATAGAAAACAGTGCAAAATAAATAGCCAAAGCGGCGAGCAAAATCAATGCTAACCAAAACAAGTCAAAATAGAAATAAATAAAATATAAATATAAAATAAAATCAGCGGAGATAACATCAAAGCAGTGAAAGCACAAATGAGCAATGAAGCAAAGGCTACAAAAAGCAGAGAAAAAATACTGAGAATTCGCCACGAGACGCACACAAGCGCACGAAAAGTAAACCGAGCGAGAAAACCGGCCTTGACGCGGAAAAGCGAACAGAGCGCTAGAAATTGGTTAAAGGCTTCTACAACAGAAGCAACAGTTCTTCAAAAGAACAACGAAACTGTGCCACACCGCATGCCACATAATGTATTTCCGACGCTATTGGCATTGGCAAAGCCATGCTAGCTACGCAGCCGTTTGGCTATTTTGGCTGACTTTTGTCAGTGTGCAACAGCAACGATTTTATGGTGATGGCTGCTCGGCGGCAACACTATACGCCAAAGAGCAACAAAACACTCAAATATTCCAAAAACATTCGTCACCACGACAGCTGCAAAGTAGCACCGATTGCAGCGAACAGATGGTGCACATCGACGCAACAATGTTGCCACCTCAACAAAAAGCAACACCGCGTAGTGCCACCATAATGACTAGCCCGCGGCAAGTTGTAGGGGATGTAGTGACAGAAGCAATTCCAACGCTTGGCCCCATATTGCGCGACAAGATGGCGGAAATGCCATCCGCCATGCCGCCGGAACCTGACAGCGAAAGTGATGAGCGCCTAGTCACAGCGAATTGCAATGAAGTGGCAACGACAAAAACAAATGCGGATCTCAATGGGTCACTGTTGAAGTTCACCAACTCGTTGGCGGTAAAGGCTGCGGGCAACGCTAGCAAGGGCAAAGATAATACCACGAAAAGCTTCAACAGCAAAACAACAACAACACCAGCAACACCGAAAATACGTGTATTGCCCAAAATGGAGGCAATAAAGAGGGAAATGGCCGCAATACCAAAATTCCAAATATCCTCTGCGACGAAAATACAAACAAAAACAACAGCAACTGCTCCACCGATAACCCCGCTTCCGTTTGCTGGCAGCAGCACCGCCACAGCAAGTCAAGCAGCCAAGCAGCTCACTGCGAAGAATTTAAAACACTCCAAGTATGCCATTAACGCCGATCATTTGCTGTACGATTTTAGAGCGAATGTGGCAAATTTGTTTGCGAACGAGAGCGCAGCTGTCCGCACTGGAAACACTCGCATTGCCGATGAATTTAAAAATAGCCAAAGCAATAATGAAGTGCCTAATAAAAATGTGCATGAACACAGCGACACCAACAACATTAGCAGCGCGCCCATTGTAAGCAGCAAGGAGACTTTGAGCAGCAGAAACAGAAAGGGCAAAAACAATGCTAACAACAAACAGAACGAGCATAATAACAGTGTCAACAATCCCCATACTGGCGAGCAGAGGTTGCACACGAGCGCTGAATTGAATGCTAATTCCATTGCTATCGCCTTAAGTTCAAATTTATCTGATGGCCTATTAGTTGAACCAGCAGCTGTTGTGAGTGGTGATGACACCAGCAACAACAATAATAACAGTCATAGCACCAATGGCGTTCATAACAAGCATAATAAGGCACCTCACAGCAATGAACGTCGTCACATCGTGCCGGAAAAGCTGCAATACACCAAAGAGATACGAATGAAACAAGGGCGCCTGATGGGCATCACTCGGCATTTTCATCCGTCGACCGGTTTACGTGATGTCGATCAATATCTGGGCTTGCCATATGCAGAGGCGCCCGTAGGCAGTCGCCGCTTCATGCCACCAGGTGAGTCAACTTAATTTACATTACTGAAAATATGAAGTATTGAAATGTAAGAATAATGCGGTTGATATTGGAGTAGTGCTCTAATTGTTATGATGGTGTGATGTATAGCATATTCACTAAACAACAACAAAGTATTTATCTGTCTAATTTTTTACAACTAAGAAATATGGTTTGAAATTTTAAAAATTCAACTTAATTCCTTCATATCTCCACCTACAAATATTTATTATTTTTCTTCACGCAAAACGAGTTCGAAATGTATTAACCACTTCGCCGGCTGGTTTAACACTTAAGCTCTCTATAACATACCATAATACTTAGTTCCGAAGAATGCTACCCAAGCGAAAGACCGCTCACAAATCTGGCGCGTTGACGCTCCCATAGATCTAACATTCATTTTAGTATCCAGCTCAGTTCTTCGGCTTGTCATACTTATCATCAATAAAAACCATATATTCTTGAAAAAGCCTTGGTTAGAGTACATAGAGAAATAATGATACATAAAGACTAAAAAGGTTAGGGTTTTGGAGAATAGTTCATTGAGAGAGCAGTTTTTCCAAGTTAATTCCTTCGAGCGTCTGAAGTCTATTCAAATTAAAGCTAAAGTCAGATCTTCAGTCCATAGAAGCACGAATTTTTGTATGACTTTTTCACGCCTTACAGACTCTCTTATTTCTTAAGAGTGTGGAGCCCAACCCATTCTATGCGTTGCAACATAAATAATTGACAGCAATAACACATTCTTTTTATCGGCTATATTTTTGCATCGCAGCTTCCTGTTGATAGATTTGGCGACTTCAGCCGAACTTCTTACATCTTTTTGTTAGAACAACGTAAAACTCATCACGCATGCCCAAACGTTGATGTTTATTCCTCTGCATATATAGCAAATTTTAGCTTTTTTCTTTCTACAGATCATTCTCAAGCTTATAAATAGGTTTTTCTCGTTTCTGTGGTCTTGAAGTCTCATTAAGGAGTCATAATTTCCATAGCTTTTCGTTAGCGTCTCTTTGCAGCCTCTTAACCTCCTGCAGTGTAACCTTTCATACCTATCATGAACTCTTTCACCCGTAAATGCATGCAAATACCTTTCTACCTAGGCAGACCCCCTTCACACTTACAAGCCTGAATCTGGCATACATCAATTTTGTCGTAATTACAGAAACAATAACGCTTTTGCCTCGAAGCTTGACAGACATACAACTGTCTGACAATTTCATATAATTTCCAGTGCATATACAAGTTTCGATTCTGCTGCCCCTTGCAGCGCATACTGTTTGCAAGTAACAATAAGAGGAAATGTTCCTCGAGGCACACATATGTCAGACTAACTCATTTAGATGTCAGATGCCTAACTGCTAGGTGGAAACAATTAGAAGCTATGTGCGTACGAGTATGCTGCATAATGATAACTCTGTAATGAATTTCTACTGCAGTTTAAGGTGATTTAATCGTAGTAAGTAAAATCTGCAACTGCCAAATTGTTGGGAATGTGTATCCTTTGATGTTTCAAAGAGACATAGGAAATTTAATAATTTCAAATTAGTTACAGACGTTTACAGTTGCATTGTGGTGCTCTTTGTATTGTGGTCTGATTTTTCACAGACTGAAAGTATGGTAATAAAAAGAACAGCATAAATATATGTTGTTAATTATGAAAAGCAGAGAGCAGTATATTAATGTATTATTCTGTATGCGGTCTAAACGCATTTGCTTCTTAACCATTATTTCTAATTTCAATTCCGTGTACCTAATAAAATGATTATAATAAATAGCCTTACAAAGCTTTATCGAGATTTTAGTTAATGATTTTTCTTTCAAATCTTCATTGATTGGAATTACTTGACCCGACTACTTCGAGGTTCAGACTTTTAAATAATATTTAGTGCATAAACTTTCTACAGTTGAAGAGCTACCGTTTATTCATTGTTTTTGGCAGCTGTATTAGGGTTGTAAACCGCATTCGTTTTAAGCAGAACCTTTGGTTCCTAAAACGATTCGTTCAATAATTCTATCAAAAGGGATCTTTTGCCATTATATTTATATTACTATTTTAAGTAAAAAACAAACGTATTCCAAAACTTTTTGATGCAAGAATTGGTCAGTTCGTTTTGTTTTATATAATAATTCGCAATGACCTTTTGTTAACATTATTCCATATAACATCGAGAAATCTTCAAAAAAAATCTCCGATATTTTAAATTTTCTTACTACAATTCGCTTGAAAAAGTTAAATAAATACAACAGTTTAAAAGCTTCTCTGTAGATATGTGTATTCCTGCGTTTTTGGCCTAATTTCTTAACGTCTTTTTGAGATTTCAATTTGGCCGATACTCAATGACTTGGAAGCATTTAAAGTTACCGTGTCCTTCCCTCTTTTCCACTTTGTTGTATACTTTCTTTCCTGTGACTTTGAAGGCGACAACATCACCGCCTCTGCGGTCAAGAGATTTAATTATAGATACCAAATTGGTGCATTAGAATAAAAACGTTGCTGTTAGCCAGGCAAGGTGGTCTTCGTGTGGCAACGAGGAAAGTAGCGCGAACATTAAATGATTTTACAAGCAACAAATGTTTATTATTTTCTGCCGAAAATAACTATGGCGAAAAATATAAACAAATAAACTAGAGTAAATTTTGTAATAAAATCGTTTTAAGGAACAATAATACAGTAAATAATTCATAAATTTAAACCCTGCTGTGCCAAAAAATCTTGTTTTACTCCAAGCACTCGCTCAAACAGCACGTATTTCTTATATATTCCCAATAAGACGTTTTATCGTTATTTCATGTAAATATCTGCAATTCGCTGGAATTTGGTTCATTTACCATTTCCGTCGGATGGAAATATTTTTCCCAACAGCATTCGCATTTATATTCCTGTCTTTGCCACATACCAATACACACTTGCCTCTTCCTTTGCTGGCAGCTCGCAGATAATTCAAATTTGTTTTTAACACACCACACAGCCACATACGGCATACATATATGTATAGAGCAACCCACACACACGCAAGAGCAATATAAGCTGCAAATTCAAATAGTGCACCGCCATCGACCGCTGTTTTGCGTTTTTCGGTAATTTTAGCAATTCCACACCATAATGTCCTCCCCTTTCTGGCATTGACCATAGCACTCGTATTGCAGCGTGTGCTTCCGTATAGTCCGTTTTCCGGGCACAGCAGTAGTTTAGGTGTTAGTAACGACACGTTTCAAGCGCGCTCTTCTGTACATAAATTACAACGGCAAATTGGCGTTGTAAATGCAGTTAAAACATAATGTGAACACGGCGCTCCGCATCGGAAATCAACTACGAAATTCAAACTTAAATTGCTGGCGACCCTCTGTACAAATACAACGCTTAAGTATTCATGCTGCTTATTGCATGTGTTGGTAAGTCATTATTGTCTCTAATGTGTGGTGTGTGGCGTATACGCAGCCAGTTAGCCGTTGAATACCTGGTGGGTTGTGTGGCTTGTTGTGTGCTTATGGAAACTTGTGGAATTTGCCACTAAAATGCTTTATTTAAAATTTTCCTTATTTAATTAGAGTGAACATTATAATAATAAAATTAAATTATTAGTAAAAATTAAATTTAGTTGATTTAAAAAAGGTTTTACTCAAAGCACAGCTAATACATAAGCGACCCCACCTTGATCTTATGCTCAAATAATTCTCAAGTTTCAAATTCATCAAAACAATAGTATAGTAACAAGATAATTTAGGTATTCATTAAGCTAATGATTATATGGATTACTCTGCCATTAGAGTAAACATTTGAACAGTACTCTTTATATTGGTTGTATGACGGCTAAGGAAAGTGATTTCCATCAGTCTTCCCACAAAAAATGTCCATAAAGAATGTGCTAATAATTTCATTTCATTGATTTGTTTTCTATAATTTGTCTTACATACTACTAGTACAATCTGCGACAGTATTTGAAAAACTTCCAACATCATCATAATTATTTAATTGAAATTATTTTTATTTCAACAAGCTTCAATATACCATTTTAGTTCACTTATCTCTTTAAGTTACTCATACGCCATGTATGACATTTAAATAGGAAACTTTAAACGAAGCAAGCCAAATTGTACACATGCAATCATTTGCTAAACTTGTGAATGAAAGGTCATAGAATCTGATAATGTAGAATCACTTGCTTAACCAATGTGCTTTGCGGCACGCTTACCTTCCGGCTAAGCAGTTCCACACATTAGAGCGATTAGTAGGCTGGTAGTAAACATTAAAATAAGCCAAATACACCAGTCAAATATACCAGCTATCGATTTGTAGCAGCTGGTGTTGGGATTACCATTTTAATGGGTGCCCGAAAGCATTGACCACTCAATTAAATCCGATCGACGTGTGATTATAATTAGCAGGAGGCAATAAACGTTCTCGCTTATACACCAATGGATATTTGCTGTGCCTCATATACATACTAGTTGCACGATCTAAGTGCTTGGTTGTCACATTTAAGTGTACGTATTTAGCAATGCCACTCGAATTCACATCCATGCAGTGGCTGCAGACCACACAAATGGTACAATTATACACTCCAAAATGGACGCATATACACAAGTTAGTATTATGGTAGCGGGTAGCTATTGGCCATACAACCACATCTTGTCGAAATGTTCATCGGCTTGAGGTCGCACGCGTATCCTGTTGTTATTTACACCACCTGCTAGTAGACACACACATATATAGCAGTTGTGTTTAATACCTTATATAATTGTGTATGCGGCGTACATATGTTTATAGTATTTTGATGTGAGGTGAGTTGCACAAGTGCATATTCAACACACGCGTTCATTGTTGTCAATATCTTTTGCAGTATGCCATATTTGTATACGAGTATTACTCCAACCTACTGGCATGGAATATTTCTGACGTTGCGTATACGCCATGGTATGCCACATGGTATTGCCCATAGAAAGGCTTTAAATTGCTTGTGAATATTGAGCAACTAACGGCTATTAAACAGTAGAAACTTAGAAGTGAGTCAGCAACAGATATACTATTTGTGGTTTATTTGATGATTTTGTACTGAAAATTAAATGAATTTTTCTGGTGTGAAATATTCAAAACTTTTTTAACCGGATTTGTGTTTGTTTAAGAAAAATTTGTTGCTTTCATAAAGAATTTAGATGTGGCATTATTAAGAACGGCAACAACTCTCAGATTTAATGGTTTTAAAATCGCATGAGTAACACCCTTTTTGTACCTTCAAAGAACATACGTCTTTATTTCAGTCGAGAAAAATATTATATTTAATTATTTGAAATTTGACTGCATCCTCGTATACCAAAAATGTGTTGGCATCTTGGTGAATGCCAACCTAACACACCTGCGCGCCTTATAACAATAAAGACTTGCGTGCACAAGCTCTACACGTGGGCAAACAGAGTTCCAGACGTCAAAGCAAATACAAATATAATCAACAAAAGAGTAATGCACACACTTACAAACAAAGCACGCAACTCTGAGAAGCATATTTGCAGCTTTGCAGAAACCAGAATGAATAAACAAATAATGGTAGTCACTGACTGTGCCAGCCACAATTTAATGTTAAAGCAAACAGGTGTTGGAACATTTTTTTCTAATTTAGACAGGCACATATGTACATATGTATATATGTTTTAAGTACTCGTATATGCCGTATATCAACAATGCGCTCACCAAATATTATCCCAACATACCGCCGAGCTCTATTTAACCGTCATATTATCGCCATTTATGGCAACTTTCTCTTCCTTTCCCTTATCTATTGAGATCTGCTTTGCTCACATTAGAAATAAGTGCGCAATAAAAATTATTATTTGCAAGTATTCCTCTTTGATGAGCATTTTCTGCTTCACCATGCAAATATTTTTTTTTTTTTCGATATGAAAAAAATTATTGTACAAACAATTTTCGATCCATTTGGGCCGAAATTGCAAATACTCTGCATATTTGTCGAAAAATATTTATTAATTTCAACTGAAAATAAAAATGCAAAATAACGGAATTTCACATATTAAACATGGCGCACAAATGTATAGCGACGCACGGCGACTCACATATACAAATTAGGTGAGGACGTGAAGATATCCGCAAGTACTTTTCTTACTAACATTTGTACTCGAATTACACCTTGCAATAAAAGCTAAGAAATGTTTAAGCGCAAAAAATTCGTACGTGGCAAGAGTATAGACACCATGCACTTGCCAGTCCGTTAGTACATGGTAACATATACATTCATAATAAGCAAACATATTTTGTAGATATGCAGGATGTTCCATCATTTGTGCCTTTTTGTAGATAAGATTATAGCTCACGTCTGTGTGGAGCTCCTCGATGGTCCAACATTTGTTGGCTTGAAATTTTATTTTCAAACACAGATGTGTAGATACTTAATTGTTTTTTTCGATAATATTAATATGAAGCTACAGTTAAAATGTCAAAAGGATACCTTGCAGGTGTCCGAATACCAACATCGACGACTAGTGACTTTGATAATATTTGCAGTTTCTCTCAATTTTGCTATAAAAAGAAAATTTGCACTAGTTTCGAACATGAACTAGTACCGCCGCCCTACAATTTTCCTCTATGAGGATATGCTTCGTAGCAAAAAATATATTGCTCATCTAATAGCTGTTACTATAGTTAGCTTCGGTGCAATCAAAGTAAACATATTTTCTTGTTTTTTTTTTTTACCGAATATCTTAAAAGCTCAAATTACTTATCAGACGAAATTTTTTTTACCACAATTATGGATTACAATTCCAAATAGGTTAAATTATTTTCTAGATAAGTAATTGTTGCACCCGGTTCAAAAATAATTTTAGTAATATGCTGATTAAAGCCAGTTATAATATCTCCAAGGTAATTATTTTGGCCTCATTGCCCTTTACATACAATATAACAATCTACCTCATGTTCAAACAGTTAATTAAAACGTTATAATTTATTTGAGCAACTGCAATTTACTTAAGCGTGTTCGCACTTATACTCCTGTACTATCATCTATCTTTCTACCCCACTTTTCTTTTATTCGCACACTTTCGCTTAATTTAGCAGCAAGCGTTAACATTTTTTTTTCGATTTCTTACGTGTAGGTGCGCCACTGCCTTGGCAAGGATTGAAAATGGCCCGTCATTTACCACCAGTCTGCCTCCAGCAGTTGCCCGACGTCACGGCGCAGGGAAGTGTGAAAATGTCACGCGGTCGTTACAAGCAATTGACACGCCTGCTACCTTACCTGAAGACGGAGAGCGAAGATTGTCTTTACTTGAATGTGTATGTGCCGCGTGTGGGTAAGTTCAATTCCATATATATATATATATATATAGATATATATATATACATATTTATATGTATGTGCATGGATACAAGTATATGGATATAGCGCTATATATTCGTGCGATGCCATGAATGTCTACCCTGTGTTAACCTTAACCTCCCGTCGTGTCCAAGTGCTTATTGCGCTGCCTACGCCTACGCGGAGTTGTGTGACAGTGAATGACACCTTTTTTCGCACATCATTCGCCTACCAATCCATTTAACAAAGTCAAATTTAATGCCATAGTACTTTTTCTTGTATTGGCCGCAGATGGCGTATTCGACGCGTCCAACGCCTACGATATGGGCACACAATCCACAAAGCGTTTACCGGTAATGGTGTACGTGCATGGCGAATCTTTTGAGTGGAACAGTGGCAATCCCTACGATGGATCAGTGCTCGCCAGCTATGGGCAAGTCATTGTTGTTACCATCAATTATCGGCTCGGTGTCATGGGTAAGTGTAAAATTGCAATTTTATTTGTATAGGTCTGAATGAGTATGTATATAATTTTGTAGAGATATATACAGTGAGGTGCAAATGTCGGTCACTCTAGATGTGGAACATATTTTATTTTCTGCTTGGAATAAATTAATGTAATTTCGTTGGCTATAAAATGTCTGTCTAAATTGGTCTTTTGACTTAAATGAGGTTACCTTATATCCAGTAAAATTGGTTATTCGAGCATTTCTCAAATATAAATTCCATTTCTTCGTACAATAAGAATGAAAAGCTTCTGGTATAAGAAACATTTATGATATTAACATTTGTCGGATTGATTGAACTTCCTTTAGTTGGAGCAAGCTTAGATATTATAAATTAGAAGCACCCTAAAAATGTAAAGATGACATTGATTGATGACAATAATAATTTTCTGGTGAAATTTTCATCTACAATACGAAGCTGAGTGAGACTTCAAACTCTACCACAACACTATTAGTAAGCCAGAACAAAATACTTCTACTTTTAGTAAAAAAGATACACAGAAGAACAGTATAGGCCAACATACATTATCTATCTCTGAGATATCTGATATGTCTGCGTTAATAAAATGAGCTGGCAGTTTAGAAGAAACTCAACGTCATCAATCCCAGCCATGTTATTTTTTCATACAGCAACAAATATAAATATAGTACTATGTTATTACGCTTACCCCCTTCGTTCTGCGTCACACCTAATTTAAATTCTCTCATTTAAAATATTTCGCAGGTTTTCTGAAGCCCAGCATTGATGAGAATACTGTCGCGAATTTCGGACTGCTGGATCAAATTGCCGCCCTGCATTGGATTAAGGAGAATATCGCGTCTTTCGGCGGCGATAAGGACAGCGTAACGCTCATGGGACACAGCACAGGTGCTGCATGCGTAAATTATTTGATGATATCGCCTGTTGCATCCGGTAGGCAATAATACACACACACACAGGTACACGTGTCCAACTAGAGCTGTGAATGGGTTTTCACAAAGACACGATATCCTGTCACTTATCACATATTTACACTTCAATTTCATTTAAATTAATTGAATCCTCTCTCCTTTTTATATTACCGCCGCCATGACCCGCTTGGTTGCGCAACGCTCGCTGACGCCTTTGTCCTTCACTTTGACGGGTAAACACCGCCTCACAGGCCTATTTCATCGCGCCATACTCATGTCGGGTTCGGCTATGTCAGACTGGGCGGTCAGTAATCATTCGCTTCAGCTCACCATGCAAATCGCTCACACGCTCAATTGTCCCCTAAACGATGACAACGAGGAGATGCTGTCCTGCTTGCGCCAACAGCGGTAAGTTATTTAATTATAAAGTACTCAAAGCGGCGTTATGGCGGTTACGCCCACAATCACGTTTTAGTTTGGGCTGACATCTCGCATTTCAAATTCCATTATTTCGCACCACCCAGCCTACCAACACATGGCATTATGTAGTAAAGTGCTGTGCGTGCATGTGTGTGTGGGTGCCTGTAAATTAGGCCAAGCGGAGTTTTGGCAAATAATAGAGAATTTGTGCTTGTATAGACACTTTGATCTCTGCTCGTGCAGCTTAAAGTGGGTTAAGCGAATGTGTTTGTGTGTGTGCCTCACTTAAGCATTGCATATTTATGCGGTTTAGCGCAATGCGCGTCGTCATTGCCGGCGAATTTATTACACACTGTGCGAAATTCGTTGCGATGACTTGCCTTAATATTTGATTAATTAATCAGAATACAGATGAATTAATTATGCTTGTTCCTTGTAAAAGGAAAGTAGCATGATGAGATTTCCTTTTCGGATGAATTAACTATATAGCCCTATTTGAGTTGGAGGGTTTACTAACTTTACACACTTTCTACAGTAGGCTCGTATATCGTGCTTGGGTGTCATAACTCACAAAGAACTAAAGTAATAGATATCTTTTCGACAACATTATCGCTTGTAGAAAAAAAAGCAAGTTGTCCACCTCATATATAATATCGCTTTTAGTGATTTTCGATCCTCAATCACAAAAATCATATTTGAAATTAGAATTTCTTTTAAAAAAATTTTGTTATATCCCATGGTGGTCCCACATTGATTGATTTTGTACTTTGTGTAATCAACCAAATTTCAAAAGACAGCGTATGGTTTTAGGGCTTCTCGCATTATATGAACTCACCATTATTGTGCGATAAATTGAGGACCATATGTTCAAATTATATTTGGTTTAATAAGCAGTCGAGTGACTTAAGGTTTAAACAACTTACACCCTTTAGGAGCGGAACTCGTTGAGCGATTCTGGTGTTATGTTCAGTTTGAGCTCCATTTTTTACTGTTACCTGGTCACTTTTTATTTTTCTGATCAAATTCGCGTAAGATTCAAATATAATTCGTTTGTGTTTAAACCCCAAAAACATTATTTTTTCCCATAATTATTGATAGCTGAATGTCTCTCTGAAACTCTTTGGTTGCTCGAGTTGGCTGTTATCTTAGCACTAGAATATTTTATAAGTGCATGCTTACTTTTTTGTTAGCGCCTCAGCTTCATTTTGACTACCAGCCACAGTTCTGTTACATTTCAAGCATACCTTACAATATTATACACACACACATGCATGCATGCTGAATAGAGTGCATCCCACTGCCTCACCTGTTTCTATCGCTTAATTAGCATTCTTGAAATTTGCATTTCCAACTTCTTTTCATTACTTAATTATAATAATTCCATGCGCCACCTTGGGAAGTTCCCAACTACTTTTATCGGCTACACTTTGTAATTTTAATTAAAACATAAAATTCGTGCTCAGTGTAGTCGATTCCTGTCATCCGCAGTTGCTCTCAAATAAGCTATAGATAAAGCGAAAGGGGGACATGGGTATGCGGCGTGAATAATCTTACGGTCAATTTGCAATTCAATGTAACGCACTGTAGCGTTAATGCGATCAGCGACAGCAGAGCCACTTGGCGGGGTGTTGGACTTCAAATGTGCCGCGTATCTTCCAAGCAACAATGGAGATAACTGGCTTTTGTTGCTCAAGTTAGCGCTGAATGCGTGTGACTGCGTGTGCGCATATAGAAGTGTGTGTGTCAACCGTGTGACCAATTGTTTAAACAGAGTTCAGAAATATCGAAGAACATATCTATGCATATCTATTGTGCATTGGCTGGTTTGAAGTGTTAGATAGCTTTCGTACATATTACTTAATTATGCATGTAGGTGTATACAGTTCTGCGAATTTTAGAGTATGCATTAAATGATATTAATTATTTATTGGTAGCCTCATTATTGAGCCAAAAATGCTTGCCTTTTTGTTTGGTTCTTTACAGCCGTTTTCTGGTTTGTATGTTTAAATCAGTGTAAAATATTTTATGGTAATTTTTGTGATTCACATTTATACAAACTTTCATGGGTTTCGCTTTTACCATTGGATTCATGCACTTTAGCAAAAATATTACCTTCAATTAATTCACAATTTTTAGCGACTTTAATCGTTATAATAGTAAAAAAATTCTACAAAAAAGCTCTCACACACAAAAATAAATTCGTCTTTTTCCCAAAATATGCCTCTTGGCTACGAGCATGATTTACATATTCACTAACCATGAGGTGTAATATACCTTATTTTATCCATGAATATTTACTTGTATATATACACATGTTTATATTCATGATAGCAAATTACTGCGGGCAGTAAATTCTTCATTGAATAGTTTATTAAATTCCGTTGATGTAAAAATATTGATTTTCCCTATTTGTTTAATATCGGCAAGGTTTATCGAAACCGAATACCTTTTTAATTTCAATTTTATTAATTTTTGGTAGTTGGTGCCTACATAAGAGTGGAATTTTATGCACCTACGTATACATATGTAGCTTCTAAGTACACAGCAGGTGTTAAATGCTTGTGTTATGATTTTATGGCCCACATACCTACCTTTATTGGTATTAATAAAGTTTAAGTGATAAATAATTCCAATATTACTGAAATATTTACTTTCTGTAAACAATCAGTCCAACCAAGAACAATCAATATGCTACTGTAGCAGGAAGTCTCTCATTTGCAAGGGATGGTATCAATACCTCTTTAACGTATTCAATTCCTCATCTGGAGATTATTTTCTTGAAGGTATATTGTAAAAAATCTTTCATTAGAATTTTTCAGTTTTCAGCACCAGAATTTCGTAAACGATTTGACTTAATTTCCCACACGCGCAGTTCGAAAGTAAACGAAATCGGTCTACATCCACCTACACTTTTCTTAGAAAGTCATTTTTAATAATGTGTTCTGCTACTACATTAATATAGATTGTTCAAGCTTGAAGTATTAATTCTACTCAGTACAACTCATCCTCCTTATAGGGCAGATCGCAAATATTTGTGCATTTCCATAAATACTATATCAGCTAATTACGGTTATCCAATGTCCGGCAGTTGCAAGCGGTTCATACCTACATGAATATGTATAAAATTATGACATTCGTATGAAGTGGTTATACAAAAAACACACTTTATTTTCATATGACAGATTTGAAAGTTTTTTGCTAAAAAATTGTTAACTGTAAATGATAGGAGTACACGTGGTCGGGATTAAATCACATGAGCTGCAGTTTAGTATAGAATTAACCTTTTTGCCAACATTCTGTTCAACTTATTTTCATTTAATTTGGCAACTTTCCCAAACATGCTGAGCATGTAAATATTTGTTGACTTGAGTGAATCAAAGCGGCTGATGAGTGAGCATAAGCATCAAAAAGTTGTATTTGCGCACACCGATGACATGCGAATAAAAACTTTTTGGACATAAATGTGGCAATTAAACTAACTAGTTGGAAAACAAATATATTTATATGATAAAGTAATTTTCAATTATTTAGTTCCGCCGCATGTCAAGCTATGATATGCTGAGTAAACTGACAAATTACGCACATTCACATTTAAGCTGTGAAAAAGTTTAATATTTTTTACTCTGTTGATATTTAGACATGGGAGTTAAAAAATTGCGCAGTTTTATTTGAAAATATGCTTTGTGAAAAATTGTGGAAAAAGCTTTTACAAAAAATGGCCTTATTAATTTTCTATTATTAAACTTGACACAGATATGTCGTGTCACATTATTTTAGTATTTTTTCAACTGAATAATAGCATTTATGCGAAGTAATTGCAATTATTAACTTTTGTTTGATATTTCATATGGCTCATTCCCCTGCAGAAAATCAGTCATTTGAAATTATTGAAAAATGAGTTAAAAATTTAATCGGCATTCTTTCCTTAAGCATAAGATTGTAACTTATATTTAATAAACGTTATTGTTCACATAGGGTGTTCTTTTTGGAGTTAGTAAATTTCTTTGAACAACAGCTGTCAAGCGAGCTATGAAAGTGCACACATGTCATTGACATTTACTGAATGTCATGCAAAGTCTATTATTGTCTAAACATTTTTTGTCGTAAAATTTCCGCAGTCAACTAGTTTTTTGGCGTTGGGACTCATTCCAAAATGCGGCTGACTCCTCGTACTTCAATTAAAATCGTTTAAGTTTGAAATGCCTCCAACAGAACAGCGCCAGAGTATGTACTGCACTTGCAACTATCGCTATTTCTAGCGTAACCGAAACTAAAATATCTCTATCTCTATAAAGAAAAAGGAACTTCTCTTTGGTCGTATATATAATGTGATTTGATGCCGCTGGAAGATTTTTGTTACTTACGTGTGAAGACATCAAGTCAAATTTGCTCCGACTAAATCCTTTGAAAATAAATATTGTCGAAATACCAACCATGCTTGAAAAAGTGAATTCAAAACATCCTGGTGGTCCATAAGTTCCATTCTGTGTCAATAAATGAAATACCAAAAGAAGTCACTGCGAAAATTTTACTGAATCTTTTGCTTCAAAGAAACACCCTTAGTAAGGCAGCAGAGTCTGTGTAAATCGAATATCACCTTACACACACATACTGACAAATTATTTGAATATGTATGTACCTACATAAAACAAGCGTTGTGAAAACGTAAAAAGCGTTCCTGCTTAAACATATATTTTCCACGTTTACGCATAAATTACTCGGAATTTTCTAAGGCGTGTGCAATTTCATGCAATTTCACTTTTCACACTTCCTTCGCTTTGTGAAATTATAAACTTTAGTTCAGTGTAATTTGAATATATCCGAAACTTTGTTAACACAAGTAATGCACTTTCAGTTTATTTAAATTTTAGTTGAATTTTAGCATACACTTTTATTGCAGTGAAAAGTCTCAATTTCCATATATTTGCACTTTAGTGTTCGAGGGAACTATTTGCAAGTTATATGGAAAGCCGGAAAGCAAAATGTTAATTTCATGTATTTATTTTGATGCCATCTATGAGGCAGAAGTAGCTTTAAGTGCATAGTATTAGCAAAAAGTTACGTATATTGAAGCAGATATAATATTTAATTAGCAAACACTTCTTGGTCGCTGAATATCACTAAAGGTTCCGGTATTGGATATGAGTGGCAATGAGTTCGTGGCGTGTGTCTGAATGATAATAAACTGTTTCGAAAGTTTGAAGTTTTCAAGTCAACAATAATAGTTTCTGAAAGCGTTGGATTCATGAAAAGGTCAGAAGTGTACGTTGAAAATTTGGATATTGAGTGACACTTTATGATCACAATCATATCAGGGTCGGAGTTTCTTCTGATAATTAAATATTTGAACCAAATAACACTTTAAATTAAAATTCATAATCGCATAAATCCAAAATTGCTGCTAAGCCTTCAAAGTGTTTATCTTACAAATATTTGAGAATATTTTGTTCCCTATCTTCTTATGAATTGACAGCCGAGCGTCTCAGAGGAAATGCAGGGTAATAGTAATTTTTAAGCTTAACAAACACGGGGTCGTCAATTGATGCTAGCATAAGTTAGTTTAGGTTGGTTCTTGATTAGAATTTAACATTTTTATTTATTGAAGAAATGACCAGCTGATCATTACGAATTGGGTCTAGATTGTTTGCCTGCGAAAGTTTGAGAACTAATCGGATTTATAATGGAGTAGAGCGTTAAAAACGACACTCACGATAAATTTTAAGTAGTTGACCAGCGCCCACTAAAATCACTTGAAGCCACAGAAGCGACAGCTAAACTACAGAAAAACACTTTAACTCCCACTTTATCCCAACAGGTCATGTTACTTTTTGCCATTTTCTATATTCATATAGATTCTTTCCCTAGCTTCCCTACCATCTCTTTCCCTTAACTTCTGGTATCACAAAGTTACTCAACACAAGCTTGGCAAGCTCTGAACTTGCACCATTAACTTTTCAACGCAGCCTCTTTAGTTTGGCAGGATTTAGAACTTAGCTGACATATTTGATGCTTCTCCAAAAAAAACAAACTCAGCTTACAACACACATATCCTCTTACATATCAAAAAGTTTTGATTCACTGTACACATCCGCTTGTCTAAAGTCTTACGGAAAATCAATTTTCTTCACACAACATTTATTCCAGCTACCGCTGAGCTTGATAGAAGCGAAATCTTATTATTTTATAGTCACACGCTATTGATAGATGACAGCACAAAAGTTTAGACAAATTCATTTTCCCCACACACGCGTCAGTTTGTTTGAACGTCGCGATGCGCTTTGCTTCCACGTTCGGGTTTACTGACACAAGTGCCGGTGCATGTTGAAATCAGAAAAGAAGACATATTAGACATAATTTTGTTTAGCCAAACAGAACGTCAGCTTATCGCTTGCCATGCAATGTGTTGCCGCTAACAAGCAGCTTAACAGCATATTACTCAGTGCGCTAATAACGCTATAAATGAACAAATTGCGCTAATAGTAAATTTCTATAATTTATAGTTAAGTGCGCAGACGATTTTCGGGACGCAATCCGAAAATTCTTCTTTTATTTTTTATTATATTGTTGCCGTAACCGAAAATATGAATTATTATCGGTATAAAACTGGCTTTTTTTCAGCTTATGAACTACTTTCGTTGGACAAATAATCGGTCTTTATTCAGAAGCCAAATCATCTATCTTGGATGCAACTTCGCAACTTGTTTCGAAACTCTATTATCACACAAATTGCACAGATATCAAACATTTCAGATAGGTGAGAATCAAGAAATTGGATGTAGAAGGATGATGACTTAAACCACGTTATCTATGTTTTATTATTGACAACCTAACTTCTGAAAATGTCTTATCAACGACCTTAATATAGAGGCCGCTTGGTCAGATTCATCTCCATATTCCGACATTAAAGAATATTATCGAAAATATAGTTGTGAGTTGGATCCAGTACCTTTAAGAGCGGCTGGGGATCTAAAGAAATAATTTTCTATTTGCCATAACTGTATAATAAGACGAACATTTTTTACTAGTTTACTGACTATTATAGTTATTTGGTCTTTGATTGACTTTGTGGTGTGTACATCGGCCGATATGAGCGATATCTTGTTAGAATTGAGTGAGCACATTTCAATTTGTACAGTCTTATTTGGAAGTGAAAATTATTGAACTAATTTATACTATTTCCGATTCCAATTTTCGATTTCCAATGGCCGTCTTATAGATATTTCAATCAACATATCTATGTGAAGATTTATATGAAAATACAATATTTCTTTTAACAAATATTAAACGGTGTGAATCTTTCAATCTCAAAAACAGCTGTTTTATAGATCTCTAACGGCAGTGTGAACACTCTAAAGTAGTGAAAATAGATTGAATATAATTGGATCACTTAAAATTTTTGATTGGAGTCTGGTATTAGCAAAGCGGATTTATGTACCTTCCTGTAGTGTAAGCAACTATTTAATATTTATATCTTCTGAAGTAAATTTTATTTCTAATTTTTTTCTAACTAATGTTTAACTCATACAAGTTATACTACTCCTAACCATAACAAAACTGACATTAGGTAGGCTTGCCATTATTTAAGTTTTTACCGAAGCAGTTAGCATTACATGGCCATGGCCTTTCCCAGGTTAGGCATGCACCTCAATCCATCAACATGCGCCGGGTGGTACACTAATTTTTTTTTTTTATTTTTATGTTTTATGTACCAAAGTTTATACTATATATGGCATAGCTTTAATATCTTTAGGCAGCTTTTGTTGATGCAGTCAACTGTGATTTATGATATATTGGCCACTGCAATTCGGTGTTTTACTGCTTTTATGCCATCACTCAAGCGGGCATGTCTCTACTTTGTTGCAAACTCTCCGCCACTTTTGTGTTTATTGTTGTTGACAATATAAAATATTCCCTTTGATAGCACATATTTATATACATACATACATATGTTTGTAGACTGATGTGTGTGGTTCTACATTTTTATGCCGGCCATTTATGCTTATATTTTATACTTGCTATATATGTATGTTGCGTGCGTGTCTATGTGTGTTGTGCAACAGCTGCCTCACTCACCTTTTCGCAGCAACTTTCATTCAACCACTGACTGTTGTGGCTCACAATCTTTTTTATTCTGCTTCTCAACCCTTTGTTTGTTATTTATTTTTGAGCGTTTTTCTTTCACATTTTGTTTTCTCTCTTTCGTTTTGTTCACTGTTCAATCTTTTTTACTCGATAAGCACGTGTTGGAAATTTGTCACTCGAAATCGCTACAGTTTGCAGCATTGCCCCATTCATATATCCACACTTTCAACGGCACATGAGAGGCTCTTGAGATTTTTCAGCTTAAGTGGCAGAGTAAAAAATGCTTTGTGGTTTGCCGTTAATGTGTGGAATGCAATTTGCGTTCAGAAGATTTTACAAGATCAAAAAAAACATAATAAATATTTATGAAAAAGTACATCAAACAAAAAAATTAACAACAATGCTTTCGCTGGATATTATTAGTTTATTTATCTTCAAAGAGTTCCGAAAAAACCAAAAAAGGAAAAGTGGTATGTACTAGCCGTACACGAAATAAGTCTGCCCCTAACGGTGTCGCTTGCACAACTCGAGAACTTCGTCCTGTTTTTCCACATCAAAAGTTTTCAAGCTTATTTTCTCATTAGTTGGCGTCGCAGTTAAGAAACAATACAATCATTTAGTAATAATTCGCTCAGTTTAAAATTTTTTAAAGGTTGGCATCCCAACTATAAACTAATTTTCTGGTAATCACAAAATATTATATGTTTTGGTAACGCTAAACACAGACGAAATGAGATCATCTTTGGCTTGGTTGAATTTTACGTAGAAAGTTAATTATTTCAAGTGAAGTGTGAAGGAGTTCAATAGCAATTTTGTGGCGCGGTATTGTGATGCCGCATTTCCTTAATTATTTTCATAGTGAAGGAGTTGCGGCTGTCTAAGCAACATGTGTTTACTAAAATATATGCACATTTACAGGAATGAACTTATGCACCCTATCTTACAATTTTAAGGCAATTCACACTCATGTTGATTATTTCGTTGTGAAATTGCCTTGCATTTATTACGCGAAAGCACATGTTCTTATGCAATATATAAAGCTATTATACGGCGCATTAAGCTTAAACATAGAAACTTACTCCTTCAGGTAATTCAATTTTAACGCGCGCATACGGAACTACCACTTAGAAAATAACTGACGCATTCAGCTGGAAAATGCCAAAAGAAGAAGTAGCAGTAAAATATTTAAATGTGTATCGTTCTACTTTCCTTTTTAGAGCTTTATCACCCACGTGTTACCTTTTATAGTGTATGAAATTTGCAAGTGTTTGTATATAAAGTGTGTGGGTGGTACATGGCGTATACGCAATGGTCTGTGGTGCGGAAATAAGGAAATAAACTCAGTTTGCTATAAATTTTGCATATTTGCAATTTCCTTTTCTCCCACTTTGCTACGCCTTTGAAGAGATTTTTTGTTGTTCGTCCTTTTCATATGTTTACGTCTACTTCCGCTACTTTTACTGTTGTATTTATTTATTATTATTATATAAATATACCGGCAGTTTTCATATATTGCATGGACATTGCTTGTTTCTATTCACTTCTCTCAGAATATCTTTCGTTTATAATAAAATGCGATTTTTATTTTATTTATTTAATTTTATTTTTCTTTCGTCGATATTCTTCTTGCAGCTACCAGGACATCTTAAAAATACCAACATCATTTCCCCAATTTTCAACTCCATTGGGTCCAATTGTCGATGGCCATGTGATACCAAATCAGCCATACAAAGTGATGGGGCAATACACTGAACACTTCAGTCGGTTTGTAATATTTTTGTTTTCCTCTTCAATATTTTGAGTTACCTTATATTATATTGCTCTTTTTGCGTATCAGTAAATATGATAAGATGTCATAGCTGAGGCGTATAAGACCTTGGTTGGTTTGAACAGCTAGTATGTGCGTGGACTCGTTGATCTTTAGTCTACTAACAACAATTACATGATATGTAGTAAATGGTCTTCTGAGAAGCTCAAAGGTTATCGTTCAAACTCTTTGCTCTAACTAAGATACTTCTCGTCTCAGTTATAGGATTAATCGCCGGTCTTCTATAGATCGTGGTATTTATTTGGATGCTAAAAAATTTCGCTGATGATTATTTTCAATCACCAGGAAGTAATTTGACCTCAAATCCTTTTTTTCCGAAGTGGTAAATACTTCTACTAAAATCGTCTGTTGTTAACCTTTGCTTAAATGGTATATGTTATAAAGGGTAGAGAGATATGAAGATCTAAAATTTTGTACACATCCCTTTCTTCATAAGAAGAAACCACCAATAATGGACCACTTTGGCATATTGTTGCTATACAAACTGAATGATCGGAATAATGAGCTTGTATGGAAAATATTCCAAGAGATTTAAAGTATTCGGATGTGGTGGTTGAAGTATAATTAGCAGATGTAGTCCTTCTCAGCCTGTATATTCACACATGTCTTTACCATAGAACTTAAAACAACCCGTTTTCAACACGAACTATGCACATATGTTACTAATTAGCAATTAGATATCTCTTAATGAATAAATAACTAATTAAAATACACGCAACGGTTGCGTAACTAATCGGTGCTGCATTGTTGATATTAAAGGTATTACTAACCGAAAAGCATTTAGTAGGGCAACCAACTTCGCATGGGATTACATGAAAACACACATATGGTCTACATTGTGCGTTGTAGGCGCGCCCAAAAGAGCCAACTTCCTCAGAATACTTGAGTTGAAGTTTTTGCTTGACGCAAAATTAAGTAGTTTGCTTGAGCCAAATAAATAATTATCATTTCTCGGAGATAATCGAGGCGCGAAGGCGAGCTAAACGCTTTGCTAAGGCTTACCAAAAATTTAGTAAAATTTACCGCTTCCATTATTTGCTATTAACGCCTGTGCATTAGCTCAAAAGCCGCAGCGAATAAGCCAAGTTGAGGTAAACAAGTTTCGTATAAGAAAATGCCGCGTACTCACACATGCATAAATTACATTACGTGAGTGTGTGGTTTTGTGTAACAACATGTGCTCATATGCATATAAGACGTAGTTGAAGTATAACGTTGTTGCTCTTATATAATGCGGTGCGATGGTAGTTGATTGTGGTTTTGTATTGCGCTTAGGCTCATGGTTGTATTGTGGTTGTGGATAACGCGTTTGTAGTGGTAGTGGCTGGCGTTACTTTGCTTATTTTTGCTTGTAAAATGTACGCATTTACACAACAAGATCGAAACTTATGCAATACACAAAATCATCTTTCACTACTGTATTTACTGCTCAGCAGCTTTATTCGTAAACAAACATAGACAGACGCGCAGAAGCTTCATTGCAAGCGTTATTATTTATATGCAAACGTAAATACATAGTTACACAACTCTCTATATACCATCATGTGCATAGACACTTATGCATTTTACCGTTATTGGTTTATTCATTTCAGCTATGATTTATTATTTGGCGTCACCGAGTCCGAATCGTATCACACGCTGGGCGCATTAGCACTCGAAGAAGGATTACGTGAGAATGAGCGCGATAATTTATTGCGCTTCTATATGCAGACACGATTTGATGTTCGACCCGATTTAGCATTGGCTGCCACGCTCAAGAAGTAAGTAAAATTTATTGAATTTATGATTACATTTTCCATAGTTATGTAATGTGTCTGGGTATGTGTGTATAAATAAGCGAGGCACAACATGCCTACCAAATCACGGGCACAGGAAGCCAGGCATTTATCACGCGTCCATTGCTAGAAGTAGTCGATTTTGTGGATAAAGTTTGATGAAAAAAATTCAAAATAGAAAAGATGGTTTTAAAAAGCAGTAGTTTTGAAATCATTTTCGGTCCTCTAGTAGTGCCATAAATAATAGTTATCGAAGTCATATCAGAAAAGTAAGCAATTAGAGAGTTACCAACTATTTTAACCAAAAGATTGTGAAAATTGATAAGAAATGTATTAGAAAGAGGAAATTATATTAATAATGCCGATACAAATTATAATAATATGAAGTTGGCAGCAGTTTTAACTAAAAATAATTAAAAAGCTGAACATTTGATGGAAACGAGTATAAATATGTAAAACAGTCATCGAAGTAATATGAAAATATGAGCTATGTTTCATATTGCTGCAATGCTGTTTACAGCAATTTTATTATAATCAACAATTGACTCCTTGAAATTCGAAAACTCCACACTACACCATGGAATGCGCCATTTTTCATAGAAAGTCTTTAGTGTTTGTTGAATCGTGAAGCTTCCGTTGTGGCCGTCATCGGCCTTTAAGCCGTTTATCTCAATTTATTCGTAATATATAGTTGTATTTAAAGCCGTTTGCTTCTGTAATAACGGCTTCTTGTCAGCTTTTCTTGCTGCTAGCGTCAGCTGAATTCTGATTTTCTTGCCCCTGCAAAATTCAATGAAGCGCATGTGAATAATTGCATTTGTTGAATAAAGTTGTTGCCACATTACCACACGCACAAGCGTCTAAGCTCACACAAATATATGTGTGTACTCAAAAGCGCATTTGTATGTGTATATATATGCTGCTGGGGGCAAAAGTTGTGTTGCAAAGCCAGAAGTTTTATTGAAAATGCTGCGGCAGCCCAAAACCGACTGCGATGAGCGCTTGCAAAAGCGGAAGTTAGTATGGAAAGTAATTGTAATTTAGTATTTTTTAAGTGCAATAACCGATCCAATCATACGCTTACAGTCGGGGCGAAAAAAAGGCGCTACCACATTTTTGCTGCGCCAATATTGGCAGAATTAATTGCAATAGTTTCAAGCCTAAAAAGTTGTTTAATAAATGCCAGTTCGTACAAAAAGGGTTTTGAACTCTGCAAATAGCCTGCCGGAGAACAAAATTCACAACATTCATTAATGTATGTATGTACGTGTGGTGGCAAATGTTACCTTGTACGCTTAGTAGGTCAAGTGCTATTGATTTTTCTGCGTACGTTTTATAACAAAATTAAAATAAAATTCATTAAGGAAGATTGCTTACGGTTGCGAGGTGCAAAACCGAAAGCAAAAATCAATATTGATTACTGTAGAGTATAAGTATTTAAAGTGCCAGGAAGCGCGATTTGTGTTTTTATTGACTAATTCGCTGGTTTAAAAAAATATATAAACATCTTCCACTTAAAAAATTTGGAATACAAAATTTTATTATAAAAACTAACAAATTGCAGCGCTTTCATAAAGCTTTAATTATAAAATATTTGGTAGTCGAAAAAGTCTTTTCGTATTTTGTCAATAGATGTCGTTGCAGTCGTTTATCTCCAGTGCTACCAATCACATTGTGTCATACCATATAGTGTTGGAAAGGCGAGATTTTAAACTTTGTTAACCTTAAACAAATTCTGGAAGTTGTTCAAAAATGAGTGAAAATCAAAAAGAAATTCGCCATATTTTGAAATGTTTGTATAAAAAAGGTCATAAAATTATTAAAAATAAAATCAAAGGTAGTTATCAGTAAGTTAAATAAAGTATATATCACAAATATATTAGCTATTTCACCAATTTCGTCTAACCTTACTGCCGCTCTTGGAAGCAACAAGTTATCTTTAAATAATTCCAACTCGTATTACCAAAATAAACCGTTATAATATAGCATTAAACGTTACTATTGGAAACTTTAAAGAATGTTTTCTTAAAGTTAAAGCTCAACTTACATTACATTTACATTTCCTTCACTAAACGGCTCAATTACGTAGCACAAAATCGATTCCGCTTTTACGTTTGAATAATGCTTGAAATCACTAGCTACAATTCAATTACATGGAAATGATTTAGTGTCTTGAATAGCTTATAACTTTGTACTTATGACACATATGGCAAATATATGTATGCATGTGCCTGTAGCACGTACTCTTTCTCTATCGAGCTTGCTTCCATCCATCGAGTATGCAGAGTATGTTGTACAAGAACGCTTGTGATTTTGCAACCATAACCCCGAGTATGTCAGCCGAAGTTAGCACTTGTGTTTGATGTGCTTTGCCACTATGCAGAATGATCGAATTTGATGGGTGCGGACAAGAGAGAAAAAAGAGAAAAGTGCATTAAAACTTTGAAAGTACACATACGTGCAAGTTAATGTAAAATATGCGCACATATGTTGCGACAGGGCATAAGGGCGATCTCTTAGGGATAATGCGCAAAATTTTGCAAAACGTTTGTGTGATGTTCACATTTTAAAGCCACTTAGAATTCATTTCCAACTCGATGCTTTGCCCCTAGACGGAGATGCCGCACAAAAGCACATGCACAGCTATTACTGTAAGTGACCCTCAACTCGGAAACATGCATCTAAATTTGTCCCCTTGTCTAGAAACACTGTTGAACTGATTTGTCGGCGAGTTTTAGCAGTTCGTGGAAGTGAAATTTTGAGAAATTTTATTAACTGTAATCCGTTTCAGTCCTACTCTAAGAAAAACTAAAGTTAATATTAAATTTGTGCAGAGATGTCTTCTTTTCCTTGATATATTTAATGTCAGTTCTGCCATTTATTTTTTTGGTTACATTTTTTGATTTTAGTTTTCATCTTAATACAATCTAAATTATAGATTTGTTCACCAAAAAGTGTTACAAAATCTTTAAAACGGAATAATGGTGAAATCTTTGTATCCAAAGAGGTTTTCTCATACTCATAATCGTATATGTCAGATTTTACTACCCGTGAATATTGCTTTCTCGTATGTATTTTATTAGTGTCAAGATTAATAAAAAATCCAAAAATATAATCGTATTCGATTCATATATAAACTGTTTTCGGCGCCAGACAAATGAGGATTTTCCGCATAACACACGGACTTTTTGCACTGTCCTCGTAGCGTAACTCATAAATAAAATTTTGTACATGCATGTGTGTGTTTTAGCCAAACTGCATAGCTTCAGAGCAGCGCTGAACTTTTATATTTCTATATTTCCGCACATATTTTTTCAACAGCTCAGCCAATATTGTGCATGTCCATATGTAAGTACGGCTTAAATGCAGCTGTGTGGATATGTTTTGGTAAAATTATGTCAACATGTTGCCAGCTATTCGTCAACTGCCAGACAAGAAAAAACCGTTCAAACGTACCGTCCTCTAGTAATTTAGGACAAGGGTAGAGCTGCAGGAGAAATGGCAAGCGGAAGGGCAAAAAGCATTGCGGACACTACAGTGGGCGGAATGGGACTGCCTGGCACCAAGTGATGTCAACCATGCCACCACCATAACACAGATATAAATGCTTGCGGCAGCGAGCTCAAAGCGAGCGCTATGAGATAATCTGCTGGTTGTGCATTTTGAGCACTTTAAGCTGGCTGGCCGAATGGCTGCTTACCGCTTTGCTGGCCGCATAGATGGATGGCTGGAGATGGATGGATGGCTCTCGTGGCTGGTTGCATAGCTGCATGAATGCCTGATATAAGGCTTGCGAGCTTGTGTTTATGTGTGTCTGTGGGTACGCGGACAATATACGAATGCATGCATGTTGCCTTGGAGATGCTTACTGACTAACGGCATCAGCTTTCAATGACGCTTTTCACACATATGCATACATGCCAGCGTACATACAGTTGAGTGATTGGAAGAGTGCTTGCATTTCTACTTGTTAACATGTGTAAATGCGTTGTAAGTGTGAGTGAAATTTTCAAGCTTATGAAACGTTGAAATGTGTTAAACCGCAATGTGTGGGTAAATATGGAGCTTTCAGTGTGGCACTTCAACACACACAGAAACATGAATTTAATACAAAGCAAACAGGGACTTAGGTATTACTTTCAACGATTTTATTATAAATAAAGCTGCAGTTAATCTTAAAGGAAATTATTGTGTGGAAGTGAGAAAAACTCTAATGGAATTTGTTATTGTTATGAAATTTCTTTAAATACTATTATTAACACGTATCTCAATATTGAAAGGGAAACGTTTTTTTTAATTTATTCCATATTCTTCAACTTTGCTGAGCATTTAAAATATTTTATAAATTTATATATACCTATATATATATATTCCTATTAAAACATGTTTTTCTAGATTTTTCACAACATTTTTGTTCCACTTGCTTACAGAAAGTTGCCCAGCAGAGAAAACCCATAACTTTAGTTTAGATTACTTCACTTGAATTGATTTAAAATCCTCGAAACTTCTCGAAGCAAAGAGCTGAAGTCATGCTAAAATATATTTTCCACAAAAATCCACTGTAATTTCCCCATAAATCATCTTACCTTCCAAAAATTGTAGATAAGGAAAGCACCCATATTTTTCAAGAAGTGGAATGCGTACATGTTGGATAATCACAAACAAACAAATATTTCACGTGTAAGCACCCGCCCACCACTTGTGTTTCCGTTACAGAATTTATGTGCCACTCAACAGGTTTTCCGTCCGTAGCCTTTGACGTTTTTAGTAGTATTTGCACGCTCACTTAACTCTACTTTGACTCTTTGTGCCGCTGCCGTTATGAGCTAGGCGCGTGCACGACATGGCGTATGAGTAACGTGAAATGCTATACGCAGGTCGCCGTGATTGGTTGCTGGCTTTGGCCGTTTAGAAGCTACGAAATACATTTTGGCTGCCATCCTTTTTTAGACGGAGGTAGGAAGATCGCGAAATTGTTTTTCGTTACAAAGCAGCTCCAATGAAAAATACCGGAACATTGCAGCCTGATTGAAATTGCATTCAGCCATGAGCTATTTTACACCAGCGGTGTTGTGAGCGTTAACTGAAGCAAAGACATTTTGATGAATTCAGAAATTGGAAAAGGGAAATATATAATATAATTGTGTTGAAAATATCTTATGTTGATTTATTCGGCTTTTGACAATCAGCGGCATAAAGCCACTTAGGGGATGTAAAAATATACCGTAAATGTATTATTTAAAGAAAGTAGATGAATGCGGAAAAGTTGATAAACGAGGCTGACAGTAAGAACACGATATTTAAGCTACTATGAGGGTCAGTAGAGAAAAATAGCTTCTCAAGTTATTCTTTACTTTTGCAGATTATTGGTGAGTAGTTTCACTCAGTTACTTTCAGGTGTCGGAATATTCCGAAAATGCTTGAAAATGTTCACTGCATTTTGTGTAATCTGTGCAGCCTGGGAAAGCAATGCGTGACACATATAATACAGATTTCCAAGACATGCCAATACCTAGGTAAATGAGTATAAAATTATGTCAGATATTATAGTTTAGAGAATCTTGACAAAGAATTTGGGAAAAAACTAAAACAACTTACACAAAACGGAAGCATTCAAGCATTATAGGGTGGTACGTATACGTGTGTTTCAGGCGTTGCAGAGATGATTTTTTATAGCACTGATCAAACGAAAATTTTCAAGATTTTTCATAGGTTATTACTTTAAAGAGCATTTCCAGATCCAGATTTAGCCTTCTATTTCTTAATTAAGACGTTAAAAAATCCCATAAACCAAATAAAGCGATTTTGGTTTTGGGTTAAGTATTTTTACTTCTCGTGCAATGAATAAATATCTTACAAAACGTTGAAACGTGAATTTCTGAAAACTTCTGGAATTCATAAATGTGCTTTTTTAACAGAAGCAAAACAAAAATTTCACTCCACCAAAACAAATTAAATTGCGCATATCAGTGGACTTTTCCATCAACAAACAGCTTCATAAAACAATAAACGTAAAATGATTCTAACTGACATGAAAATGATGTAAAAATACTGCGCCGATTGGAAGCTCGAAGAACTGCAAACACCCCCTTTATTCTATTTTGTAAGTGAAAAGTGCAAAAATATTTCCATTATTTTTCTAAAAATTGCGGCGAATTTTTTTGGGCGCAAATTCACACGGGAGTAATGTCGCACACCACTATGCCACGTGTTATGTAACAAGCAGGTGAAGAGTATACGGCAAAGCTGTAGTATATTTGTATGTGTAAATGCATGTGTGAGTGAGTGAAGGTTGAAATAAATATGATTTGAAGCTAGCTAGGCACGTTGCAGCCCTTTCAACTAAGTGCTAACGTGTGTGTCTGACAGAAGTGACAGCTGTAAATCTCTGCTGTGCCACACACACATAGTTTACAAATGTTTTAACAAGAGTTTTTGAAGCAAAATGGTGCACTATTTTCTATATGCGAAAATGTAAAAAAAGAAAGAGAAATCAACATTGAAATCACTGAACAAATCGCTGCTAACTTATTTCAGACTGAAATGGAGGCGCGAGCGGAAAAAGCAGGCTGTCAAAATCTGTGCTCACATACATGATGTGACGGCATTTTGACCGTGTTAACAACGTGTTTGCAGCGCGATTGAAGTAATAAAAAGTTACTGCGGTATATTTCAATGCTTCTCAACACGATAGTTATGGTTAAAAGAGCATATGTTATTTCAATCAACGCGAGTATTTGTCTAGGTATGTGCTTGTGTGGGCAAAGGAAAAGTTGCTGCGTTGCAGTGTTTAAAAATACTTATGACAGATGTGGGCTTTTCGCTGAATAAAGCAATTTTTGGTTGAATATATTTTTTTTTTAATATGTTTTATTTGCAATCTATTTAAAAAAAATAATAGCAAATGTGATAGCAAAATCATAATCTGACTTATATTATTGCTATCCAGGTAATGAAGAGCACGGTCTGAGACAGAAATGTGGCACTCACTATTCTTCGCTAACTATTAGCTCCAGCAAATACAATATTAATACCTTTCCTAACAAAACAGCAATGTTGTGGTTTCTCATTTCCGGTAAACATAAAAGTACAAAAGATCTGTGTGTTCTCAAACTTAGCTTGTATAATGTCAGTGAAAATCCTGCCAAGTATTTTTGTACCGTAACACATTCTTCTCTGGGCTTCATGCTACGCTTGGCTAGTGTATTTTCATTTTCAACTTTGTGTACACGTTCATTTTGTGTTGTAATGCAACAATAGCGTTAATGCTCGCCCATTAAGAGAGAATTTGGCAACTGACCCGCCGCAAGATACAAAATGTTTAAAATGGTCGTAATTCTTCTGGCATTGTTGCTAACTCTCCCATCATACACTAACACGAAGGCGTGTTTATTTCAATGCAGGAGATGCAAGCTGATGACACAAATTTGTAATTTTGAACCTTTAGCAAGTTACCCAAATTTAAAGCTCGAAAATTGGGTGCAGCGCATATAAAAAAAAAATTGTACAATTTTTAAATTAAAGCTGAAAAATCATAAACATTTGAATAAATTATTGTAAATTCATGTACGTATTTTTTATATAAATTTTTTTGTATTTATATTTTCTTACATCTCTGACTTTTCTGCAGGGAATTTTTCAATTTGAGAGAGTCTTAGTAGCCGATCGATCTGTTCTACCACTTTTTGATGGTTAGTTTGCTATCAGTGTCAGGATGTTCTCTTGTCTCTTTAATTATAATAACTTAATAATCTTTTAAGAATTTTCTAACGTATATGGTAATAGTATGTACATATAATTGAAATATAAATATCTTTAGATATGCAATATAGCCTTTAGAAACCCCCGAACGTTCTTTACAAATATTATTAAGCTTATTCATTTAGCTATAATATTATGACCATACCCATTTTTCATAGGGAAAATATTTTTTTCCTATATAACGCTTTGACAAGCAAGCAATTAGTCTTTATAATTTTCCACTGAAATTGCACACAAAAACACAAGAATAGCGACATAAAAAAGAATATACGTAAATTACCTTATTGATACATAAACTTTTCACAGTAGAATTTTTATAGTCATATTAATATGTATTTATAAAATGGTTCAGCAGTGCGTATACGTAACATATTGCTCTCGCATCATTTTTCCCTTGAAACATTTCTAATAAAAATTCTGAAAAATTGAAATGTGCACAAAGCACGCTATTAAACCAGAATACTTTTATATACTCACAGCGTTTGACAGCAAAAAACAAAACTACTTTTGTCAGTGCGTATACGTAACATATTCCGCCATACCACTAATAATTTTTACCCTATATTCACAATGGTGTTCATTTTTTCCACAAAAGGGTATATGCTCTTAATTTTTTCGGTCAGCGGTTTGCTCTTTTGGTCAGCGCCATTGTCACTACAAGAAATATAATTAATTTAATTGCAGTTTAATGATACATAAGCATAGAGAGTGAAAATGCGCGATAAATCAGCAAGTTAAAAAATAATAAAAACGAATTGTCAGCGGTAATTAACAGTAGATACAATAATGAAAAAACGTCGTACACATTCATGCAATCAAGAATGAGAATGAATGAAAGAGATTACAATAGAGATGGGGGAAAATGTAATGGAAAGGAATAAAATTTTATTTTCAGTAATAACAGTAAGGATTAAAATGGAGAAAGTATTACCCTCGTGCTAACGCGGATTGCTGTCTTCGCTGAATAATTTATGTTACACAGAGAGTAAAAATTGTGAAACTTTTTCACAATTTACAAAAGCATTTCGCCTTACATGTTTAAGTGATAAATGAGGGCATTTGTGCGAAATCTGGGTTTGATTTTTAATACTCAAAGCTTTTGTTCAATTCCGTATATTAAAAACTGAATATTGTAATAATGTAAGTGCTGAGGAATATTTATACCTCGTATAGGGTATATTAAGTTTGCCACGATGCCCTACAAATATACATATATATATTATCTTATATATAATTATAGCTATATCTATGTGTTTGTCCGTCTGTATATACGCGAACTTGCCCCTAAATTTTGAGATATTGATCTTAAATCTTGCACATATTCACTATAGGTATCATAGAGCTGACTTGCATTCTGAAGAACTCAATTTAGGTTCCTGTTTGGAAATCTTTTGCATTTCATATCGGACTACCATCAAGTTAAAGACTTTTTACGCTTTTATGCTATAAAGTATGCACCTGTGAAGGGTATTATAGCTTCGGTGAGAGTGAAGTTAACGTTTTCATATCAAAGATTACATACTACGAAAAAAGCCATAAATCATTCCCATGTCTAATTTTTCAAATATAAAATAGTGCTTTATAGCCGCGTTTGCTTAAAAGAATAAAATTGATTTCTGTATTACAGATATTAATTGGCAAAGAAAAAGTAGTGAGATAATAAGATTGCTTATTGTTAGAATTCACATCCCCCAGCAGGTAGGGCGTAGAATTTGTCCGCGGTAATGTATGCCTGTCGTAAGAGGTGACTAAAATCTATACGAACTGTGTCTGAATTTTGGGCATGCCTTGAAATGTCAGCATATTCTAAGTCAGATCTTGTTCAATAACACTCAGCTTGAAATGATATTATAGACTTTGAATGAGTTTACTTCAAATGAATAGACGCTTGAAGTTCAAGCGACAAATGTCACCAGACATTGAGCTGTGGGCGCTCAACTGATAGTAGCAAAAGCTACAAGGCCTTACCAGACACTTTAAACTGGTACCACGGGAAGCAGTCAGCCCTTGGAGTATACTCCAATCTGCTCATTGGGTTTGGCGCTTTGTGGAGATTAGTGGTGGCTGTGGCTTAAGCGTAAAGGCAGGTAAGGTTGAAAAATTCAATTCATTGTTGAGTCGCACTGCGGCCGGGTGCCGGACCCACAGAACGGTAGAGGTTTTAGATCAGCCTCGAACACGACTAAGTTGTAAAAGGAGGACTTCGGCAGGTACTCACGTAAACCACAACGATTGTTGTTTGAGTTTACAGTTAAAATATATAGAAATAATAACCGGATTTTTTTCTATGCTTTCATTATTTTATGTTTGTCACTGAACTGCTCTTAATTAACTAGATCAATATTTATTGATATATCTTGCTGAAATCAGAGCTTATTTTTCCTAACTAAAAGCTTGTTATATTTTTTGTAAATTTTATATTGATCCCAGCAAAAATTAAAATAACAAGCTCAAACTAAAATATTAAAGCGACTACTCAAAAGCCTTCCAGACTTTAAAGGACTTAAAATATATTCTCTTCCCATACACACACATATATGAATGGGCAACACACAGATGATGAAAATGCCCACGTAATGTACTCAAATGCAGCCACAATTGCTCTTACATTAAACACACAAGCAAAATAAAATAAAATAAAAGTAAAATAAATTGAAACAAAGAGTAAAGTAAATAAATAAACAACAAAGCGATGTGTGCATTGCATTTATCTGAGTCAAACTGCTATTACTGTGTCTCGTATTTATTTTCAGCTGTTATTTCTAAAGCAAACATTTATTGCACATTTTTATTGTCTCTGTGTCCATTGGTTTGTTGCTTTTGCTTTTTGCTTTCCTGCACGCTGGTTGCATTGTGTGGGTGCAATATTTGTCTGAAAAGTTGCATTGTTGATTAACTTAAAACACTGTTTGACTTTATGGCGTTGGGTATTTTGTATTATTGTTCAGAAAAAGAGATGGACATCAGGCTTTTTCTAGCATACTTTATTTCATATATCATACATTGAGATAAATGCATTAAATCAGTAGTGTGGTGTTCAGCTTAATATTATATAGAAAATATTGGTATTTTATTTAAACAGAACGAAACAATCCATATTTTTTATAATACTTGGTATAAAACATCGGTTTACGAGGGATAGATTTACACTCAAGCCTTTGCTTGTTTTTTGCTCAATTAAATATGTCAGTTATAACTCACCAACAAAGTGAAGGCGCATTACTGCAATCAAAGTGTTATTATTTATTGAAGACGCCATTAACGTCAATGTCAGAAGTCATATAAAAGTAACGGCGTAAGGAAAAATAACAAAAACTCAGGAAGTTGTGTCACAAAACGAATGTGACACTTCAGACAAAATGTCAGAGCACATAACCATCGTGACGCTTATGCACACAGACATATGAGCGAGTTCATGCCTCACGAAAAATGCAAATTTAATTTCACTCAAAATATACATATGCTCTTGTATATAAAAGCTGTTATATATTTACATAAATACAACGCTATATATAAACTGTTTAACTTGTAATCAAGCAGTAAAGTGGGAGATAAAATTTATATTATAAATCAATTTAAATATAAATTACGACAAAGTGTGTGTACATAAATATGACATTACTTATACGCCATGTCCGACACAAGCAAATTTGACCACTATATGAAGGACTGGCAAAACTCTCAAGCAAGTGGTGTGTATGGCTGAATGCATAGTTTTTGCCACCAGAAGGTTTAATTTAACTTGCCGAATTTCTTTAACATCACCGTCAAAGGCTGGCGCACGTGTAAAGATAATTCAAAGTGAATGACTTGAGCGCCGAGCGAAGCAACTTGACGCCTGTTAAGCGACGGTACGAAATACACAAAATTTTACAATGAATAAATTTCCAAGATAAATGAGTTGCAGGACACACTGACGGCAGCAACTTGTGTGTGGCGACACAACATGCATAACATTTGATTTCCGTTTGTACTTATGACTTTTTAAAGATTTCCGCACTTGAGGGAAAGGATTCTGACTGCGGAAATTTATGTGACCAAAGAAGGGCTGGCCGATTGCGGAAGGCAGAAGACGCTGCTACTTCAATTCCAAAACACACACAATCACACTAGGACAAAGCATGAAAATAAACATTTTTGAATTGATAAATACAGCTGTGTGTGTCGTGCAGTGAATGCAGCAATTGTTGCTGCACTTGTAGATGTAGGTATGGGTTTGTGTGTGCACGCTTGAGTTTGCATAACAACTTGTAACGCACGAATGTGCAAACAAACATCACAGCTCAACATGTGAGCCAACACTCAAGCGACTTTGCATTATATTTGTATGGGATTTGAATAACTAAACGCCCACTGGAGTTGAAGTGGAGATAAGCAAGAATGTCAGACACAATACGTATGCGCTCAAATTGCACTCAGTAATAAGCAAAAGCAATTTCTTTTACGACAGCTAACTGCTGGCATGAAAAATTCAAACCTATAGAATCAGTTCTTCAATGAATGATGATGCAGTTGAAACCTAATGTTACTAGTCGACAAGTTGCTTTAGTTTAAGGCAGGCGAGAAGCTGTCGGCACTGAATAATAACTGAATTGACTAACACAAATTTCGTTGGTCTTAAATAAAAATTTAATTTTAAATTTTCCAATTTATGATTTATGGTTTTCTTGACAGTGACTTATAAGTTGTTTCCACTAAGAAAAAATATTTTGGACTTAAATAAGTTTTATTTATCAATCAATAAATATATATCTTCTCACTTCTAGGCGCCATAATGAATATAGAATTTAGTTCAGACTCAGACTAAATCACTTTGATTGCAAATAACGACAAGTTCTGCCATACTATAAGATGTAACTATAAATCAAACAAGAAAGAAGACTGTACAACATTGCTAAGGATCAAATCAACTGTAATCAATTTAGTCTGTGCTTTCTGCAATTTTTGCTAATTTTTAGGCAGTTTCCTCTAATAAAGACTAGTGCCCATAATTTTTTCCTGGGCCTAACTAAACGATATTTAGTTCGCAATTTTAGATTTTTGTTGAAAAGTATATGCCTTTACACTTTAACGTACATATCGGGAACTGCTGTGTTTTCTTTATGAAAGGTCAATCTAGTCCAGCACTAGTAGCTATGAGCCCACTAATTGCCACTAGTTTCTACAGCTAGAACGAACATGGCTAAATTTTGCAATTTGTCTATATGGACAACAAAGCACAGACTTAAATTGGCTGCATAGTGGTGCGTGCACAAATATTTAATTGTATTAAGTAAATAAATGTACATATATGTATATGTAAAATATTTTACATATTCCCAAGTTAGTTGTTTTACTTCGCTCTAAGTGGATTTTGATTTTAGCAGACCATGTACATATGTATATGAACTTATGGAAATAAGTATAATTTTAATGCTCATTTTCTAGTAGAGGAAAGCAAGTAATACGAATAATTTAGTGCATTAAAGCGTTCCGTTATAAATTTAAAACTAATTGCGAATATCAGTGATATTAAAGAAAAATTCTTGCCAAATAACGAGTATTTTTCTTGAAAGTCGGGATGAGCACCAAACGCTTCGCGATAATAGAATAACTAGATTCAAAACCGTTGTAGTTTTAATGAAAATTAGTGTGAAAGGCACACACAAATACTGTGGCTAATGAAAAGTAAGATCGATTTAAATTTTTTTCAAAATATCCTAAAGTTAAAATATTAACTTAATGTAATATTCAGACTATTTTTTTATAATGAAGTGACTATTATAAGTAAAAGAAGAGAGTTTAAATAATAAACCGAGACTCATACGTAAATAAGGCGAAGCTCATCTTGTATAGACTCTTCTGTATGTAAAGGTTTTTTAAAGTAGAAAGAAACACTTAAATCTTTCTGTGTGATCTTATGCGCTCAGCTGTCTCATCTTCTTTCTTCAAAGTCAATAATTCTGATTACAATGAAATTGTTAAGGACTATTCTACATTAATTATGCAATGTACTTTACGAATCTGAATTCTAAAAGAATATCATACAAACGGAAAGTCTAACAGCGTCCAAGCAAAAGCAAAGTTGATAATGCCAGCAAGTCTCATAATGTCTTTATCGAATTGCCACGAATATGATCGACACATACAGTCATAATCTATATTAAAATGCCATTTTAATAACGAAATTATTTATTTCATAACTGTGTCCAAAGTTTCTGATCGGTTATCGACAAATTTGTTACATACACTTCTAATCAGATATGGAGGAATTATAGAATTCTTGTGTAATATTTTGTGTTGACTATATTACAAAACAAACAAGTAAGGAAGGGCTAAGTTCGGGTGTCACCGAATATTTTATACTCTCGCATGATAAAATGATAATCGATATTTCATTATACGTCATTTACATATTTTCAAATACCGTATTTGTGTAAAGTTTTATTCCGCTATCATCATTGGAAGGCATCAGATGGAATTCAAACTAGCGTTATATTGGAAGAAGGCGTGGTTGTGAACCGATTTCACCCATATTTCGTACATATCATCAGGGTGTTAAGAAAATATTATATACCGAATTTCATTGAAATCGGTCTAGTAGTTCCCGAGATATGGTTTTTGGTCCATAAGTGGGCGAGGCCACGCCCATTTTCAATTTTTAAAAAAAGCCTGGGTGCAGCTTCCTTCTGCCATTTTTTCCGTAAAATTTAGTGTTTCTGACGTATTTTGTTAGTCGGTTAACGCACTTTTAGTGATTTTCAACATAACCTTTGTATTGGAGGTGGGCGAGGTTATTATCCGATTTCTTCCATTTTTGAACTGTATATGGAAATGTCTGAAGAAAACGACTCTGTAGAGTTCGGTTGACATAGCTATAGTAGTTTCCGAGATATGTACAAAAAACTTAGTAGGGGGCGGGGCCACGCCCACTTTTCCAAAACAATTGCGTCCAAATATGCCCTTCCCTAATGCGATCCTTTGTGCCAAATTTCACTTTAATATCTTTATTTATGGCTTAGTTATGACACTTTATAGGTTTTCGGTTTCCGCCATTTTGTTGGCGTGGCAGTAGGCCGATTTTGCCCATCTTCGAACTTAACCTTCTTATGGAGCAAAGGAATACGTGTACCAAGTTTCATCATGATATCTCAATCTTTACTTAAGTTACAGCTTGCACGGACGAACGGACAGACGGACGGACAGACGGACGAACAGACGGACGGACGGACAGACAGACATCCGGATTTCGACTCTACTCGTCACCCTGATCACTTTGATATATATAACCCAATATCTGACTCTATTAGTTTTATATTATGTGAACAAAACTATAATACTCCCCTTAGCAACATTGTTGCGAGAGTATAAATATACCAATAACTTTACGTGCATAAACACTTTGGCATAATTTAAAACCGGTTTATAATTGTTGTAAGAACTCATCTACGTATTCTTATTGTATTTAAATGATAAAATCAATAATTAAGAAAACATTCCCTTCACTGACATTACAATTTATGTTTTAATACTGTCAACTAAATTGATTTAAATATTGACTGATATATACATAGATATCTACATTTCATGTTAGAGTTGTATTAAGAATTTATTTCATGAAGATAGTCACCCAAATGAATATGATATTCATATAAATTGGAAAGTTTACGAACATCTTTGTTCTAATTTTGAAAATTTCCAACTGAAAACTCATAAAATAACAGTTAAACTATTGAAATATTGCCTAAAATACAAACTATTTACTTAGTTTTCCCAATATATCACATTTGCTAGGTGGCAACAAAATATTACGTATACGCCCCGCAGCGCCGTATGCGAACCTGCAAATGCAACCAAACATATGACTACAAAGCAGCATAGAATATAATTAATTTCTTCTTAATTGAAACATTTTGGTACGTCTATATAATTTCCAAATGATGAGCCAGCCTATCAATCTAACTGTCGGTATTTTCACTATCTGACATACAAAGTGGTTATTCCTTGCATGTCATCACCATGCCAGCGCCAATTATAAATGTTTGATAAGCTAGCCACCACAATGTCGAAAATTATTATTTTTGTTTACGAGAACTACAAACGCATATTTACTATATGTCTATATATATTGCTAAGCTGGCAAACAATAGGAGTGTAAGGTCACATATGTGCATGTTGTATTGAGGGCAGCACTACTCACTATTCGCTGTACGAAAATTGCTTTTTATTCGTCTTTCAGATTGTCACTTGCACTGATGTTGGCATCACCGCCTCTACGGCAACAACACGGGTTAATGTAATATTAGCATGATTTGCATTTTATGAAAAAAGCTTCCAGGTTAAATTACCAACGCACCACCTCTAGCTGCGCTTTTGTAAAGGATTCCAGTGAAGTGTGCAAACAACAAGAATATTAACTAGGTACATCGTGCAGCCAACAGTTTAGCACCTCTATTTATGGTCGCTGATTTTCAGCCACGATATAATCATTATTCGTAGCCACGGGTGGGTCTGAGTTCAAACACGCGGCAAATTGTGCGTTTACGACAGTGACGCACCAAAAGTGCCGTCAATTATGAGTATTGTCAGTTGTTGTCAGTTTTCTGTTAGTTCTACTGCTGTGTTTTAGACATGTGAATAATGTAAATAACGTTGAATAGAAAGGGTATAGGGGAAAATGAATACCGCTCTCCGTTAAGGCTTGGTTTATTAATTAAAGAATAAATAGGAATAAGAAAAAAATATGTGTTTCAAATATTTTTTGTAATATGGCCGCCATCAATTTTTAGTAAGTTTGTTTTGATATATTTCATATTGTTAGAATAAGTACCTCTTCAGTAGTTGGAAAATTATGATGGGTTATCCCCAAAAAAAATACACCATAGTCTGTGAAAAAAAAATTGTTATTGAGGGCGAAAGCCATTTATTTTCAGTAAGTTTGAGGACTTTGATAAAACTTTACCGGTGATAGGCAAGCTCTAAGGGCCACTCACCCATCAATAAAATTGGTTTTAGTCCTACACACATAATAACTTTCGCTTCTTTTTCCAGAAATTCTCTTTTGTATTTGTAAAAAAAAAAAATATATTAAACGAAATCATTAAATGAAGTTAGAGTGGACTTCTTGCAATATTAATTTAGATCGCAGAATTTTTTTTTTACATTAAATATTATATTATTATTTATTACAGATATGAGGATATGTACAACAATCCTACGAAGGGCACCAATTCGGAGCATCGTGATGTTGTACTTGACATACTGTCCGATGCCCGTATAGTGGGGCCTCTAATGCAGACTGGCTTATTTCACGCCGATGTCAATCGACGCAATTATATGTATGTGTTTGGACACAACAGCGCAACGGGACCGTATGCCAATGTGAGTATTTTTATGTAATTTTGATTTGTTACTACTATAGTACTACACATATAGTATATTTACGAACAACTTTTAGAAAATTTATTTTGAAATATTTTCTGTATCGAAAAAAAATGTTTTCTTTAAAAAAAAATGTTTTCGTTTGTGCACCTAACTAAGTATTATCTGCCGTCAAAACTAAATAATAGACATTGACGTTAACATGCCAAAGGTATAAGTTTCCTCGCCATACATCTCTTAACCTTCTCCATAATATACCTCACAATATTTGATATGTATTTATTTCACTAGCACGGTATTTTGTCACACCATTAAATATGTCGCCCTGAATATTGCAAAAATACTCGTTATACGCGAAATCACTTTATTTAGTCTTGAAAATCAATAAAAGATAAACTTGAAGTCATCAGGCTCGTTAAACTTTATATTATGTGCATTAGGGTGAATCATAAAAATGAATATTTTTTTGCTTAATAATCTGAAAAATCGGTTGGTAGGCCACTCTAACAAGGCCTCTCCAAGTATGAGCTCTTCATTTTAGGGAAAGTTCCTCCACCTTAAAGTTATATATTTTGTTTCCAATCACTTGAAAAAATATTTATTTTTGACCCACCCTAATACACATACGTATTTTATATTTTATTTGTCTTCTATACATACATAGACGTGTAAGTGTGTGTGCGCGTGCGTGTGTAATGTAAAGATTTATTTTAATGTCTTTACCAAAGCGATCGAAAACAAAATGCTCACCAGCTGCCACTGGAGTAGCTGATATCAATACATGCGCTTCATATGTATACACCCTTAAACACATGTGTATGTATAAAATGTCTATGTGATCATATATCTATTGCAAAATTCTATATGAGCTTGTGAGCTGGCAAATGTGTAGTAGAAATAAACAAACGCTCCTGTTTGCCCTACCGACAAAGTTTGTATCGCAGTCAAAGCGGAAGGACAAACGGCATTCAGTTGGAGACAAAAGCGTGGCGTTTCTATGGAAATACCAGTGGTAGAGCAAACAATGCGCGCATATACAACAATGATACAGTTGCCCTGCAGAGAGTGTTGGTATAACTTAATAATGCAAGCAAGCTCCTATTAACTTTGCCGCTGTTTTTATGTGCAAGTTTTTTGACAGGAGAGCGCCGTCTACTAAGATAGTCGATATTCATAGTAAACATAGATACTTCTGAAGCAATTTGATATTAGCTTCATTGTCGTGTTTAATAAATTATTTGTGGCTGTTATTGGAAAATTACTGATATAATTTTTTGGGAGACCATAAGCTGAACTTGAAAGAAATTCATTTTTTTTTTGTCAGAATTTTATTTGGTTATTCAGTTATATGTTCTTAATAAAAAATACAGGCACTCATAATGTACCTAACCATAAAATACTTACAAAAGTGATCTCGAAGTCTTCCAATGCATGGAGCATGAAATGAACTATTTCGCAGAGTTTGCTTCTGAGAGAAAGGCCATCGAAATAAGATGGATAAATTGAAAGTCTTACTTACAAATAGATTCTGTTCTATACATGTAGGTATATATTTTGGCAAATATACTCCACTGATGTCGTATGACTATATTTAGTAATGACAAATATATATTATCTAGTTTCTATTATTTTCTAGTCTTGTCTAATATGATTTATAAATAAGTTTTTGTTTGCAATTGAAGAAAATTTCTCAGAAGAACTTGAAAATCATAATCAAATTTATATCTCTTATTTATCGAAAATATTCAATTACATTTTCAAAACCTTATTGCTCACTCCAGATTGAAACTTACGCCACCCAGTAATATCGGTTGAACTTCGAAAAGATCAAATTCTGTTTCTACGACAATAGAACAGCTTCAGTCAACAAATTTATTAATTTATTCAAAATAGTTACTCTAAAAGCTTTTGATCATATTTTGTGAGCTCAGCAAATTTTGCAGCCATTATTCTGAATATAAAGGTATTCTGCCTAATTCAGAGAACTAGCCCAAAGATTATATAACAGAGCACTGATTTATTTTGTTCATCCTAAGCATTTCGTTTAAATAAAGACCAGAAGCACAGTATTTTAGTACTACTGCTCTACCCAGTATACAGTATTTTTTCGAATAATTTTTCTGAATCCTTTATATATTCCAAAATATCAATTGTACTCAATTTATTCAAATTGTTTGTACTATATTATTTCAAAGTTTACATAAATTCTATTTCCCAGAATCTCTTTCTTTTTCTCTTATCGAAAACTCAGTACCACACCATACAAAATTAGGGAAATTTGGTTTAAAACTAATTTCGAAGTTTGAAGTTTGCCTGCAGGGCCAGCATAAACTAATACAAACAAATTAAATCTAACAAGCGAGCCGAAATCAAACAAAGAAACCGGGCACATACACGCACATACGGCGATGCGGCGACTAGCGCTAATGGTGCCGCCAGCGGTCTTCATTTATTTGCTGAATTTTCGTTATTTCAATTTCTAAGAAGATGAAGCTGCTTAACACTCACTCGTTCGTTACTTCCGCGCAGTTGCGGTTTGGCCAGAGTCAGAGGCTCAAACTGCTATCCCGGCCAACAATGTTGCCCTGACTGTACGGATTTATGTGTTTCTTTGTGTGTGTTTTGTCATTCTGGAGGTTGCAGCTCGGCATTTTCTTTCGAAGATTTCAAAGTAGTACTCTTAAATATTTCTGTATTATCATGCCCATTAAAGTAGAGCATCATTTGAAAGCTTAATTTTGAGGAAAACTTGAATTTCCATCCTCATTAATTTCATACGGGGCTGTTTTTCAGTATTTAACCTAAGGGAACATAATAGATCATAGCATAGATAAAATTAAAAAATGAATTATTTGGAACATAGCAATTAAAACAAAATAAAACAGTCATTGCATACCTACGGTATGCGTGAAAATTATATTGACGGCTATTGGTTTCTTTGACTTGGCACCCACAGAACCCTTTTGGATGATTATTTGAAAAAAAAGTATACGTTCGGGCCCAGAAAGTTAGTGAGCGGTTTCCCAACAATAAAGCAATAAATAAAATAAAGCTTTTTATGAATTTTCTTTGCGCCATTGTCTATTCGTCGTAATGAGACTCTTACGACTATCTGCAAAGATGCCTTAAAACGTCCTTCTTCATATTGTCAACTGGGTATTGCTATGAACATATATATGTATGAGTGCGCGTCATTCTGTTCTTTGTATTTTAAAACCATATCAACCATAATTTTTTATGCTCTGAGAGAATGCTTGCCCACTTCATTACATGGCGGTGTGTGGGTGCGCATGTGATTACCATGGATTTTGCCTTTATTTATTTAGCTTTTTAAGCATAGGGGCGTTGTGTGTACACGCATCACTGTTGTTGTGCTGTTTACACATGTGTTCATACAATATACAGGCAATGCAAATTAAATTAATTAAATTCCGATTTGAAATGCAAAATTGTTTCCGGCTTCACAACGGTTGGAGTGTCTGAATATTTAATATTGTATACGAGCTCTTATTGGAAAGATTCGTACACATGAGCGCATCAGCACAATAATGTTAAAATAGGAGCAATATTCCGGCCGCTGCGATTTTAGAGTCACTAGGATATAATAATGCCAAAAATTTTATAATTTAGCGTATTCAATGCTTTTAGCTTAAAATATTTTTCTCAAACATTTTTAAATATGAAACAATAATTCTGCAACATTCTCGCTTTATTGGACACAGGTTTGATCATTTTAATCCTTTACCGACCATTAGTGTTGACTTATTTCTGCATTTTTTTCGTTTATTTCTTATGCTTATACATAAAAAGTAAACTCGTCCCACCTTTAGATTAAATACAAAAAAAAAATCTGTGGAAACATGAAAATACTTTTTCCTAAGACTTCCAAAAGAGCCACTCGGGCTCTAAACGCCCTAACGGCACCGCTAATGTGTTAGATATGTACATTGTGCAAGCGTATATTCTTACAAACATACATTACATACAATATATATGGTAAAATAAAAGAGCATAGCGCAAGATTTTAGGCGCATTATGCCATACATCCGGGCTTGCCACATGTAACAGGCTTTTGTATAAATGTCACACGGGATTTATTGTTGTCTACAAAACAGCATACATGCTGGCGTACAAAAGTTTTGTTTTCCTGCCATCTTTACATTTTCTTAGAGACATCGTACATACGTACATAGACATATATAGTGAGTGCTTCTTCAGAGGATGAAATCATGAATAGAAAGTAAAACATTAAAATGATAAAAATTGACGTTTTGATATGAATCGTTGGAACAATTTAGACATCAAACAATTTAAAAAGTAGCAAATTACTTGCCTGTAGTGTTCGGCATTGACAGAAAGTTAGGCGCTATATTCTACTTAAATGTGAGCAAATATGACTCTCAGAAGGCAATCTATGCCAGACAGTGTTTCTCGGATTTCTTGTCCTTTATGTTAATTTCTTTTCTGCCAGTTTTTACTAAAAAATTTCATAGCTCCACAACGCACACCCTTTATCACATTGTGTGTGGTTTTTACATAGCCAACAACAGCTAAGCTGTAGCTAAATTGTCTGTGCATATGATACGAACATATCGTTTATATCTGTTTAGAAATCATTTAGCAAATTGCTTACGGATCCTCAAAAACCTGCTGGAGCTGAAGCAACAACAGCTTGAGCCATAGAAAAGTTCCCTCTGATTTATTAACTGCTTTTGGTTAACCGAATACGCTATTGTTGTGTTGACTTGTGTGAAGCTTTTATATGTCTTGACTCACTCCCTTGCAATTTAAAATAGGTTTCGAAATTGTGTAAGCTGTATTAAAATAAATGTCTCTTAAGGTCGCAAGCTCAATAAATCAGCCAGTTACTGGCAGCTAACTGAATGGTGACGCAGTTATATGCTTCACATTTGAGAATCGTATTATGCGCTAAAGATTTTATGGAATGTTGGCATAATGTGTTTTATATTAAATTAATCGAAATAAGCATAATTGAAGTGGGAGTGAAGTGGTTTTTAATGATAAATATTGAAGTTGTGAAAACTAGTTTTTTGTGAGCTCACATACATACTACATACTAGTAGATGCTGGTCACTCCCACGACCGTGTCGGAACCCTCCACCATAACAAACTTCATTGCTGTATGTATTAACGTACTAGAAACTACCTAAGTACTCTGGAGAAACAGTTAAAGACATAATCATTATTTTTAGTTTAGATAATGACTACATTACTAATACGTTTCTTTAATCATTATTTAAAAATGGATTAATGGCAGAACGCAAAGTTTTCGTTGAGTCTATGAAATCACTAACTACTCAAGTGTGGCCTTCTAATATCTAGCTTGTTCATGCTACCTAATAAAGCAAGGATATGATTTGCAACGATGCATCCTACTCTTAAACATGCGAACCTTCTAAAATTAATTGTTGGATCTAGCAACTAACTGGTGGTTAAAAGTCGTTGAAACGTGGGAAGTGAGACATGAGGCATGAACAAATTGAATTGTCCTATCACTAGCGGCAACTGAAGCTAGCCAAGTTATCCAGTATTTGCTCTCATATATTAAAAATGAAGACATATTTTCTGGTTATTCCCTTAACCGATAGTTACCCGTAAATTAAACATTACTGATTGTATTTATGTTGTCAGAGGAGATCATTTACATTTCGTGACTAGACTTTCTTTATTTGCCGTTCCATAAAACGTTAATTTTTTTTGTAATCAGACGATATTTTCATTCAAGTGATTATTTATTTATTTACCTTTCGTTAGCGTATTACATTAATGCATTAAAAAGAAGCAAAAAATCAATGATGATCAGTCATTCGAGCAGGTTTACAAAGTGGAAAGAAAAGCAAATGGCTATAATAATCCGAAAAATAAACGAAACCCCTAATTCCCACAAAAAGGCCATATTGAAGCTTCGTTGTTATTCGTGCGGTCAATGGTATAACGAAAATGTGTGAGGTAATGTAAACGCATTTATTTACATTCGAAGTTTTTGCAAGCACTTCGAGTGAGTGTCGGGCAGTAATGCGTTTGGACTTGTTCACTTTGCTCGAGTGTTAATGTAGCCAAAAGTTTCCAAATGCTGCCAATTGCGTTACGCCATGAGTTGAAGTACTCTCTGCGTATTATTGAATCCACAGGAGTTGGCATCGGAATGTTCGTTTATATTTAAGTAGCTTGTACTGGGCACTGGTCGTACTGGCACGTCGCTCCAAACAGCCATCAAGCAGTCGTGACTGTGGTGGAAAGATGTTGAGTAATTCTGAATTGAGTTGCGAATTATTTGACTTTCAATATTTTTCTAATGCCAACAGCTGGCTTCTGAAAAGCACGCATAATCTTTGAAGGAACTTTTTAGGTTCACTTAGAAAAATGTGTGTAAATTTTGGATTTTCATTACATGTCATCATATAAAGTTTCTGTAAAAAATTCTTTAAGTAGTTAAAACACAATGGGAAAAGTGGTTTTACAAAAGTTTAAAATATTAAGTTTTCAAAATTTTTTCCCCATTTCAAAATCATATTTTTTTTCATTCCATTCTATAGACTCTAGTGATGATTACTGCAAGCAAATTTTTCAAAAGAAAAATCAGAAAACTCAACAGTTAGGATAAATCTATCGGTCAGATCATAGAAAATTGCTTGGTATGTCAATTTAAAGCTGAACAATTACTGCCAAAAGCATTTCCGAAGAAATCTGCTTATGACTTTCGCCCCACTCTTAAAACAACTTAAGCTTGCATAGGATAAATCACTGTAGCAAGATCTATGAGTTCATGCCCATCCACAGATTTGTAGACGCTTTCTATTATACACTGTTTTACCGTATTTCGCAGTTATTATGACAATTTGGTTGTCGTTCAAGAATAAGCAAGAACAAATGATCTATTGGTCCGTAAGATACCGGATCTATTTAAGTATTAGACTAAGGTGGGCCTTAGAAAACTCACGCTCAACAAAAGAAGAGTCTCAAATCGCATAACGCAAGATATACTATTCTCTGCAATGGTTCTTCTGATAGTCTCATGAAACCATGTTCTTCATCTTCATTTCAATCGCACAAAATTCTGTAGACTTCAATTCTCGTCAATATTTTTCTTCTAAATACAAGAACATAACAGTTATGATACGCACACGTTTCATTCTATGTTCGTTTAGGTATCTATACACACATATGTATCTATGTACATTGCACATATTGAAAAAGAACTATGAACGCTATAAATACTGTGCACGAGACAAGTGAATGAATGAAGTGAAAGTAGTAAATTTAGTGGTATTGGGTAAGAAAAAAGTCATTCTTTGGCAAAGCAAAATTGGAAATTAAGAAAAACATGTTGCTGTGGTTGCAAAAACTTCCCGAAAGCAGTATCAACATCACAAATTACACGATGCGAGGGCAACATCGAAACTATAAAAAATTTCAGTTCTTTCGGTGACACTGACTTTGATACTGCAGAGCTCATTCGCCCACATGGACGATGAAATTAAAGCAAGTGTCAGAAACGGAAATTGGTGAATGTAGGAAAAGACGAAGAAAGAGAGTGTGATTGAAGCCAGCATAAAACCTGCTGTCAATCTAAGCGTACTTGACATGAGATTGATGCCAGCATATGGACTTTGCTAGTGACGTTTCTACGGAGCGGTGAACGCAAAGCTATCAAATTGATAGACTAACCCAAATTCGACTTGAACATGAGCAGCTCGATGAAAATGTTGTTTATTAACACAACCAGCTTCAACGTTTCTTACTCACTTTTACCCTGTTGAGGGGAAATTTTTGTACAAACGCGTTTTCTTCGACATTTTTCCCATTACAAAATATGATGTTATTTTTAATGGCTTGTAAACGCATGTCCATGGCTCGAGTGATGGCTTCTTTCTACAAGCCATTCGTAAGTGGCACAACCATGTACACAGGCATGCGCATACAAGCAGCATAAGTGCGTAAGTGAATGAATGGGCGCTTGAGCGTAAAGTGCATAAGTAGTATAGTACATGTATTTGCACAACCGTTCGAACGTAAGAGCACGTGCATAAGAAGTATGCAAACATTTCAGCATGCTGTGACAGATGTACTCGCCTTGTATGCTGTCTTGAGTGTGTGTTTTCAAAATTCAAACAAAATTAGACACATATGTACGTTTGAGTGTATCCAAAGACGGAACACTTTTTAAGAAATACAAGTACCTAAATCCACCTACTCATGTTCGGTATATGGGGGCTGGGAACATATGAAACCATTGTTACTATTTTTGGATCGTAGTTCATCTTTATTAGGTGCATAACCTTTAAAAAGCTACTCAAGTTTGAGTTGTCTATTGTAAAGTAGAGTAAGTTGACGGCATTCGAAATTGTGTTTTATAAGAACAGGATATTGCTGGGGTTCAATATTATTTGTAATGAAAATCACATAGACTGAATTTGACATCAATCGACCAAGCATTTTGTTTTTGATTTGAGAATATTAACCAAAAATCTCCACTTCTGAGAATGATCCCATAAAATATTCTCAATCAGTTTAGCTGGCGATTCTTTGGTAGTTTACGAGAGAAGTATGAGTATTCAACATATTAGAGCGTGGACCATAACTTATCGAAATATATGTACATACTCTTTCCTGATAGGAGCCTGTTTTATAGCTCGCTTTGTGTTTTAGTAACTTCAAGGTGCCAGGAGATAGACGTTTTATCAGAATATCTAAATAATTACTGGAGATATTTCTGACACAAATTGGTGTGCAGACGGACGGATTGATAGATATACAGACAGATTATTTTCAGAAATCAATTTGGCTTGTCATTTTGAAGAGTTTGAAATAGGAGTATAAGTCGCTATATAGACTTATATTTTTGTTTTATCTATCTAAATTCGTATTAGACCCATCAACCCTCTAAAAGTATAAAGGGACTTTGGCTAGACATTTTTAATTATAGAGCTCACAGTTTTTCCCTTATTGAAATGTTGAATTAAAAGTTAGGAGAAAAATATGACAATCAAGAACATTATTATTCCGCCTCACATTTTCTCTAGCAAAATACACTCCTCTGCTTCTTCCAAGATTGTTATTATTTCAGTTAGTCTGAAGTGCTTCTTTTCTCTAACATCTACTTTTCACACAGCCTTAGTTATATGCCTCATAATCTTTTCACAAGCTTACCAACACACAAGCACATATGTATGTACATATGTAGCTCGTATATAAATGTGCGGTGCAGTAAATGCGCTGTGCGTCTCATCAATTAGAGTGCAGTGGGCAAATTACAGCAGCAAATCAAGTGTAATGCAGCTAAGATGATGATGATGCTGCTCATATTTTTGCAAAGAGAAGAAACCCCCGTTTGACTTATAACTTCATTTTGTCGGATTAGTTTCTGCACAACGGACACAAGTACGCAAACGAAGAATGAAAAGCCCACACACATACTATAGGAGAGAAGGGAATATTTCCTTGACGCATATTATTTGAGCAAAATGCCAAGCATCAACTTACATTACGCCAGATTACGCCTTTCAAGCAGTTAACAAATGATCACATGTACATAAATGTACATAAAGGGTGTCTTTACAGGCTTAGATGCTACTAGAGGTATAGATGTGGAAATAGCAACCTAAGTGGAAACTTTTTTTGAGGTTACGTCGACTCAGTGGTCTATCCTAAGGATCAAGCTTAATGTTGGGGTAAGGTCGGCTAAGCTGCATAAAAATTGCAGTTCGAACTGTTAGGATGATTTCATTGATTTTTGAAGGTCGTCTTGCGCCCACAATTCAACTCAATAAAATTGTTATTAACACTTATATACAAAAGAATTATAACCCTAAAGAAGAACCAATTAACATACATCCTAGCAAAAGTCGTAGCGAACCCGTTAAGGTGCTCACCGCAATAAATGAATATTTATTTATAGTAAAATATATGCCTTATACTGTAATGGTCCAGAAATAAAATCTCTTGAAAATCCTAATTTTGAGTTGCTATTCCTTCACAACACATAATAATGGAAATTGCAAAGACATATGATGTAAGAACCACATGATGGCCAAAATATACCAGTCATTCCAGCAATTTTGCACCAATAAGCCACTTGCGTATAATGCTCTTCACTATGGACTCGCAACTGCGTCTGAATTTATTTGTGCTGTCTTACAATGTCATTTTGCGTCATGTTTGCTTTATGCCCATATTTTCTTTGCCACATGAGTGGTTGCAAGAACAATTTTTTTGCTTGCAACTGCGTATATTTTTAGCTGTACACTTTCTCTCATATTTATACAATATCTTTGCAGTGATCAAGGAGCCACAGTCTACAAATCAAAGGTTAGCACTTTAAAGAACGGCTTGATTAGTTCACATACATATGTATGTATGTAGAAGCATTGCAAAATAATATAACTTCAAGGCTTTTACATATAAGCCAACAATAAAATGCTTAAGAATTGCTTATACTCTTTTTGAGTGTTGTCAATTGTGTATCAGAGCTGCGGAATTGAATGTGATGAACTTGTAGAAGACATAGGTCCATCAAGATAAGCGCGGTGTATTCCCCGAAAAGTTTACCCGTAAATTATTTATACCGATATTTATATTGAATATTAAGCTTTCATAAAAAATACTAACTAAAAAGTTACAGCGGTTCGAAAATGAATGAAAATAATGAAGAAATTCGCTATATTTTGATATTTTTGTATAAAAAGGGAAGAAAGCCACGCAAGCCACCATTGAAATTTGTGAAGTTTACGGAGACGATGCTGCACCAGTTCGTGTAGCGCAACAATAGTTCGTTCGCTTTCGTCCAGGAAATTTCGATGTGAAAGATGCAACTAGCTCTGGCCGACCTATCGTTGAAAAAGTCGATGAAATTATGGAAAAGATTGATTAGGGAACTTAACATTCATCTGTTTTAAACCATTAAAAAAAGCTGGCTGTAAAAATAAGCTCGATGTTTGGTTACCACAAGAATTGTCTGTGAAAAGTTTAATGGACCGAATTAACATCGGCGATTCTTTATTGAAACGAAATGAAATCGAACCATTTCTGAAGCAAATGGTAACAGGAGGCGAAAAGTGGATCAGAAACGACAATAATGTGCGAAAAAGATTATGGTCCAAGTAGAGTAAATATCAACAAATGATCACAAAGCCAGGAGATGCTCCTGTATGGTCGAACGATTTTACTGTCAACAACTGATGAGATTGAAGGAAGCAATCGAAAAAAAATGGCCAGAACTGATCAACAGTCAATCCATCAGGACGACGCTAGACCACACACATCTTTGTTGCCTCGGTAAAAACTGTGAAAGTTTGGCTGGGAAGTTTTGATGCATCCACCATATTGCTCTGACCCTGCACCATCGGACTACAATTTGCTTGGTCAATGCAGAACTCCCTTAATGGAGTAAAGTTGGCTTCAAGAGAAGCCTGTGAAAATTGGTTGTCGCCGTGAAACCAGAAAAGACTATTAATGCTTCAATCGAACCGAAATTGTTCAAGTCCCTAGCTACTGGTTATGTGAACCCAGAGCTCAAAGTTGACTTTTTACTGAAAATTTCGGTCAATGTGGCAGATATATAATTGAAATTAGAAGAAAATCCTTCCTTACTTCTTAGATATGGAAGCAATTTTTCAATTCGCATTTTATCGGATTTTTGTTTTGCATACATTTTTCTCTTCTCCAAATAATCATTCCTTTTGGGTAATTCTTAAAGTTTGATAAATTTCCGTACACGTGTAATATTCAACCCCCTACCCGCCCCATCGGTTTTAACTTTCATGAATACTTAATGATTATTGCCAATAAAGGAAAGCATCAACAGCAATTCGAAGCTTTTAGTGCCAAATTGATATATATGTGAATTTTCATAAATTACCTTTGCATCCCTCGGGGCGCCGCTAAACAATCATTTGTTGTAGCTTACAGATTTACAATCATAAAAACATTTACCGAAAAATCCTTTGGGGCAAGTCGTGGGAAAGAGAGAGAGATTATGTGTTATTGCAGCTTACATTTTGTCGTTTATTTCGATTATGTTGTAATTTTTCAAGCATATAAAATATATTTTGGGCCCACTAACGGGACAAATAAATAAATTTATGTGGCTACGAAATGCTTACACACACACACTTGCGTGTACAAATATTTACATGGCAGCGCTTGTGTGTGTGTGTTGGTATTTGTTTACTTGAGCCGCCTTATAAATATGTTTGGCCTTTAGCCAAATAAATAAAGGAGCGTTTAAATAAAATTCTTGCTAACTCAAAGACCAGGCTTTGTGATGTAGTCGGCGGAAGAAAAAAATAATAAAATAAAATAAAATGAAATAATGGTCTACTAAGAAATATTAAATACATATATATAAGTATACAAACAAGTGCGGCAAAATGAAATAGAACAAACTAAGCGTAAAGCTGGATGAAGCACAACCCATGCATAAGCGGTAAGTAAAGTTGTAAGTAGAAGTAATGCGGAAAGCATGAAAAATCGCTGGATGCCAAGGAAAGGGAAAAGGCCGCCAACAACCAAGTCAAACGAAATACTATACAACGAGCGTGCTTCTAAGTTGGCGCTTTTCGTGGTCGCCAAACGCTCTTTGTGCATGTAGTTGTGCACTTTCACCACGTGACTTGGCGCAAATCTTTGATTGTGTTTAGCCGAAAAATGAAGCGCAGTAGGTCACAGCCAACAATGGACTTACAAACAAACGAGTAAACAACAGCAGCAACAACGCGCCGTGGCGTTTCGCAAAGTTTGCATGCATCAAGAGTTTGCTTGTTAGCTCACAGCGTGTTCGTAGTGGAGGCGGCGTGCTGGTTTTGCTTTCAAAGCTCTACTGTAAATAAATAAATACACGAGCATTTTATTTAGTGTACGCTCCCACTCACTTACTGCTTGACAACTTTAAACTTTCTCATGTTTGGTTTAAGTTTGCTTATTTATTGGTCGGTTTTCTACGCTTGACACTTGGCAATGTTATTTGTTTGCCTCGCAAATAGGTAAACATTAAATAAGGGAATCATAAACACATGTGGGTTATTTATCAGTTCAGGACGTCAGAATCCGCAAAGTACATATTTGTTTATTAAAGCTCTTTCAGAGGAGAACACATATCTTTTTATCAACTTACAAATCCTAACAAATTTACTTTTGAACTTAAAACAAATTTGATGGTTTTTAATGACTCTGGCGGACGGTGTTCCACTTCAAGAAAACTAGAATTAATATTTGCATGATTTGTTGCTTTAAGCCGTCCTTGAAGCACAAAAGAGGTTTAGAGGAAACCACCAGGAAAAAGCATAACAAAAAAGTTTTATTTGCGTAATTAACGCCTCTAAAAAGCCCTTTTATTATTATACAATGTCATCAGGTTTTTCAGCAAAGTCGGCTCAATCCATTTAAAAATCACTAGCAGTAAACTAGTCTAGTGTTGCTTTCAAACTGATCCATATCTCTAAATGATCACCAAAAGGTTGCCCACATAAATGATTAAAGGACAGAAAAGTTTATTGGCGGCATTTCTGAAAGACTTGCCGGCATTTTAATTGCTAAAATTAAAAAAGTTGATGTCAGTTAGATGCCGGTTCATGCTCCTCGGCTTGTGAGCAGCCAAAGCAATACCATTTAATATGTACTTCCACAACTCTTCTTAGTTGAGTCGAAAAATTTCTTCAAAGGTTACAGAAATTTTCTGCTTAAGGAGTTGTGAGAGACTTGAGGCGAGTTTATAACACCAAATCTCCCAAAACTACTTTGTTATTGAAATATTTGTAGGAAACTTCACTAAAAGAATATAATAGAAATGCCTCACAGGCATTGTGATCTTGTTATTGTAGTTATACCGAAACAAGTTCCGTTTTTGTCGGAGAACATCAACTTGGTAAAGCGGAACTCTGCCGCACAACAAAAGTGAGCGAGCCGCCAGTTTGGCAAGTATCCAATGGTAAAACTAAGTGATCAACAATAACAAAAAAAACGTCACAAATGATAACAAAGCAAGTTATGTACACAACCAAGAAAATAGCCGACAAGTTTTGAATGAATGCGGCACAAGGATATAAAACCAATGAATTTCGTTAGACATGTTGAGCTAACAGCAGAACACATGCCACGGGCAAGCAAACAAGTTTACAACAAAACATATTTATATCTGCAAGGACAAACTGATCCACTTACAAGCAAACGTGGCGCTAACACATGCTACACGGAAGTTACCAAATATATTTGCACAACTAACAAGTGAATAAAGGAATATATAGACTCATTTGTAAGCAGAAGTGCATGTGTGCGTGTGTGCGAGTATGTATGTTGTTGTTGTTGTGTGGTAACACCTCATAGCAAAGAAAACTTCACACTTTCTGGCACGTAAATTCTTGGCGGAGCATCTGCTTTGAGGTTATAACCGAACACGTGCAGTTACAGACATGCAAGGATACGGCCTTGTCACCAAATAAGTGTATATGCGGCACGTGTGTGCTTTCTTGTGTCGTGTTTTGCGCCAAAATCATATTTTCGCACATAATTACAATGGCAAGGAAATGTCAAAAGAAAGCCGGAAGTTTTCATTTCACTATATTGGCGAGAAAATGAAAGTGTAAAGCTAACACGAAGAAAAACGGCGAAAAGAAACTAAATTGAAATGAATAAAACATGTGTAAACACTAGATAATCGAAAGTAACGGAATATGCAGACAGTCGCAACCAATAATATAAAAAATTAAATAGAAAACTCTAGTCACGAACTTGACATTTGACCAGTAAACATATTTTTTATTCATATACAACAGTAATAGTTCTGAAATGATGAATGGTAAAAATAAGGGTATAATGGAAGATTTATAAAAGAAACTTCGGCGCACTCTTGTTTAAGGACTGCTGTCTCACAAACACATATAAAAAATATATTTATATTTCTCTCTTTAAAAGTTGTATATTACATAGGATTTTTCAATACGGATGATTTTCAAATATCATTTTCGGCAGACTAGGTCGGCACCTGGACCAACCGAATTATTGGAAGAAAAGTTTTACAACTCGATTATTTCAAGAAATTGTGATAATGAATGGCCTCGAAGAAGTTGCGATTTAACACCATCAGACTGTTCCTTGTGAGATTATTTGAAGTCATTGGTCTTTAGGAATAAACCAGACTCTCCTCGAGCTTTGGAAGTCAATATTGTATATGCTATTCAGGATATATAACTAGATTTAGTGGAAAGATTATTCGAAAATTGCGTTCATCGATTGATTTTATATTTAGAACTTAATTGCATCGATTGTATTTCACATTAAAAAAAATTTAATTTCCTTAATAATTGGTGTGATTTTTTTTAAGAAAAATTATATCACTCTTATTGGAAAACGCGGTATAAACAAAATCAGAAATAAATTAATCGTTTGGGTCCAATGTTTTAGTTTAACAGATTCAATTTTAACTTATAATTTTGTGGCTACTTCGCTATTCTACTCCCTGGTTTATATGGGAAACTTTCACTTACAAATATTCATATTTACCTACAAGTATTTGTCTATATGTTTTGTACTTTTTCATAAATTTGCAAACTCTGTTCTGTAGAATTTAGCGGCTTAACTGACACAAACAAAAATTAGCAAAGTGCAAAATAAAGTGAATGAAAATATGTAGTTGCAAAGAGATATTAAGCAAAAACTTGCAAAACTTTGCACCACTTTTGATTTGTATGGACTTCTTTGACAGCGGCAACATAGAATATCAATGAAATGCATGAAAGTAGTAACGGTTTGCTTTTATTAAAATATAGGGTGGACCCTAACTTAAGGTATAAATAATGGAACAAAAAGCCAGTAAAAGCTCTGAATTTTTTTAATATGCTTGACTTAAAATACACAATTACACAAGCTACACAATTTTCCTTATCCAACAGCGAATCAACCATTCATACATATAACAAAAAAAAAAACAAAAATACCCGGTCATCGGACTACAAAATACTGAATTATACTAGTACTTCCTTAATTGGACTTTTTTAAGAAGATAATTTTACGCCAGAAATCATTGCAACCGAGGACCTCGAAAAGGCTATGTCCTGCGCATCAAAAACCATTTTTCTCTGTTGTCAATAAAATCGGTTACTTAGCTGATGTTTCGTTCGAAAAAGAAACCAAGCTGAATGCTTTTTAAAAATATGTCAAACATAAAAATCATTGCTTTTCAAAGTTACTTACATGACGACATAATTATGGCGCACCCTATACAAATACAAAAAATACCTTTCGCAAATGTACAATTTAAGCAACTTTGTTTCGTGTCTGGGAAAAGAGTTTTAACAACTCTGACTGGCGGACGGTGTACATTTACGCGGCCATTAAATTATAATCCAAGTAGAAATTGTATGTTTATTTATTTGGGATTTCTAAGAATTTCGCTTAATGCATCAATTTAGAGCTAAGTTGCCTCAATTAACACACAATGTTTCGTGATTGTGTTAGTAACCCTTTTAAACATTTTTTCAATAAGAAAACTGTTTTAATAAGAAGTTTAGAATTCAGATTTGTCCTGCGTATTTAAGAATTCTTAATATTTTTAATAAAGTTTCGCGATTACATGGCAAGACTTACAGACACACTTTTATGGCAATATAAGCTTAACAAATCTTTCGGAAATTATTGTTGATTTCCCATTGATATACCAACAGTTCTTCGTTCAATGTAACGGCAAACAGCAACGAAATGTGGGCGTGAGCAAATATGTTGAGAAACTAAAATTATGAAAATAAAGATTCAAAACCACACAGATGGAAATTTTATGAATTGACTTATAGAAGAACTATGGTTTATTACCAATTAATTTGTTTTTTTTTTATTGCATGTGCCAATTTAGAATAACGTAATTCTAGCGGAAACAAAATTATTAAGCTTATTGCAATTAACCTGCGCTACATATCTATATAGTAAGCAATTTCGTAAAAATGTTAAGAATTCCTACTTTTCTACTAAAATTTAACAAATAAACTAATTTTAGTGAAAGAGCAGCAACATTTTTATACAAGTAAATCTAACTACATTTTTGCTTGAAAAAATATATATATTTGATACTTATGCGAAAATTTTGCATATTTTTAATAAAAGCATAGTACACATTTTTCTCAAAATAACGGGAATTTAATTGCTAAAATCATAGTCTCGCATTGATACATAGACTTATCATGCATTTTTGTGGCAAATAAAAATAGTTTTCTGCATTGAGTGTAAATTAGAATGAATATTTAAAAATCGTTTCCAAATCTAATTAAAATAAAACGGAAAGCATTTGCATGCGATACGCACATACACATACAACAATAAAGCAATTTGCACATTTTTATACAATTTCCGGTAGTAAATTGATTTGAAAGGTGAGAGGAAACAATTTTTCACCGAACCACGAGAGAACTCCATCGATTTATTTATTTTTCATGAAATATTTAGCTGCGCTTTATATTATTTCTGTGAGTATTTTAGTTTTGTTTTCGTTTTTTATTTATTATTGCATCAAAGTTCGAAAATGCTGTAATTTAAAATTATTTCAACAAGAATTTTTAGAAATTCATTAAAAATTTATTGCTTGGTATTTGGTAATGAATTTAGGTTGGGAACTTTTATTAGTTTATTACAATTTATTTGCTTATTAAAATAGAATAAATTAAAATATTAAAAGCACATATTTTAGTTTGATGAAAACAGAACAAAAATAAAATTTGCTAAATGTATCGAATTTTTTCCCAATTTTTTTTTGTTTTTTAAAAATTATAAATTTATTTGTATAATATATAAAAATAAATAATCTATTGTTCGTTGTCTTGCTTTAATTTGTCACATATTTGTTTACAGTTGCCACATAGCATTGCGGGTGAAGAGTTGGCCTTCATTTTCGGTGCACCACTTGCACCAGCTGGTCCCTTTCCCAGCAATTCGTATGGCGCACAGGAAAAGCTGCTCTCCGAAGCAGTGATGACATACTGGACCAATTTTGCGAAGACTGGGTAAGTTTGACAATTTATATATATATGATATTTTTTCTTAAAGTTTCTAGGCGCATTTATGGAATGTATCTCTATGTTGTTGGGATTTTTGAAGCAGTTGTCCATGAAAAGTGGAAATCAATAATATTTTCCTATCTGTAAATCTAATAATCATGATTACGCCGATGATATGGTCTTTATTAAAGAAAAATCGTGAAGTTTTATCATTATAATAGTTGAGTTCTAAGACTCAATCTGAAATAGTTCGTTCAGGTTCAGCCGTGTTCATTTATTCGCCATTCATGCTATTTCTAAAAAAGTCATATAATTAACTATTTTTAAAACCATTTCAAAAATTACTTCTGAAAATACTTACATTACTTTTAGCCTATATGGACTTATGAAAATGTTATTCCCAAAATCCAGTTATAGCATTTTAACTAAATCTTGCTGTGACTTAGCAAAATTGCAATTGTGATATTGCGAAATAAAAGCGCAAGTGTTTTCTTCGGGCCATTGTGCGTAATGGACTTTGCGTAAGCGAATCTTGCAAATGCAGTCAAATTCAATTTTTACTGCAAATGTGTGCAAAACTGCAATGGAAAAAGCTTTACGGTGCTTACTCAGTATATGCAAGCGACTTTGTTCAGTGTGTGTTTGTGTAAGCACGTACTATATATGTGTAGTGTTGACGACTGCTAGTGGCAATAGAAATAAAGTTTTATACTTTTGTATATTTCTATACAAGCCGGAATGAATTTCAATTTTGTTTCGAAAATGTTCGTTTAAATTTTATTTTTACTTGCTCCTTGGCCCGACCATCCGACCAGTAGAAAGTGAATTTTCATGACCTTTAAAGTTGATTGCATAGCCGAGATTGCACATCACCAAATAATTGTTTATATAGTTTCACATGACAATTCCAGCATTTATTTTATTTTATTATTTTCTATTATCCACAGAAATCCGAAAGCACCATGGAAGGGAAGTTTCATCAATTTGCACGCGCTGGAATGGGATAGGTATGATCTCGATTGGCCGGAATTTAATAAACGAACGCAATCGTATATGAATATTGGTGAGTTGGTAATAGTAGATAGTATGCCTTTTACTGTCTGTGTGGAGTAGATCGTCGAGTGTGATGAGAGTTCTGAAACTGTGCTTGAATATTATTGTTCAAAATTTCTCATATTATATTTAGATTTTAGCCTCCAAACCATTTTGAGGAACTAATCCTATTCAAAAAAGCTCGACTCTTTCGAGAGAATGGAAGAACAATTGGACCACCAAGCACCTACTAACAATTATTGATTTGCGAGTGCCAATGTTTGTCGAAATATTTTTGCAAACATCTGCAACCATCTTTCATTCCTTAGAGCCAAGGAGCATAGGTATAAGCGCTCAAGCTTTCCATTCAGGGCTCTAGAATCTAAATCTCTCATCAATAGCGATCAATATTAGTTAACCCTTGCCACAATAGACTCCACGTTGCAGCAATGCTATTATAAAATTTAATTAGAAACTAAGGAATCTCATTAATATAACCTGTGAACTGTGAAATTACTGAATTGCTAGTTGTTTTTGTTCCGAATACTAAGCAAAACAATGTAAAACGTAGCAACTAAATAAATTGTTATAATTAGGAAAAGCAATATGAGATTAATATGCTCTCAATAAAATATCCATAGCCTTTCGGCTGCAGGGAGCGCAGCGCGTTGGCAAATCGTATCGTTTATGTAATAAGCTATTTATGAATGTAGCCGTAAAAGCCCATTAAATTAATAAAGATTTATAAAAGCCTAAAAAGGACGATGAGCTCTAGCCTTCGTCTAGGACACGGCTGTGTAGACAGTTACATAAATATGAATGTGTGTGTCTATGTACTCGTGCTATGCGCTCCATAGACTCTCAGCCACTGCCGCAACCATCAACTGCCTATTAAAGCAATAAAAGCAATAAATATGTGTGCGAACGTATGTTTGTGCACCGTAACGAGCAAAAGTATTCCACTAATTGGTAGCCGTTTAATTCAATTTGATTTTCGTTCGAAGAAGTGCGCACAGGCGAATACGCACACTCGTACAAGCTTACGTTGATTTTGTGTGTTGGTGTATGCGGGTAAAGGATGGCAATGGGAGCATTCCATGCAAAATATGCAACAGCTGGAATTTTGAATATAACTGGCTTGAACATATTTTCGTAAAATTAAATTTCGAACAATTAAGTTAAAATGTAAGGACCAATAAACTGACCATTTGGTGGTTTACGCATCGCCAGATGTTAAATATCAAAACATTTCTGTGCGTAACGAATATTTGCCTTCAAGAATAGCTACTGTATATTTCTATTCTACAAATAATATCATTCCGTACTTTAAAAAATGTATACAGCTCCGAACCCCATTGAAACACAAGTGGGAAACTCTGTCCGTTAAGTAAAATGTTCAAAAAATGTTAACTAAAGTTCTTTATAACAAACGGAATGCAAGAATCTTAAAAAATGGATAATTGATTTCTTAATAATTCTTGTCAATATATTTAGTTATCAAATTGGATAGTTTATATAAAACACAATACTTTTTCAAATCGGGAATTCGCTGATCATTTGACCGAAATAATTTGGAAAAGACTTCGATAATTATAACTACAGGATGGTCTTATACATTCAACAAATAAATAACTTACTTTATGCTAAGTTATGTTGGTCTGGTCTGCAAAAAATCAATTACAGGCAAGGAGAGGTCCCAGATGCTAACAATTTCGTACTTTCTTAATATTGCCTGGGTCAGCAACTTAAATAATCATTTCTCTCATTTCGTCACAAGTAAGATGGAAAATATTTCTTTGCTTACTTACTCTGATCCAGCTTAAAAATCGTATACTGGAAGATCAGTATCTTAGTCACTACCAAGAGCTTACCTATGCCAGACATCTGCCTTTGAGTTATTTGAGTAAAAGTGGTTTATGAATATTTTGAATTATAAAATCGAATTTACATAAAAAAAACAGTGCTAAACATAAAGAGCACTCCATATAACGCGGCTTGGTTTTTAAAACCTATATGTGGAGTACGCCTCATGAACCTTGCACAAATGCAATAGCTCTTCAAAAAACAGAGCCATTTACTCACTTAAGTCAATGCACAATGCATTGAATCAACTCGTTTCTACTTCATACCTCCTCTACACACATACATACATACATACAAAAATACATAGCGGCACTGACAAATTTCTTCATTATATATTCGCAGGCATACCACCAACGATTGGCTATAAGTACCGACAAATCTATATGAATTTTTGGAACAAAGAGTTGCCCGATGAACTGAACCAAATTGCAAACATACAACGGCAGCCGTATTTGCATACAACCCTGTACAATGGAGCCGATGGTGTCTTTGGTACGAGTAGTGCCACTGCTGCAACAGAGCATACGTATCCGGTGCAGCGGCATGGTGGGGGCGAAGTAATAACCGGGCACATGAGTCAATTTGGCACACGTGATAATGGTGCCGAGGACCCAGTACGCACATTGAAACTACTGCTACAGGAGCCATGGAAATTAGGTGGTAACAAAGATGGTGTCGGCGCTGCAAGCGATGCGAACGCGGCTGGCGATACCTTTGCAGAGAATATGTACAATGCGCCACCGACTTTTGGCGTGACGAAACAAGCGAACGACGAACAAATCTATGCGATGGCCGCAAATGGTGTACTGGGTGGGCTAGCTGGCATGAGAAGAGGCAGTGGGATGCCCAGAATAAATGACTTGGGTGGTTTTAGTGAAATTGGTGTTAGCAGTGGCGCAACGCTGGCTGGCGGCAGTGCAATTTATGGAGTGCCAAGAGCGGAAATTGCCGAGTATGACAATGGTATTGGTGGTGGTGGTGGAGGTGGTGTAGATAGTGATGGTAGTGGTGGCACAGGTAATGATGCGGGTAGCAGCACTGCCGTTGGTGACGAAGCCAGCGCTGGCAACAAAGAGGAAGTTGCCAAATCAGAGACGACAATACAACTACTCATCGGGCTGATTGCCGTGTTCATTGTGCTTAATGTCATCATTTACTCAACATTCCTGCTCCAGAGGAAGAAGAAAGCGCACTCAATGCAACGAAAACTGGGCGGCATACTCAGTTACGACGGCACCACGGACGATGAATTCAAGCGCTCGAAGCAAAATGACGGCGATGAGAGCTACATTCTGGACATTGTACGCAAATCGAACACTTACGAAGCGGTCAAAACGGAACGTTCGCCGATTAATGGCTTTCAAATGACACGACAACTGAGCACCTCCACCGTGGACACACACACCAAGGTGTGCGCTTGGATGTCAGCTGCAGTCGGCGCCGCTGCGGATGCAAAAGCATGTGTTGGTGGGGGTGGTGCCGACAGCTCAAAGGGTGGTTCGAAAAAATCCTCTTCGCCCACGTTTTCCTCACTGCGCAGCAGCAGCGCCGGCGGCAGTTTCAAGCAGCCAGTGGGATCGCAGAAAGTGAGCGTCGCTGTTGATGCCACACCATCGGCACGCAGCAGCAGCGTAATGGAGCAAGAGCCGATTGAGGTGCACAAATTAAAGTCAGATGGGCGCAACATAATTATCTGCCAGGAGGTAGAGGTAACCGATCAGGATTTGCTCACGCCGCAGAACTCTTTGGATAGCACACGTTATGCGCTTACCCGCCAGCATTCAGCTGCCACCGAGCCGTGTGAGGCGGAATTGCCACAACAGGGCCAATTGCCGCCATATATGCCAAACGCGCAGCACGCGCACTCACACTCGGACCCAGTTGATATGCAGCACTACTACAGTGGAATATGCGATACCATTGAAGAAAATGAAAAGGTGACCAGTTTTCTGGGTGAGGATGTAAATGTGACCAGCCGCGATGATGATGATCAAGATGGTGGGATGGCCAGCGTCTGTCGTACACCAGCGCAGCAACTACAAGTTATCAAAAGTCGTAATTATCCCAAGGTTTTGCCAACAAGCAATGCAAATATCGAATTTCATGCAAACGCTAATGACTCACCACCCATGACGCTGGACCTGCGTACCACTAATAAACGCAACTCATTGCCGCCTAATAGCTTTCTGCCGCACTTCAGCAGCACACTAGGTGCTGGTGCCAATACCGGTGCACGTTATCCACCACTTCCGCCACCGCGCACAATCTCCACGCTGGGACGGAAACCTTCGACGCGTCGTAATAGCAGCAATATCACCACATCGCCATTAATGCTGGCTCACGATTGCACAGCCGAGGAGGAAGACGAGCCGCCAATCACGCAGAATACACTTATAGTGGGTCCCATAGTGCCGCAACAGAAGCCGAAGGCGCAGGCGGGCGCTGGTGGCGATACTAATTACTCGACGCTTAAGCGCGCTGAGCTCACCACAACTGACAAGGCGCCCTTTAATAGCCTGTCAAGCACCAGAGCGGAAGAGGTAACGGGCACAGCAGCAACAAAACTTATGCATAGCTCCTCGGAAGCATCATTAACGCCGGCCAACTCTCAAATCGGCACAAAGCCGAACGCCACGACGTCAGGTTGTGTTGGCGGTGTGACGACATTCTTAAGTAACGGTGCAAGTGCGGGTTTGCAAAGCTTCGAAAGCCGTCCAATTGCCGTCGAAGTGGAAGACAAATTGCTGCAAAAACAGCAACAAACCGACGCGAAACGAACACACCACACCGAGCGTATTTATGCGATACAACAGCCAACTAATTTGCCAGCCACACAAAGTGAAGGCAAGACAACAGCGGTGATGGCAAATGCATTGACACCGACACTAATTACACCTACATTAATGAATTTGGCAGGCCATCAAAGTGGTGGTGTACGCAATAATGTAATGAAAACAACGGGTTACAACAACAATAGCGGTACAGCCATTGCTCCTGGCATTACGGACATTTATGCACAACCCAATAAGTCGAAAGTTAAAGCGAAATCGAATTTGACAGCGTCACATGAGAATATTCCCAGTGTGCAATCGACAATAGCAGCAACACCCTCACCACACATCAAGCCACCTTCGATAGGTGTTATTCCCGCTTTGGCGCACCCACACGATCACACATCGAAGTCAAGTGCGCTTGATGGCAAGGCTAAAGCTAACTCGCTATCAGCAACAACAGCAGCAACAACTACTAAAATAACAACCGGTTTAGTGACAACGGAATTGACAAACACTGGCGTCGACAAACCGGTGACAGCTATGAGCAAGCAAACAATGGAATCTGTGACAGCAGCAGTGGTTCAGAAAGCTCCTGTCACGGCTAACGACATAAGTGCAACAGTAAGTAAAACAGGCGATGCAACAGTACCACTCACATGCATGCCACAAATGCCGACGAGCGCCGCCTGCTCAGGCAGCTTACAAGAACGATTAGAGCAAAAGCAAACCGAGCAACGACAACAAAGCGTAGCGACCGTAGCCTTGACAAAACATGGCGTAGACGGTGCAACAGCAAAAACAGTAGCAGCAGCGTTACGCGTACCTGTCAATTGCACGTCAGCCACACCGACAACGACAACGGCAGCGGCAACGACAACCGCAACCAGGACAATAGCAGATGCCATCTCCGCGCAATTGGCGCAAACAAAGCCTTTGAAGGCAGCTCTAGCGTCCGGCGTAGAGAAACCATCAACAGTCGGCGGCAGTGTCAGCAGGCAGGCAAGTTTGCGTGACTCCTGTCTGAGTTCAGTGTCAGCGCGTTCAACAGATTCCAGAGCGTCCTCGGCGTGTTCGACGTCGTCCTCAGGTTCCACAGCATCATCAAATGCCTCTACCGCAACGGGCACGTCCTCTTCTGCCTCGTCGTCGTCGTCCACGGGCACTGTACGCACCGAACTGCAACAAAAGTAATAAGATCAACTAACTCCCGCTTTAAGTATACAATTTATTCAGTTTTTTGCCCGCATCTAACATGCCACCGCATGCTGTGAAATTAATTGAGTTCGCTTACACTATACTCCTTCAGTGCGGCATATTGGTGATCTGCTTTCACTCACCGTCTTTTTTGTATCGCCTTTCCTGATGTTTACCAACTCGATGTTTGGTTTTAATATTTTTCACAGAAGTGCGGTTCTTGTAGTAATATTTAGTATCGAGATCGGGAAAAATAGTTCATGGTTAAAAAAAAAGTATTTTTTTGTTCGAAGAATTTTATTTTATTATTTGATCATAAAATACGCGTTCTTCTGTACTCTGAACAGCGAACACATAGTTTGTACAAAATTTGTTACAACCAGAAGGACGAAGTATACATTTTGAAATATATATCTTAGCATATTTAATCAGCGTGACAAGCTGAGATGATTTAACCATGACCGACTCACGGATAGTCAGAGGCCTCAGTACCTCAGTTTTTGAGTTGTCAATCTCAAATTTTGCACACATGATTTTCTCCCCAAGAAGAAATCACTGTCCCTGTCAATCTGTCCTAATTAGATATAACTGCCATTCAAACTGATCGATCAAAACCAAGCACTTGCTTATAAAACTATGATAAGATATGTTCACGAATTTATTATCCGAAAAACTGCTATAGTCTCCGTTCATCATCTCTCAGATCGTACCATTTAACTGCCATACAACCTAGCCGATCCCAGAAAAGATAAGGGCCTTCACAAATATATTGTTCCTTTCACCCATTCGACTTTAAGTTGAAGGTTTCTCTTGTTTCTGAGTTGAGTCATGTTAGGAAAACTGAATTCTTGTCGCAACATCTTTTCCACTTTACCGGTTAGTAGCACCTAGCGGTACTTTTATTACTTCATTTAGCAGTCATCTATATGCAAAATAAAAGCGCACTTCTGGAGCTCAATCGATTTAGTTTCCGTTTCCTCACAACGCGTGCTGTTTAGCAAGGTTCCACTGCAGTTTGTTGCACCCTCCAATGGCGCTTGTGCCTGTCACTTTAGCTATATAATATTCTGTATAAATATGTATTTTTTTGGAAAGTTTTATCGTTATTTGGCTACTTTGCATAGTTTGTGCGAGAATGAGCATTTATGCGTTGATGATATGGCGCGGCGTCCTCACAACGTGCTGATATGCAAGGCAGGAGCGCTCGCGACACATGCGCAACTGTAAATATTCACCCTTACAATATATACAAGTATATTTAAATATTTACGTATACATACATAGCGGCAAATAGTTGCGTTGTGTTGCAGAATTTTGCTGTGACAGCAAACAAAATTTATTTTTCGCAAAATTATGTTATTTCGTAAATTGGTTTTCAGTGGTTTCCGGAGCGGAAACCAAAAGTATACACACAAATGCCGCCACAACTATTGGTCCCGCAGAGCGCCGGTTATTGTTCCACACGGTCTGCTGCTGCGGTTCGTCAGTTGAGCAGTTGCTGAACTGTGTATTGTTGTTGGAATTTTATGTTGACTTTGCTGCTGGTCCGACTTGAGTTGTCCCGCCTCACAACCGTTTGCTACGCATACTACAATCGTATATTTATTTTGCTAGTGGTGATGTGAAATTGAAATGCATACTTTAATATATATTTTTATCTGTATATATGTGCTTACATACGAATAGTTTCATACATATTTCAGTCTGTGCATGTGTTTGGTGTAAATTTGTGTGTTTGTTCGCATTTTTGGCGCTTGTGACAGTCAAATGACTGCGAATGATTACTGGGTGTGTCTCGCTTGAATGCTTGAAATTGATAAGCGTTTGTTCGTGTTAGGTTTTGCGTGTGTGTGCAGAACCTTCTGTTTGCTTACTTCGATCGATTGACGCAAATTGCCAGCAGCATTGACGGAACAAATCGTGCCTACTTTCTTTTCTCTCAACCACTGCCCAAGCAATATTCAAAATTTTATGACGTCAACTAAATTTGTCAACTTGGCTAAAAAAAATCCACAGGTTTGCCAGTCGGTCAGTCCTTAGCCAACCATTAAGGCAGCCAGATAGTCAGTCGGTTAGTTGGTCATTAAGTCACGAAGTAACTCAGTCAGTCAGCCGAAGCGAACCACTCAACACACTTGCCGTTTACTGATCCAACTTTGCAGCCGAGTGCCTTCTAGCTACACATCGCTCACCGCCTCGCTTGCCTAACCAAACACAAACCTAATCAACTTAACCGCCGTCTACCCACCAAGTCATAACTAACAGCAAAGTCTGCTGATTGCCAACTATTTCTGATAGTTTTGCTGTGGGTTCATTTTATTCCTCCTTTTTTGGCTTTATCATCTCTTTCGCTCTATATTTATTCTCGCAAATATTTTCCATACTTGAATTCATAAATTTTCAATGGGTCCATTTATTGACATCTCGAAGGAGTTTAATATTTTATATATGTATATGATAACGTATAAATGAATACGCTCTGTGGGAAATATTAGACAGTAGAGAGTAATAACTCAGAAGTTTGCAGTTTCTCACAAGTAAAATAGCGAAATCCATTACAATCATAGAAACAACATTTTTAGTAAATTTCCTCGACATTTAATTACTCAAAATGCCCACTTTAATTTACCATACATTGTCTTCTCATCAGCAAGTTTCCTCACGCGGTATATTTCGCTCCAAATAGCTACCCGTTCACCTCAACGTCTCTGTCTGTTTGCCCAACGTTTGAATTTCCGACATTATAAGCCAGCTTAAAATCACCAAAATGACTACCAAATTCAACAAAAATTGCTGGCGAACATTCATAATGCCAGCGTTTATGGTTGTATGCCAAGTGGTCCGAAATTTTCTAAATGTGTTTGTGTGACAAAAATAAACAAAAAAGAATCGAAAATATTCCTCAATTCATATTGAGTTAGTGGGCAATTTTCCTTCCAACTTTTTTACATTGAATCTTTCTTTGTTTGCCGTTGAAATGGGAATTTCAAGTGATTTGCGCGCAGCAATCGGGGATTTGTTGATTTTGTATGACACAGTTGGACATCACAAACTTTGGGCATTAACGAAAAACTTCCAGCGTGCGCGCTGAAAAAGTTATTTAAAGCAACGCATTGATAGCAAACTTTTTGTCATTAGACGGGAATTAAATCTTAAAGCATTGCCAAGAAATTGAGAATTATTTTATGTTGAATGCAATGAGTACAGTGGGTTCAGTGTGTACAGAAATAAACGGAGACAATAAATGGCTCGGGGAATCCTTCTTGTAAGCTATCTTATTTCTAATATCTATGTTGAAAATATTTTAATCTCAACAGCTTGAAAATTTTCCTTAATCAACTGCTTGAGCATCTCGCCTCACAAACTATAACTGTTGCATTAGTTAGAGCCTGATTCCCCAGAGATTAATCACCATCAAATTAGTAGCCACATTCAGCTGGATTTGTTGCTGTCTAAATAGCAGTTTTGAACTTACCCAATATACACAGATCATCATGTCATTCTTGTAATTAAGCTGAGAGAAACACTGCCACCGATACCCATATCAAATCTGCAACACTTGGAATACTTTCAGTTTACTTTGCAACTTTCAACTCAATTAGATGACTAATTAAATCATTTATTTGGCATTTAGGGACATCAAACTCCCAGTAAAGCTCTGTCTCCTCCTACACCTTTTGTATTATTCGTATGGAATTTAGTTACAACCGAGCTTGCCAGAAAACACCGTAACCACATTGTTGATATAATTGTAGAAATATTTACCAGCTTACAATAATGCTTGTGGCAAGTTCTCTTAAATCTCTTCAAACACTTGAAGAAAAGCCGAAATAATTTATGTATCCTTTTGAGTGGTTGGTGGGCTTGACAACAGGGCGGTTTGCTGTCAGCCACACTAACATGAAATAAACTAAGAAAAACGTAAAGAGTTGGATGGATAATAAAATATATATGCATATTTTCATATATAAATATCAAAAACAGTGATAACAAAAGGTTGATTTGTGAATTGTTTAAGCAAAATATACGTGATATCTGAGTAGAGGGTGCACTTTCTATCGATTTGAAAGGATTGCACCACGTTGATAATTACTAATCGATTGAATTGGTTTAGCATCAAAACGCTAATATTAAGTCGATAGCCATTACATATCATTTCCTTTCCATGGGATCGGCGGACCTTAAGTATTGATTACTGCTGATTTATACTCTCTTTCTGCAACAAGAATTCCCAGGACGACTGATCTCAAAATGATGGTACATAGGCTAGGTACAAAGATTTCCTGGTATAACTCGCTCTGCCTTCTTTTTGTTTAATTATTCAGGAGGAAATCAAAACAGTCGGTAATAAAACAATTTACGAGCTCAAAGCACGTATTCCTTTCGAAGTCGTCGCTAACTTATCAATGAAGGCCACTTAGTAAAAAGATGAAAAAATTGTTCAAAAAGATAAGTTTTTACATTCCAACATAAAGTATGGCGCACCCAGTATAACAATCTATATATTTATAGTTATCTATAGGTTTTTATAAAAACTTTAAGATTCTTGCAATTTTTGCAATGAAAAAATTTCATTTTCTTTGGCCAACACTAAAATCTAGGTCGAGTGTGCATTTAATGAATATTGGTAGTGCAAAAGTTGTAGAAATTACAAAATGTGTTTTTAAGTTATTTCTGTTTGCAGTAAATTTTTGTGGCATTCTCTTTATTAGAAATTTCTGTTTAACTTTTGGCTCACCTGCGGTCAGCAGCATAATATGTATTTTTCTTTAGTTCCTCAATAAACGAATCGCTTGCTTGCTACAAGTGAAGGCAAAAAATAATTATTTTAGAAGAGAACAAACAATAGTCTGAAAATCCATCATGGAAATTAAAATCTCTGGGTCAAGTTGCACGTACCGTGTTGCAACTTTTAGCTATCCTTCCGATATGTATATAAGCATTTCTGCTACTTTCAGACATAGTACTTACATACATACATCAAGAGTAGTAACAGTTGGTCGCTATTATTGTTGTTATTGTGCTCTGCGGGAATTGCCGCCTGGAATCTTTTTTAATTTTGTTAAGCCACAAATGAGTGCCGTTAAAGGGTGTGGTGATTAAATGTGTGCATAGAACTTGAGTAACGTGCATAAAATCAACAAACAAGGCCTTGCAGTGGTAAAATTGAAGGTGACTTTTGACTCGGGAAACAGCCAGAAGTTTGATATATAAAGCACTGTTACAAGAAAATGTATAACATATTTTCAATACAAAATTCGAGGTAAATTGAAAAACTAAGCTAGGGGGAGTAGTTGAAGCAATCAAATGAAATTGGCCGCCAAAGTAATTTTAATATTTGAGGCTGCCACAGTTTTCCAATAGTAGTATTCTCCAAACAGCTGTTAGGTCACCATTAGCGCGTTAACGTGAGGACTGATGAAATTTAATTTGCTGAAAGACTGCAAATATGTGAAATACTAGGTCATGTAAATTCATGATGTTAAGGTGTTAAAGTAAAAAAGTGTTAGATATCTTTAAAATTGTCGATTTTAAGAAAGACGATTTAAGGAAATGGAGCATAGTAGGTCAATTGATAGTTTTCCGAACTTACATATAGAGGGCGCTGCTGGAATTTAATCCATATGACTTTTAATTAACCCTAACCTTGAAAAATATTGAAGTGATGGTGAACACAGTGAGCGACCAAATAGGTTCTTACCGAAAATAACATCAAAAGAGTCCACAAAATAATTTTGGTTGACCGTAAAGGGAAGTTATTCGAGATATCAGGCACTCTAAAGATATAAACGGAACATGTGCATCAAATTGTTAGTTCGGAGCAGAGTTCGGAGATATTCAAGAATAATAAATCCAAGTTTTAGCATCGATGTATGACAATGGATGAAACATGGCATCTTTCTACTCCGAAGTCCAATTGACAGTCATCCAAGTGGACTGCACATGAAGAAGTCGCTCCAAAGCGTCAAAAAACGCAACAGTCGACTTGCAAGATTATGACGTTTCTATTGTGGAATACGCACTAAATAATTGTTATTGACTACCTTTAAAAGAAAAAAACATCAACAGCGACTATTACGAGTACATTGCTTTATTGGGCCGTTTGAAGAACGAAATCGCCTAAGAACGGCCACATTGAAAAACAAAAGATGGTGCTGTTTCACCCAGACAACGCACCGTGTTACAAGTCAATGTAGCAATGGCAAAAAGCCATGAATTATACTTCGAATTGCTTCCGCTTCCATTATATTCACTAGATCTGGCCCCCAGTGTAGCTCCTCTACTGAGGTCTCAAAAGAACGCTGGTTAGTCGAATAAAGAGGTGATCGCCGACTTTGAAGCAAAGAACAAATCCAGTTTTCAATAAAAAACGAATTTTGCCAAAAAGTGAGTTTTACTATGGTAGGCCGTGGACTTTTCAGTTTAGCTGCCTTCTTCTCATACTAGCGATGTCTATTATACCGGCAACTACTCATCAATCGTGGTTTGCTGCTGACAGTTTTACTACATATATAATTGTAACACCAGCTGCATCGCTCTTTTTATGATGCAAACAAATTTACTAAATTTCTACAAATTTCATGGGAACTTAAGCATCAACTATAAATAGAACTTTAATAAATTGCCAAAGCTGCTCTTCTCGTAGTCGGAATGTAACAAAAACTTATCAATTAGATGAAAATGTTGCCTTCCTGTGTCTGGCTATCTAAAATAACAAAGTGAAATACTTAGCTTAAGTAGGATTAAATATTCAATGTAACCAACTCTGTTTACAATGATCTGTTTGGATCTCTTCAATTTTCAAAGGAAAAGTCTGTTGTAATAAATAAATCTGCTTTGCCTTACATACCAAGTCAAAAACGCTTACATATAAATCCCATCACAGAAGTGCTAAAGGTAATTTATTGGTAATGGCCATACAGGCAAGCTATGTTTGTTTGCTTAAATTTCTCGAAATTAGATACTAATGATGATCAGGATACCTTAATTCAATGCAAGCGCTGGAAATAATTTCTGTAGTAATTTGCTTTGTTGAAATCTAAGCAACAGCTGCAAGGCAGTACAATCTGTAGCTGCTATTTATGTATGTATTTGCATAAGCGTAATGTCTATTTAGTATATGTGTGTTAATGTATTGGTGCTGACAGTGAGTGAAATGAGCTTTGTTTGAGTAGCAATGCAGAAGGCAAGATACATGCAATTGTTAATAAGAGACAGTTTGGCAGTTTGTCATTTAGGCAGGTCGGTATTGTCTATGTATGCGTCTGTCGTAAGTGAATTTATATATTTGTGTGCATGAATGAGAAGCACTTATACCAACTGCTTCAACGAATAAGTATATAAGTAAACAATACTGTCTGTAAACATAGTCAATTGTGTTTTTGCTACCATTACATATCGTTGTATTTGTTTTTGCCTTGCTATTGTTACAAGTTTCGTTGACTGAAACCCTTCAAATATCTATAGTATATATAACTATGATATTTATTCACAGGATTAGTGGCACCAAACGGCCAACACAAATTTAATACCAACAAGCAATCAATGAAATGAGTACGGAAGACTTACACAACAACAATAATAACACCAAAAGCGCAAACAACGAAAAATAACAATCACAACGTGCAGATAAGTCAACAATGGCTGGTGAGCAGGTGAATTGTGTCGTTGGCAACGAAACGAGTGTGTGGACCAAGAAGTTTAACCAAAGTTTACATTTAATGCAATTACGTATACGCCATGAATGCCATACCATGGAACCGCACAATACAATCCAAAACAATGGATAAATGTAGTCTTGTCTAAAAGTGTTTGTATGTGTTTGTGCGTAAAATATTTAGCTTAGATGATTTCAGTGCAAAGTATGCAGCAGTCGAGCGGCAAATTGACGAAGACAAACTTTGCACATTAAAATCAAGCGTGAGTGTGAGCAATTACTTGTCATCGCTACATGCACGTATATACAATACACAAACACATATTATATTTGCACAGCAGCGTTTATGTATTTATAAGTTTCGGTTAAAGCAGCAACATAATTACTTATAGGTAGGAGGTAGAAAATCATTATAGTTCTTCAGGTATGGTTTGAACGTAGCCATTATTAGAATTAATTATTATATAAGAAATCAACTAAATTATTATAACCCTTAATTATTATGCAGCTCATAAATTATATGCTTAAATTAGACTTTATCTAGACATAAGAATGTTATACTACAATATAATAGTTATTAAAAGAAGAGGTAACAACACCTAATCTATTTAAGAAATTGCAAACGACGGTCTTAATGCTTTTGAATACCAAAACCTTAGTTTTAATTTGTATTAGTTTAAGTAAGCACTATACTTGTTCTATTTAATGAAAACAGGAATGTACAATGCTCTTATCAGTATACGCAATAAAATGCAAGAAAATTTAAGTTTTTTAATAAAACGAAAATTTATGAAATATAATAATAATGTAATATGTTAGTATGTTTGCATTAATATAAAGAAGAACCCTTGGTAAGCAAAAAGTGAAAATACTGACACGGTTTGAAGACACAAAAGCTGTTTCAAAGCGGCATAAACGTTAACTGAGCACTATTTTTTACCTCAAGAAAGAGAGACTTAAGATTTGACTAATTGAGATGGAGCGGGAGACTATAGTCGGTTGACAGCGAACAGCCCGCAGTGATACACAATTGTTTATAATCTTCAATTACTACAATACCCTATATAGTATAGTAATAGTTAAAGTAGTGAAAATCGTTATACAGCAATACCATCAAGCAGTTTTGAGGTTCCGAACAAGATCTTATGTTTGGTTTTCGAACTACTGTATTGGGATGCGTTTAATTGTCTGATAATATTTATACCCTGAACAGGGTATATTAAGTTTACCACAAAGTTTGCAACACCCATAAGGAAGCGTCGGAGACCTTATAAAGTATATATATAAATGAGCTCAGTCGATTTAGCCATGTCCGTCTGCCTGTATGTCTGTTTGTCTGTCTGTATATATACGAACTAGTCCCTCAGTTTTTAAGATATCGTTTTGAAATTTTGCAAACGTCATTTTCTCTTCAAGAAGCTGCTTATTTCTCGGAACTGCCGATATTGGACCACTATAACATATAGCACCCATACAAACTGAACGATCGAAATCAAGTTCTTGTATGGAAAACTTTTGCATTTGACAAGATATCTTCAAAAATTTGATATAGATTATTTTCAAGGCAACAATGTTCTTGTAGATCGGAAACTTTTACAAACCGAACGATTGGAATCAAGGGCTTGTATGGGCAACTTTCGCATTTGACAAGATATATTCACGAAATTCGGTAGAGATTATTTTCTAAGGCAACAATTTAATATCCGAAGAAATTTTTCAGATCGGTTAACTATAGCATATAGCTGCCATACAAACTGAATAATAGTTACTAAAAGAAATGCACCTGTGAAGGGTTTACTAGCTTCGGTGCAGCAAACTCAATAATAGTTACTAAAGTAAATGCACCTGGGAAGGGTTTATTAGCTTCGGTGCAGCCGACGTTAACGTTTTTTCTTGTTTTATTTCTATTAATAACTGCGGTATCTGGTAATATTGTTATTTTCGTTGTTAACTGCGGCTTCTGTATCGATCAACTAATGCGACTACCTTTTACTTCTATCTTTCTCTGTTATAAATGTGAACCCACATATTATTTCATCACCTCTATTAAGGCTACTGGTTTATCTTTTCAGACAGCTGATCACATACTAGTTGAGAGTACGTATTTTTGTTATCCTCTAGCTCTTAAATGTATGCTAAATTTGCAGTCGTTATTTCTTACTTATTTCGGCGTTTAATATACCATATTTGCAAATTTTGTTCAAAAGTATATCTTTTATTGCTTCTACCATATTTGGAAACATACTTTGTAAAATTTTGAAGCCTATATAAAAGTAGCTTCACTAATGTAATTCCACATTTTGTAAACTGCACTGCACCCTAGCACCAACGTTCAAGAGCAGTAAAGTAGTGGCAGCTTAAAGAAGTTAAATCGGATTTTCTATCATATTAATCCAACGGGATAAGATTTTTGTATTCATAAAGTTTTTTGTGAATATTTTTCGCATTTGGAACTATTTTTATAATCCTTTCAATAAGTAAGTGATGTAGCTCGTATAATCTCCTTAGCCGGAGTTCCCAAAAAATCAAAATAGTCCTCATTTGATGCCCTCAAAATGGTTTGAGCTCAATTTCAAAGCTTTTGGCTAGCCCTTGACTCAGAAAGATTTTTCAAATTTATCCTAATTCACACAAATTAAACGAAAATTATTTAAAAATTTATTTATTTGTTTACAAAAGTTTTTTTTTTATGACAAAGTTCCCAGTTATTTATATAAATAACTGCTTCTCGAGGAATTTTTCGATTTTTCTATAATCATGGCTATAACATTTCCATGTCAAAAGTAAATTATTGCCTTCTTAGGTATTTAAAGAGCTGCCATAATTTTGCTAATAAATAAATACCAACACATTCATTTAATTCCATAATTTTCCATTATTAAACAGACAAATTTTATGAAATTAAAAAAATAATAATTACAAGCATTTTTTATTACACTATACTGTACATCAATAGTTTAAACTCGCAACCTTAATAATAAACTTTTTTTTTGTACTACATCAAAAAATTAAGCCAGCACCAGCAACCAAACACCAATCATTATATAAAATATTTGCACATACACACCGCAACTCAATTTAGAATTTTTTCCGTATGGAAATAATTACATTAAAATAAAGCAAACAAATTATGCATATGGACAAAGTATTATCTCGAAGTATCTATGTAATTACACTTAAACGCAATTAAGTGTATAATATTTGCCATCAATGAAAAAATATTTACCAAAATGTTAAAACTACACCAGTAATAAAAACACTTTAAACGAATTCAATTATGGTTTGACAGAAAATTTCATTTGCAGTTCACAGGCTTATAAATATAAACATATGCGAAATACATAGATACAGTTAAAGTGGATGTTTGCTGCATTTGCCGACTACAGTTTAATTTACGAGACCTCGCACAGGTGTGAAAAAGTAAATAAACTTTTATCAAATCACCCAAACATAAGCGAACATATGGACTTAATTACAAATACAAATTAAATGAAAACAAAAACAGCAGTGACACATTTGTATTATGAAATCCACTCCTAATCTACATCATTAATTAGCGATTCGAGGTTAGTTGTAATGAGTTAGACAATAAAAAAAATTATATTGAGCTTTTGAGTTTTCATACATAGTGTATTAATATTCGATTTAAAATTTAATCGACAGACATTGCTGCATGCTTTAAAAGTTTCAGTCTTGAGAGTTAATAGAAAACAGTAATGTATAAGGGGTGCACGCGACTGTGTTTGAAGCACGGAAAAAAACAATCATCCAGCTTCTTCGACGAAATTGATAGAGAAAATGGGGAAAGAGATTAAAGCTGACAAGTTAAGCAATACGAAAAATCACAAATCGGCCGATAGAAGACACCAAAGTGATCGAAATCGTAGAGCAACTAAAAAGTCGAATTTTAAAACATTTTGGAAACTCCACACGAAAATCATAGCGCTGTAACATCAAATTTACCTTGAAGTCATTTTGCAACGACATTCTTCGCCAACATTTTTTTGTAAGTCATATTTCCAATGAACCCTTGATGATATTTATCAGCATTTCCAATATTTTTTTCAACCGAGGCACTTTTGTGCATAAATGGATAGGCAAGTGACACAATTTAAGTTATTAATACTTTTACACAAGGTTACTATTGTAACTACATTGGCAGATTTTTCAGAAAATGTCATTTTTGGTTCACACATTTGGAAATTTAAAAGTAAAAGTGAATGAATTCAGATCGCTACATTTCTTACTTGTGTTTTCTCATATAACGTGAAACCAAAAATCATTGCATTCATATTTTCTACAAGTTTAGAGTTTAAGCCCGACAAACCAAGACAAGACGATCTTTTCGCTGCCTGTTATTTTTGTAATGTGCTATCCTGTCAAAAAAATTTTATGTGAAAAGGAAATCAAAGGTAAAAACAATGCAAGAAATTGCGTGAGAGAATTACCGATTTAAATTAGTCAACCCTCTTTATATCTCAAGATCATATTTATACTCCACAATTGTTACATGGTCCCAGCTTGACTATATCAATAGCATTCAATAATATGAATAGAAATTGAAAATAAAAATTGTTTCCAATTTTTTTATGCGAACACATCATTAGATTAGATACCGAAAATTGTTATGTATGTCAGGGGCGGATTGTAATTGATTTGCGAAATGTTGAACTTATACATATTTCAACATTTAATTCACAGCACAAAATCAATACGGTGTTTGCTCATTTTATTAAATTTTTCTATTATTTCTTCTGATTCCACAGTAATGACCTAGTTTATGTTGAGGAGTGCTAAGCCGTTCAATCTTTTCTGGAGCATCGTTGTTCTGAGCCAAGTCGTGATTCGGCGCGAAGAAGAAAAGGATCGTTCAGCGCTAGCATTTTTGGATGGCAAAGTGCAGAGTACGTGAAGGAGACCCTCGCAAATGCTGTAGGTGGGGGAACTCTCCCTCAGTTCGGACGCCTCCCCGCCCCCCCAGATCCGCCCCTATGTATGTACTATAGTTTGCACAAATAGTTCAATGCATATTATGCAGCATAATGTGGCAACAAAATATGAGCTGAAAATTAATTACCTTGAACTATTGTCATTGCATAATTTATTCATTCATTTGACCCGCAAAGACTAGCTGCTACGCGCCTAACGCTATGCTATATATGGTAGAAAGTGAAAAATTAATTTACCCGCAAATTTATACCAGATTGAGGTCACAAATAATTTTAATGACAACCAACAATGCTAAAGCAACACAAATTGCAACCAGTCACATTTAATATTAATTTTCAAATGACAAAATATATTTTTTATAACGTAATCTAATACCGCAGCTAATTTTTAGAATAACTAAGCACCCATGTTTGCTAACCATAACCATATCAACAAATGTTTGTAATTAAACCCAAATTGCCTAATTAAGTATTAAATTTGTAATTTTGTAATTAACGGTATGTATGGAATATTGCTAGTTTCTCAAATGAAATTATTTTTAAATACTTATTATGCATAAACTCGAGTAAGCTGTGTGTAAAATAGGGAAATATAAAATGTAAATAATTAACAATAAAAATATTTTCGATTTGTGATTAGCTATTTTAAGCCGTTTAATTGAATGGTTGAAATTTAATTTCAAATCTCACAGCAAACAGCTGGCAAACTGAGATCTCTGTTCAGCTTACTTCACAGAATAATTTCAGAATAGTGTAAATAAATAATAAGTGAATGAAAAGCGAAAATACTTTTTAATAAGATTTGATTGAAAATGAAATATGACTAATATAAATACTAATTTTTTCTCGAATGTGTTAACCCTAAGTCTGAAAGGAGATCATTCGGAAGAGTCATACGAAATGTATATACTTAAAACATTCTAAAGTCATTCTCTTCTCCAATAATTAGATAAATTATATTCTGTAACCAAAATAGTAGTAATCTGTTTTACTACGAATAGAAATAGAATATATCACTACGAAAACACAATCTCTCAATTGAATATGAAGTTCAAGACTTTCGCTTTGTTTGAGTGTCTATCATTGCTTCTACTGTGTTCTCCATAATATACAGTTTCAGCTATCTTCCGACGGGATAGAATATGATGTTATTGCCAGGTGGGCAATAAGATATATAAGTGTACTAGTATCAGATTTGCATACCTTGCCATCCACTGATGTCTTACACCGGAGCATAATTACTAGAGTATAAAGCAATAAACATGCCATATGTGATATACTTGTACGTAATTCAATAATATTAAAGCATATTCCATCAACTGCATGTAACATTTAATAATAACCGCTTTCTTTTATTGTCGGTAAATACATATATTATTACTATCACTAGCCCTTTGGCATAACGAGCGCAATATACGCAAACATTAAGAGGGGAAAATCGAAAAAGCTACATTAATTAAGTAAAGATTCATTTACTTTTGTCCCGGAATAAATTAAATATTGTAACTTGCATATTTATTAAATTTTTCATTTAATTTTAATTATCTCCGCCATTGCTCTAATTATTAATCGTTTCAACACACACTTCAACAGCAAAACTATTAATTATGGTATTTAAACACAAATTATGAGTGTCCATTCAAAACTCGGATGACATAATACCAAAGAGTATTGTGTTTTACTCTGAATATGCTGTATGCCTAGCGAAATCGGAACCCAATTTGCACGCAGAAACTAACTCCCAATAGCTCTGCGTGCGGAGAGTTTTCGGTGAAATATTGAAAATAATTTTAATAACACTTTCAAGCTTAATGCAGTTTTATTAAAAATTTAAATTAAACTTTTGTTGAAAATACTATCCGTCTTCCAATATAATATTTGATGCTGACTTGTTTTTACTTGACTCACATTTATTTTCTGTCATTAACCATACGATAGTAGACATAAAATATTACTCTGGAAAAATTGGGAACAAGTTCCAATAATTTCAGCAAAATTCGGTTTTTTGAACACTCCCCGCTATTTGAGTGCCCAGTGTCCATTAGTCGGGAATGAACTCCACTTATCAGCTTGAAAAACGATTTCTAAGTGATCAGTAACTTTTTTCCCTTGTTTACAAATGCATCGTAGAAAGATATACAAGATATATATGGCACGCAAAAACAGCGTTTACAAATAATTAAATTTTGTTATTAAAATAATTGTTCTACAATTGCACCTTTTCGTGCACTTTTACAACTTTATGGTCGCCATAATGGTCCATCCGTATGATTTCTTAACTAATGTTCATACAACAAAGAAGGACAATTTGCTGACTCCAAGACGTTCTCCAGAATAGGGACTGTCTCAAACCTCAATCTGGCGGATTTTTAGAAAGGATTCGGCTTGCACCATTATAAAATTGTTCTTATCTAAGAACTGAAGTCATTGGACCACCCTAAACGACGTGAATTTGCTGATTTTGCCATGGAACAACTTGAAAACGACTGTAAAAAAAATCATTTTCTCTGACGAGGTTCACTTTTATCTGAGTGACGCGAAATTCTCGATTTTAGTGCGAAAAAATCTTCAAATTATTCATGAACAATCATTATATTCACCTAAATTGACAGTTTGGTGTGATGTGGTTTTGGTCTGGTGTAATCATCGGTGCGTACTTCTTTCAAAATGAAGCTGATGACACCGTTACTGTCAATGAAAAGCCGTATCGATCGATGATAACCAATTTTTTATGGCCGCAATGGGAAGAAGTTGATCTTGACAACATCCGGTTCCAACAAGACAGGGTTACGTGCCACACATTATGTCCAAAAACGAATTATTGCAAAGAAACTTTGGAGGTTATTATTTCAAGAAATTATAACAGTGAATAGCCTTCAGGAATATGTCATTTAATACCATTAGACTACTCATTGTGAGGATATTTGAAGTCAGTGGTCTTTGGAAATAAATCAGACTCCCTTCAAACTTTAGAAGCCAATATCGAACGTGCTATTCATGACATTTGACTTAATGTAGTTGAAAATTTACACAAAAATTGCCAAATATATCATATTCAGACCATGATTCGATTGTTTTTCACAATAAATAAGAAAACATTTAAATTTCCATAACAATAATGGTTTTTTTAAGAAATTATATTACTCTTATTGGAAAACCAGGAATAATTTTTATATACAGATTTCAAATTTTCATAATCTTACTGTAAAATTAACTCTAACCAACACCGAATTAAATGGCAAATATGTGCGCAAAGGCAATATTATTATTTAGTTAGTTAGCACACACATCTACTTATATTATAAACTTACATGAATTTGCGCAACAAGTTTTCGCTGACGGCTCAAAATAATATAAGCTCTGACGAGACAATTATGACAGACAAGCAACAACATTCATCAAACTCTCTCTTAGGTGTGCATAGCAACTAATTTCATTTCAAATTTCTGTATAGACACACATACATATATTGTAATGTTGGTATTACTTAGACATGAAATTCATTAATGCCAATTTTACTGCTTGCATCAGCTTAGGAGCTCGTGCCAAATTTATACCGAATTCTAAAACGTCATTTTCGTAACTTACTGACAGCTGGCTGCTGGAGCTGATAGAGCCAGACTCAATGCAGAATGATAGATCAGGCAGCCTTAGGTTCTAGAAAGAGAGTGTGTTAATTAAATTCCCATACAATTTGATTAAATTTTGATTGACATAAAATGCAGACAACTGGGTGGGACTTACCAATTCGTGAAATTATTAAGAAATATTATTACAGCCATACTTCAACACTTATATGATATTCTAAAGAAATGTAAGCTCACTCCATTTTTATCACTTTATTGGCAACCATGTTTCTAGTGAAGTCTATTAGACTAGTTAGTGCGTTATTGAAGCTACTTTTTTGATCAAATTCAGTCCACTTGTTCAACTGAAGTTCAGGTGGTTTACTAAAGTTGGGAGTGATTATATCAGCACCGACGTCGATGAGAGCAGTGAACGTCCCAAAGAGACTGTTGTGGAAGAAAAAATAAAAAACGGGTTTGGGTAACAGTAAAATGAAGTTCATCGGAATCGCTAACGCTCCAAAGATAACAAAATAACATAGTGATGATAATGAGTTGTTGCTGCTTGACATGACATGAAGGATAAACCACTTTGGGTCTAATTAATAACGCGATGGCAAAATTTATGAATACAATTCCAGCAACCAATGAATGAGACTGCACACTGAAAAAAATTAGCGAGGCTTTAAATACTACAAATATTACCCATAGCTACCTTTGATGTAGAATCTACAAAAAAACAAGTTGAAGTACTTGAATATAGCTGAAGTATTTTCCTTGTAAATTTAAAGGGAAGATAGCAATTAGTTTCGACGTTTAAATATTCTCCGCAATCTTCGTTTCAAACTTAATGAAATATTATTTGTTTTCGTTGAAGTAATTTTCATTTCCCACTCAACTTAAATACTACTCTTTGCGATTTTGCACAAACTCATCTGTCGAATATCAATTCAATAGTTTAAAGCGTTTATGTCAAAGCCTTCCATTTTAATCGAGAAGTTTTTTTTACCTCTCCCTATTTTTCACTTTCTCTCTCACTTCCTCTATCTCTCTCGTCCTTTAAGTGAACCTCCGTGGGACGAGGCAGTTTTCTTTCTGTTATTATTTAACTATCCTAACAGTTTATTTATAGATGTATTTATCTCATTTCTCTAACATACACTATACATATGTATGTACATATGTGCCTATTTTCCACTTAAGAATATATATTCGCCAATTCGACAGCTTGTTCTAAACACCAAATTGTTGAGTGTGGCAAATATGCTGAGCATAATCGCTACATAATATAAATAGCTGATAATATATGCAAAAATATGGCTCAACATTGTGAAGGCAACCATTTCACGCCTATGAATAATTCATAATATGACAACACGCAAATATTCGTGTGCAGCTTTCTACAGTGTTTAGCATAACAACAACACATGTGTGATAAGCAGAAAACTATCAAACAATGGCAGCAATAGTAAATTGTTTTGGCAAACTAACCATAACAATGGAGCTAACGTCAAAATGACGTTAATAATCTATACATAAAACACAAAGAATGAAATGTGCATATGTAAATAATAAACAGCAACAATTGCGGAAATTTTTATGAAGTGGGCAAAGTCCAACAACCCATTAGGTCATCACCTATATTATTTTCTTGTTTTTCCTCAAGATTACCATTCTAGTGCACATCTAATACGTTATTAGTGCCAATACCAGCTGTCAACTTATCCACTTAAGCGTACTTCGTTTGACAAGCACTAGAGATTTTACTGAATTTTAATAAGCTTGCTTAACTCAAATACTCGCCCTGAAGCCTACATTTATATCCTTGAGAAGGGCTTAATTTTGAATATGCTAATACTTTGCTGCCGCGTGTGTTATGTATAAGAGCCTACGTACAAAAATATGCGTATGTTAGTAAGTATGTTAAATTTCAATATTTATGTTAAAGAGAGTATTAAAGTTTGAATAGATATTTTCCACTTCGCGAGGCAAATTAAAGCTTCTCAGAATTCACCTGACATGAAAATCTCATTTCTGTAAGTCTCAACCAACGTGCCTTGATACTTTTTTGATAAAATCCGCAGATATTACAAGATTAAAAGGAACATAAAGGCATACAAATGCATGAGTACCTAATAATGTATGCAATTTTCTTCCACAATCCAATCATTACGACTATCGTTTCCCACCAGTAATTATTAGTTTCACTAATTTTAAATCTTTCTCCGATTGCACTTGCTCTGGGACAAATAATGGCCACATTTCACGTTGTAATTGAAAAGTGATTGCTTAGTGACAGTCAAAATCACTCTGTTTCTCCTCTACGCTTACATAATTATAATTTACTGCACTTGTGGCTGACATTGTGGTTACTTTGGGCAAAGTTAAGTTCTATTGGCGTCCTTGGCTGTCACCACATTTCATTTACAGTTCCATCAAAATTATTAAACCAAAAAACAAAAAAAAACCGAACAACAAGAAAATTAAACGCAAAATTGCATCTATATATGTACATACCACACATACATTGCTGCATAGGTAAGTGGCAGTTAGCTCGAAGATTGACGACGCATGCTTTTACTGATGCTGTCAGATACAATTTGTTGCAGGTTAACGCGTGCTGCACGTTTTGTGGCGCAACCACAACCGTGTTGCGATGGACATCACAGCTGAGACCGCACACACCGACTGTTGGACGTGACAGGTCGCAACGACCCGCATACCGATACTTTGACGCTGACGTGACGGGCGATAAATAGTGAATGGGTAAAAGTTGGTCCACTTGGCGAGGCTGTGCGTCGCCAAATTTACTTGGTCCCAGCAGTTTGATAACAATTTGAGTTAATGAGCAAAAACTTCGCATATATACACACAGAGAAATATACATAAGTAGATATGTATATATATATAGTCGTAAATAAGTAACCGTTCATATGTAAAAATGTAGGTGAGTATTCAGCAAATACAGTGTTTTAGTGTGGACGAAATACACCCCTCCATCTCCATCTATTCATAGGCTATCGATGTGAAACGAAAGACAAATATAATTTGATTGCGTTTCTGTACTGGAAAATTGCTTTGGTTGCTGTTATGAGAGTAGAACTTTTTGTACCGAAAATGATTCCACTCGCAATTTCATTTGACTTTCACATTGCACACTGTGGTACCTCCGGAATTTCTTCTTCGCGTTTCGTGTAAAGAGTAGTTGACTTATTGTTTAGTAGGTTAACAGCTTGATAGTTTAGGTGGAGTTCCATCAAAAAGTGTGGGCAAATTAAAAGTTTCCAAAAAATTTCAACTGAATTAGGTTTACGTCTGCAATTGAGGTTAGTGCTTTATGTAGCAAAACGGCATCTGAGCAATGAAGAAATATAAAAATTTTGAATACAGAAATACCATTTGTTTGTTTTATTTGTCTGTGTTTGTAATTTTTTTTTGTTAAAAAACATTAAAATATAATTAGCGAAAAAAGTCCTCTAGCTAAGAAGGAGCGCAAACCCCGCTGAACAATGTGATATAAATATATTAAATGAGCTTTAAGTATCAAATGTGTCGGTAGAGAACATTTGTTGTCCTCATAAGGTATGCACCGGTTATAAATTTAACCTAACATATTTCCTTCTGAAAGAAACATCGGCATATTTCGGTATTTAAAACTAATTAAATAAATATACTAACTAACGTACGCAAAATTAAAAAATGACTTGAATATTGCCCACCCTTTTCGAGTTTCAATGACAATGTTGAAGAATACGTTATGGAAAATGAAACTCCATGTCTGAAGCCTCCCTTCAGCAGCATTTAAATTGAATTCTTCTGCGATCCTCACATGGTTGCTCAGCTACTTCCACGCAAACAGACAAACAGAGCAATAAGCGCTGTATGGTAGGTGCATTGCAAGCCACACAACGCAGTTCGCTGAGAGAAAAATAACAGAAGTTTTACATTTGTAGTTTCTTCATTCTATATTATTTTTGTTGTGGTGGCACTGAATGTTGATTGCATGCATGTCAACAGCGTCGTCGCGTTGATGGCAATTACATATATGAGCGAGACATCCCAGCGGCTGTGTGAGTTACATCAAAAGAAGCGCATGAAAGCGTGCAGTTGTTTTTGAGAAGAGAAACAAAATGAAAAAAAAAAAAACAGAAGAGAGATATTTCTCGGATGAAGATCTTTAATTGTAATGCAATATTTGTAGGAGTACATAATACCCATAGCGATTATTGCCGTGCTTTTCGAACACACAAGGGGCATAAAGCGAGCAGACTGGCATAATCGAATGGAGGTATGTGGTAGCAATAAAAGGCGCAGAAATTAAGTTGACATTTACAATATCAAGCAACAATTCTTTGGCATAATTCTAAGTGAACTGGGGGCCTATTCTGTAACTCGATTCGAAAAAAAATTTACTCGAATTCGGATTTTTTATATTCCGTTACTCGGTTTTCGGATTTTCAAGAAAATCTATATACATACATACATACTTATGTATGTAAATAAAAATGAATCGTCAAAATGTATGTACGCTCATAACTCAATAACGCCTGGACCAATTTGGCCAATTCTTTTTCTTAAATGTTTGTTGAAGTTCAAGGATGGGTTTTACGGCGAGAAAAATTCGAATAGTTTACGGAAAACCCCTAAAAACAGCCCTTTTCTTTTCCCCATACAAACGTTACAATAAATATGAATGTTTGTTTGTTAGTAACACTAAGAGAACGGTTGAACAAATCTTAATGAAATTTTGAAAGGTTGTTTGTTGTGGATCGAGAAAGGTTTAGAAACAAAATACCTTATACTTTTCAGGAGGAGAAGTCGGAAAATTGGACAATTCCAAAAAGTAACATTTTCCATACACATTTTTTTCAATTTTTGTTGGTTTTGCTTTTCAATATTTTGATTTGTAAATTATTTGAATCGTTCAATTGCGGTCGCTTACTTTTTTAACAAAGGAAAAATTATTGAAAATTATTCAGTGAAAACTTTATGTGTGTTTGAGACGATGTGATCAATTACAGATTGAAATTTGTTACGAAGCCACGAAGAGGTGGCGCTAATATTGGTCGGCGTTCTTTTTGCCATCAACGTATGGCAGCCCAAAGAAAGGCAAGAAGTACTCCCAAAATGCGATGACATACGTGCGGAATTATGGATCGCGGTCAATCAGCTAGCGATTGTAACGATATCACAGCACGACTTTTTAAACAATAGCTGCGATGTTTGATGGTCTTTATCTTGAAGCAACCTATGGTATATATGATGCTGTTAGATGCTGAATGTGTTCTGTTGAGTGGAAAAAAAGGTTTGCCGCACGCACACATTCTTCTTTGGATGCGGAAGGTGATTACACCAGATCAAATTGATGAAATCATTTCAGCGGAAATTCCTGATTCACAAATAGATCCAGAATTATACGAAGTGGTGAAAGCCAATATGATTCATGGACCTTGCGAACCTTACAATCCCACTTTGGTTTGTATGTTTGACAATAAATGCTCGAAACACTACTCATTTAGCCTTTAGAGGCGTGAATATCTACGTTAACAACACATCGAGGTTGAAAACATATGGATCGTACCATATTCGCCACTTTTGTCTAATTCACATTCAAAACTCATGTCAATGTTGAATATTGCAGATTGGTGAAATCGATCAAATACGTTTGCAAGTACGTCACCAAAGAAAGCAACATAGCGGTTGTTGGCCTTGAACGATATGAGATCAGCAGTATCAAATGGGTTGATATGTGAACTGCAATAAAGCGCTTTGTAGGATGTTTACTTTTGCAATTCATGAAAGTTTTCCGACTGTTGTGCGTCTCGCGGTTCAATTTCAGTTAAGTCATTGCGTATTGTGAATGGTACAGTGTGTGCAACTTTTTGAGAGGCATGCCAGCAGTTGCATTTGCTGGAACATGATAATAACTGGAAACAGACGAAGGACAATGCGATAGTTACTTCGTATGCCACTGAAGTTCGCATACTTTTCGCGGAGATCATTTCGACATATCAGCCTTCAAATTAGCGTTAATTATGGGATACGAAAAAGTGACCTTGCCGATGACATTTTACATTGTATTCGCTAAGAATTGGAAATGGGCATATTTCGGTTGATACTTCCAGTGGTTTGATATCAATTTCACCTCCCTTTTGTCAATTCACTTCAACGGAAGATGAATTCATCACGAATGTTTATCCGAACATTGGCCAAGTTATCGTAACTGCAATTGCTTGAGTGCACGCGCAATTTTAGCTGCCAAAAATACCGATGTTAATGACTTAAACTGGAAGATTCAAAGTCAAATTCTGGGAGGTTTGCGCTAACATAAATTGATCGATCGTCTTGACAAGGAAGACGAAACCGTAAATTATCCAGGGGAATTTCCAAATTGCGTCTCACAGTTGGATCTGTCTTTATTACGTTTCACAGTCTTCATGCGCCGAAACTGTGTAATGGAACCCGACTGCTTATGACGCAGTTATTTTATACAAGGGACAGCCATTTCAGTTCAAACGGATTCAATTTTCAGGGAAATTTGCCTTTGCGTTGACAATCAACAGGACACAAGGAAATCGGGAAATGCTATGTTTTTCACACGGCCAGATATATGTGAAACATCAAAAAATTATGTTTATTAAGTTGCGCTACATTAAAAAAATGTAGAAAAATCGAAAATAAATCATATTCGACACAATATAATTTCAACTTTTTTTCATTTCAAAACACATAATTTCACGCAGGACAACGGCTGCGGGGTCAGCTAGTTTTCGAATAAAATATTCGTTAGCTTTTAAGTAGTAGAAAGCAAAAACGAAAATTGTACGTATTTATTCTGGCACAGGGTGGTACAACTTTCGCAAATTGATAAAGTAGATTCGAATTTCGAATAGAATACATTTACGAATCGAGATACAGAATAGGGCCCCTGATCACCAGAAAATAACTTTCCCTTAAGAAAGTGGAAGACCTGGTAATATTAACGAAATGAATTTCCTTTCTTTAAATAACATTTTACATAATGAAAAAATTGTGTTGGCTCAAACTTTGCAAGAATCAAACAGTTGGTCTTTGGAAATGAATTAAGAAAACGTTTCTAGGCGGAATTACATTAGTTTATTGAGGAACTTACTTAGCTTTTAAAATCTAGCTGAATACCCCAAATTATCTTTTGAAATGGGTATATTTATCATATCAGTGCTGTTGGAAAATAACTATTTTTTCTAACTAACTTTCGTTTTTTGATAAATCTCCTTTATTAGCTAATTTAAACAAATTTCAAATCGCGCATACCTCTTGGTTAAATACAATCGGAAATTATACTTAAAGCACCTTGCAAACTTTCGAAATATACATACATACCATAATAAAGTTAAACTACGCGCCAGAACACACTCAAAATTCAGTTTAATTAATTTACCGTTTTATCGCCAATGTATAGACTTTCATGTTTGTCTGCACTGGTATATGGGTGTTTGAAAGCTAATGGAAGGGAGCGCATGTCTACTATATGTACATATGTATGTGTATTTGGGTGTACGTTATCTCCAGGTAGATTTTTTTTGTTGCAATCGCCAGCTGAAATTTCAGTTTTCGTCCTAAAACTAAGGGTGCAAGCCTTTTATTTTCAATTTAAATCATATATTTTATATAGGAGTTTTTGATTTTTTTGAAAATCTTTCATCTCAAAAGCAGGCCAATCTTCAATTTTAGAAAGTGTTATAGTATTAAAGAACTTTTCGTTCTACAAAAAATGTTCGAATGTTTTTTTCATAAAAAGGTTTCTCTATAAGGAATATTCATAGAGTACACCATGTCGTATGAGCAACACAATATGTGTAAATCACATGTATGAACGCTCAGGTCATTGGATGTACAGTATAACTTTGAAAGAAAAACTTGTATGGAAAAAATTATTAAGACTTTTTTATATACCGGAAAATATATGAAAAATTTTGCATTAGAATATTGCTTTTTCGAAGTTTTAAATTTAGTTGTTTTATGCAAAATTTCAAGCAATCTCATATTATAACATAGGAAAAGAAATTTGAATTAAAAATAAAAAGCTTGTTTACGTTGGATCCTTTTTTAGACAAAAACTTAAGGGGCATTTGCAAAAAAAAACAAATAACTTGCTACATAACGGACACCCTATTGTAAACATACATATTAACGCACATTAGAGAGAGAAAGAGAGAAAGTTTAAATGAACTCGTTTATGTATGTAACAAGTGCTAATATATTTTGGCGCAGATTTACAATAATTAGGGTGATTAGATGTAGTTGCCCAGAATTTAACCCTGTTCTACCTTCGTTGTTATTGTATGGCCCAATGTGCGCACATTTTGACTGTATATATGTACATATGTAGGTATTTAAAATGGAAAATGCTTTATATATTAGAAAAGTTTTAGTTTAGTAAATTTTGGGGAATTTTGCGCAGCTAAAGTTTTCATTAAAACTGTAAATGCGGTTTAGTTTGGAAATCTATTATATTAAAAAAAAAAATATGTGGATAATGTATTTTTTGGGTGCAAAGAAAAAGCTTGTTATTTTTAAAAACAACCTTGCACTCTACAAAAGCAAAGTAAGTAGCCGCTAACTCTTGCTATTTCAGTTGGGATACAGAAGCGAGATCGAGCAGGCTAAGCACATCATACCTCTGTAAGCGAGATAGAGGAGAGCTCTCTGATTAGGAACAGAAAAGTCACAACTCGCGGAATAGAAAATGGCGAACAACGAGACTTTGTTCTTAAAGAAGATTTTCGAATTTCATGTAATAAAACAAAGAGATTTCACATAATCAGAGCAATCGTCAAACCTAGCTTTATAGAAACTTTATATTTCTCTCTTCTCTCTCTTTTCATCTCTATTTTCTACATATAGCACATGCATATGTAAAAACTACGGTAACTTTAAGTTCCTTGAAACAAATTTAAAACACGCAAGCATTAGTAAGTGAAGGAATGTGAAGTCCCCCGCTTGTTTACCGAAGTCTCGCGGCTTGTGCCTGGGTAACTGCGGCAAAATCTACACCTGAGTTAGAGTGCACAACATTAAGCAGCCACACATTTGCATGCATATTTAAATATAATTACCTTAGCAACCCCATTATACTCATATGCATACAAACTCATTAAAAACACACGAAAATTTCGCACTACCAATCCCAACCTCCGGCGTGCAAGGAAAGCGAAAGGAAAAAACAATAACAAACAACAGCTACTTGACTTACGAAAATCACTGGTTGTGTGCATGGGCGGATTTGTGCGCACCGCTGCGCCGCTGCGAAAATTCTTGTCACGTTTTATGCGCTCGACCACATTCGTCTTATGTACGGCCACGCCATCGGCACCCCAGGGTGTAATTTTCACTACAAAAACGTGCCTGGTTGGTGATTATTGCGGCACGCTGGGCACCACACGGTGACAGCTATAATGGCAACAAAGCGCACACCCACACATCGATGAACTTAGATGCAAATACACGTATTTAAGTATATGTATTGTACGTGTAGAGGGTATATACCCCAAGTAACTACTCGCGTATGCATATACTGACTTAAAAAAAACGAAAGTGTTAGCGCAGAGCAGCGCGCAGACTTCAATTAAATTTGTCTGAAAACTTGACAAACATTAAGAATATGTACTTGTGCGTGTATGAGTGCTTATGTGCTTATGTGTGGAATATATGTATAAGCGTTGCTCTAAATCATCTATTAATGAACTACTTTACAACTAATTGGAACCACAAGTCGACCGCCGCCTTTTCTGGCATGTTCTGCATTGACAGTTGTTAGCGAAATGTCAGTTGTAAGATTGCGGTCAGAAATGCACCAGTTATATACCAGTAGAAAACAGTTGCGTACTTTTAACTTCTTTGTAGGTCAAGTTCTTCGCGTTTTTATGCAAAAATTGTATGCCCCATCTGCTGTTGGAAACCAACTCTACGCAAGATGTCTTCAAGTTTTGTCACTTTCTATCTAGTAACCAGTATTTCCTTCAAAACTAGTTTCATGTTTCCTGTGGGGTAGCTTCACCTACCGCCTGCGTATAGGCGGGCATGTGTTTGTTCACCCACGCAGTGAGACACGAAATAAAGTGTGCGCGTCAAATTATGAATTTTAATTTTACAGAAAGTAAACGAACTTAAGCCCGCAAAATAAAAGTCATGAATATTGTATGCAAAATGCGTTGTTTACTTTGCAAATTGACTTAGTAGTAGTTTATTTATGTTGTCAGACGGCCATTCGCGAAATTAAAACAGCAAAAGAAAGGTAAGACTAATTTTATTTTAAAGCAGTTGCAGATATATTTCAGAATTCCAAAATCGAAATCGCCATTCCTACAATTATAGGCTTTTTCGATAGGGCACTACAAAAGTAGACTGATAGAGACAGCCAAAGACACCGCATTTTCCGTTCTTTTGACATTTCTCTTCAGAAAGGTTTGCCATTTCATCATGAAAGGATATACGTTCCAACAACAAGTAGAAATTATTAAAACTTACTACCGAAATTCTGAGTCAGTGGCTTCAACTTTAAAAGCGGGTTTTTCAGTAAGAGCGCTCCAAATGTTTGAATATGATTCTTCATACTTGTGAAAGTAAATTCGATGCTATTATGTTTAAAACTCGATTTATTTTGCATGACCTCCACGGGCACGCTTGCAGCATTTCAGACGCTGAACCCAATTTTCTAAGGTTTCAAGCATAAACTTTTGTTGCGCTCTTACTGAAAAATGCGTTATGTTAAAAAGGTTTAATATTTGAGATCTTCCTCAGAATTAATGGGATCAGTGTAGAGATCTGTAGTTCTGGACTGATTTTAATATTAATATATATGGGACATAAGGCATAATCATGTGATGAAATTCAAAAAATGATTTTTATCAATTTACTATTACTTAGCCGTTACTTATTTGTTTCTGTTGTAATGTTTTTCCATATATTTTATGAATTATTATAACTTCCATTCACTGTTGCTATTTCATAGTATACTGCTTGATACTTTGAAGTACTTAAGTTGATCTATGACATGCACTTAGTGGGTCATAGCGTAATAAAAAATATAAACAATTCAAAATCAATCTGTTTGCCACCCCATAAATTACACTACCCTTCCGAACAACGGTAAATAAATGCACCCTTCCAATTACTTACAATCAATTTCCGTTTACAGGCTTTCATGCATTCACTTGTGTGCCAAAGACAGTTTGAGTTGAGTAACAGCTTTTTGTTTACCACAAAGTGAAAACGTTTCACGCTTTCGCTCACCTTGAAGAATTCATGCACTAACTAACTAGTCAATTGCATAAATAAATGACAATATAACGTGACAATAAAAATACGCATGAGCGTGCTGTCGAGTGAAAGCGGCAAAGAGAGCGCTATTGCGAAAAGATGAAGTGTGTGAATGTTATTTCCAGCACACCACCTCCCCACGCCCGCAGCGTCAAACGACGGCACTCTCGCATTGCTCATTCATGCAAATTCAAAGCAACTGGCGTTGTCAGCAATAACGACTGCCGGCACAAGTTGCTCGTCAGCACATTAGGCATTTATGATATTCAACACATTCTCATAAATAATTTCTCGGTGCTGCAAGAACGCACAGTTAGGCAGTTCGGCAGTTTGGCGTGGGGGTGGTGGAGCGTCCATGTGTTGGTATTTTAAGTTGGTGTGTCGACAGAGCAATGCATTTTTATTAGTGGCTTGTTTTAGTGACAAAGACAACGTGTAAACTGAGGTATCATAAATGGCATTGTGGTTAATTTTAAATGGCGAAAGATAAATTGCGACAAAACTACACCATAAATGTTAAATGGCGAATGAATTATGAAAGCGAGTACGCTTGCAGCTAGAAAACAGATTTAATGCTCTCTTTGAAGCGACCACTGTGAGGAAGAGAAGGAAGAAGGCAAAATGTTCTAAATGTAACTAAAGCAGTGATTTTTCGAGTGATCCGAACTGATTTGTATCGATTTTGGTGTGTCACGTAGTATTTTCAACTCTCACCCATTAGAGGGGCAGTAGTATTATCTTTGGAATATGGAACGAAAAATATATATACAAACAACTGAAAGGCACTTTTATCTCAATATTTTCATTAAATGTTCTTGTGCTCATTCTATGGATATATGGAGTGACTTTCTTGAACCACGTCAAGCATGATAAAATAATCAGTAATCACTACTTATATTCATGATATGCTAGTTACCTTATAGCCGTCTTTAAGTTGTGGACTAGTTACACTGGAATATGAGGTCCACAAGGCTAGCAATGCCGCCTGCCTTACGTATATGTGTCTGCTTTCTGCAACCTCACGGAGAATTTAAGAGAACTTCACAACCGTTGTCTAAACCTAGCATGCATTGGAAAATGCTGGCTGGGATTGGGAGGCGGATGGAAGGGGAGACGTCAGTATTCCCCGGTCCTTACTCCGCAGTCCATTTTGGACCTGTCGGTATACTAATAATAATAGATAGAGACTACATTATCCTTTTCAACCAAATTTCTTCTCTACTCACATTTAGAGGGTATCTTCACCTGGAAGTGGCTATTGAAATCTAACCTTAAGACATATAGTCGGATTTACTTTTGTTTAGCTGGTTCAGGATGGCGCTATGTCCCCAATCCAACCTCCGAATTATTTTATTCTTATAGCAGAGCTTGTTGCTGCTTTACAAGTAAAGACATCTGTAGCCAACTGATGCAGGAGTATATTGAGTGCACCAGTGGGACATTATTTAATAGCCCCGGTAACCAATGCACAGGTTACTTGCCTTAACGATGTGAAACTTATATATAAAATTTGAGCTTGAAAGCTGTTCTAAAACTCTGCTTTTCATATACATAATTTTGCTAGAACTTTTACTGCCTGCTGTATTTACTTCCTGTGGTACTTCCTAATTATTTCAATACGTAAACAACCGTAACCAAGCCAGTCTTTATCTGCGCACGACACACCTCACCTCTTTAAACCATTTGACACGTGTGAGTATGTATATGTGCGCTTTATACCCAGGCCAAATGTGCAGACATTTCATTTAACACAACTGAGGCGGTAGTTGTCAGGGTTGATATCATTAAATTGAGTTGTATGGTTTTTCACAGCTACGGGAGCATTCGTAAATATGCTGCAAATGAGTGCACAGATAAAAGTGTGAATTTATATACATATATTCGGTTATGGATATGTTTTCGCATGTACTAGTTACAAGTTAAAGCAGCATGTGGCATAAAAGGACGGAAGTGAAAACTTGTTGCGACTACATAATGCAGCTACCCCCCGAGTCATACAGAGATAAATATATGAAAACAAAACTAACTGCGCTCGAGTGTTATGCCACATGCTTTGGAATTCATACACACGAAGTGAATGTCATTATCCTTTAGCAGTTGAGGTTGACTTTTGGAATCGAAGTTGATACTTTGCCATAGCATCGCTAAAGCTGCAGGGCGTGAACAGCAATCAACGCGTCTGCATGTGTAAGAATAGGTGGTGTGTGTCTGATGGTATTTGCTTCCCTCACCAGCTGCTGGCGGTGTTATTGCGACTGGCACGCCATAAAGCCAAATTGTTGTCAATCTAAACAAAATTCAGCAGCTGCAGCGGCAGCAGCACTAAGGACCAGTAGGACTCTATACACAGTGTTGCTGTTGTTGCAATTTCGCACTGTTCTTCAGCAAACGCCATGCAGTCAACACTCACTCTTCGATGCCTGTGGATGACAGCTGCATCTGCAAGTCATCAACTTGCTACTTTGCCACTGAAACCGCACTTATTCTTCACTTTTCTTCCAGACACAGCTTCTTCCACCAGTTATGCTGCCAACACACCACAGTTGATAAGCGCAAATTTGTCTCAGCCATATTGCCAACAAGTGGAAGAACTTCCCGTTCTTCTTGCTCTGCGCCGCCAGCGTCTTCTAATGTTGCATTTGTGTTATAGTCGGTCGTGTAGTCGGCGCTTGTGCAGCGTTCTCTGTATTATGTTGTGTTTTTGTTGTGCCTGTTGCAGCGTACAAAATATTTGCAGCACTAATAAAAATGTTTACTAGCTGCCAACATGCAGTGTGGCGCCACCATTGGTGGCAATGTGCTACTGTTGTAGCAATTTCATGCGCTGTCGGCAAGCTGTTGACGCCTTTGACGTTACTGTCGACACCAACGATGTATTTGACTGATCTTAGACCGGGACGTGGTGCGCCGCAGAGCGGGTAACTTACAACAACACGGCAGCAGTATGTGCCATAAGTTTTCGCCGCTTCTTTTTCAGTTAGTTCTGCTACTTTCTTAGCTTTTATTTTGCCACTTGTGTATATACGTTCTGTTTTTCGTTGCTTAGTTGAAAGGTTGCTGTAGCCATTGTTGTTGCATTACACTCAACTGACACATGTCACTGCCATAATGAACCTAATTTGTTTGCGCCAACGTCGGCACCGACATTGTTGGCAGCTGTATTATTGTATGTGTGTTTGTTTCGCTCCGTAAATCGTCAGAGAAAATGCACCAAGTACATTATGTAATAATTAGAAATGATTCTGCGTAGCCTTTAGAGTGAAATTTTGTTGAAGCCTCTAATTCTGTCAAATCTTTTTCATGTATGTGTGTGTGTAATTATAAGAGATTACGCCATTCGGCGTTAAAATTAATTAAATTAGCTTTTTTGTCGAAAGTTTAATTACTATGACAATCCTGTGCTGTGACACCCTGATATTGTAACAGATGGTATTGGTCGATGAAAATTAAAATGACGCATTAAAATTTCGCTAAAATATGGCAGCATCAAAAATTGTTTGATTAGGTGAAAAATGAATATTGTCAAAAAAGGCGTATTGTGTTGTGACGCATCTTCTGAAACTAATGTTCAAGAATTGAGGTGTACAGATTATCAATAATCTCTCAGTTTTACACCCAACGTTTTCTGTGTGTTCAGCCTCGACAGGAAGATCATTGCCATGGCGTAAATTTGAAATTCTTTCGTAAGTCCAATTATGGATATTATTGTGGAAAAATGTTAGGTTTAATCATCTCTGTACTTTATTCTCAATATTTATTTTGCTCTCCTTCCAGCTGTGAGCGCTAAAACTGGCAATACTGACCGGCAGTCAGCTCACCAAATCAGCAAAGGCGAAAAATGGTGGCCGCAATAACTGATCAAGTGTGATCTCCGCGACTTGCATTCCGCTGTTCAAGTAGTATAGTGCTTAACTTTACCTAACCTAAATATTATAAATCATGAAATCATTTTGTAGTGACTCAGCTTCAGCTTTACTATGGCAAAAACTATAATGAATGCCATGTAGATTTTATGTTGCAAAATAAATGTTGAAATAAGTATCAAAAATAAAATTATGGTCTACAGTTACACATTTCTCAAATCAAATACAAAATTATGTAGGCTCACCCCTAAAATTTTACTCTGGATCCGCCCCTGTTCGACAAGCAGATTAATTTTCATTATTAATTTGCTTTTAACATCTGCGAAGCATGTAATGAACATAGTAAGGTGAGAATTATGTGAATAGTATTTCACGTAAAATTATAATCGTGTTTACTTATTACACAGGAAAGCCGTCTCACTTATTTGCCGAGTCCGCTAGGGCCAACCGTGTATAGAAGATTACAAATTTTCAGTGAAACTACTGATTTGATGCTTGAAAGTTGCCATAATTTCCATTTTCCTCATTGAAGTTTAATACAGAACTTTTAAAATACTAACTGTTGAAAGAATTTTCAGTATATCACGCCCACACAACTTGAAAACCAGCAAAAATGGGCGTAGTGAAATGATAGAGTAAACTGTGGGCTGACCTATTTTACAAAAGAATTATAATTAATTTACCTTTATTATTATTTATAAGTGTGTTTCATATGGAATGCGTTTGCCACTGATTTCCTGTAGTATACTTACATACAAATACACACACAATATTATGCTATGTAAGTGCTTCGTTTCATTTAGTTTTATTTATTTACGCACTCATTAACCTAAACTGATGTGTATATGCAACGAAGCTCTTAATAGAAAATCAATAATAATAATCACTTTAGGAGCTTTATATCACACTACAGTTTCCACTTACGTTCTACCTTCTCCAACAGCATATAACGGAGATATGAAAACACACATCATTTTCGTAAACGAAGTAAATCGAACCAACTGATTTTTGTTTATTATTTTCTTGCTTAAATTATTTAATAAAGCCAGATGAAATCTCATGAAAAAGCTGAACGCATACGTCCATATAAACTTATTATCCTTGCCAGTACTGGATTAATGTGCTCGCAGTTTATTAGAATCCATAGCCTTACAAAGTGTGACAGGTGTTGCCGTGCGTAGCGAATTTATTAATGCATAACAATGAAATTAAATTAAGAGAAATTAATATACGGGAGCGGTTTCACTTGGCATATAATGAATGAGCATATGCAAGCAGGCCTACCAATGGCGGTAAGTAAATAAAAACATCAGCAAGCCTATTTATAAAGCGCTGCCATTAAATGAAACGATGTCGGTAATGATATACTGAAAATATTTATGGCGAGTGCGCCGACATATGTGCTGCGAGTATATGATTAAATGGAATCGTATTGAAAGTCTGACGAAATCTGTGAAAAGGAAAATTTATGGTGCCATATGTAAACAAATAATATATGTGCACAGTATTAAGTGAAAGACTTTTTTCATGGAGTATGTAAATAAAACAGGCGTAGGTGAATATGTTAAGTACATGACTACCTGCCCAATGGTTCTACGTTTATATGCTATATGGGAAAAATCAGATTTACGATTGAGTCATTGACTTCTACTTGCTTCCGATTGATCTTATTCAAATGCAACGGTCAAAATATATCCGATTCAAAATCGAACGCGTCCTTTGTTAATATACATACGTATATTATATGTTTGGTATCAGTGGCATGCATTATGGCTAAGATCCTCTTGCCTTTATATCACCAACGTGGATCTTGATATGTTGATACCACTTAATTTGGTTCAACATAAAATATCTCAATATGATTAGCCGACAATATTTTACTCAGCAATAGAATTTAGGAATCGTTGTATAGTGCTTCGTGGTCGAAAAAGAGTTTTCGTATTTTGTCAGTAGATGTCGTACCAGTCGTATATCTCCGGTGGTACCGTTCACATTCTGTCATATCATATAGCGTTGGAAAGGGTGAGATTTTCAGCTTCATTTAGACAAAAAAATTTAATTCGGGTAAGTTGAAAAAAGGGAAGAATGCCACGCAAGCTACTAGTGAAATTTGTGAAGTTTACAGAGGCGAGGCTATATCAGCTCGCTTCAGTTTTGGAAATTTCGAATTTTCGATTTACACTGATGGAACAATGTCTCCAGCGAAAAACGGCAAAAAGTGGTCCACTTATTCTCTCAGATTTCTATTTGAGCATATAGGATTAATTCAATTTCCTGAATTTATAATCTATTTTAAATGATATAATCGTTAGCTAATTCACTATCCATTAAACCTTTATGTAACCTGTCGCTCTAATCAATCACTTTCATTTATCTTGCATTCACTCTATCACTTCCGATATGCTCACCTGAAGGCGCAGAGTTGCAAGCACATGCAGGCAAAAATTCAAATATTATACTCCAGCCAACATACCAACACGCATTTCCAGGAAGGTTTGTATAATTTTGTGAGCACATAAAACCACAAATGATGTGCCAACATGTACTCATGTGCTTTGGCCTTTTTAATAGAGGCATGAACATTAATGATTACATGCAGGCGAAAACGCAAGCGATACGCACCTGGCATATTTTAATAACCTAACACATATACGAGTAAAGCAGTGCGTAGGCACATGATCAATACACACAGCCATTAATACCCACCTCCATCTACATACAAGTATAATTACAAAAAGCAATTATACATCAATGCAAACGAACGCTTGAATTTACTCACATTCGCTGGCAACGTATCAATAATCATTTTCAGAAAATAATAACTTAACATGGCGTATTACACAAAGTACTACCATATAAGCGCCTGTGTATGTGTATGGGTATGTGTTGTGCCTTTGACGTCGTTGGTTTTGTGCTGAAGGCAAATAATGCCACACTGCAGGTGGCGTCAAGCTGCTTTCCGCTGGCATTTTTTACTTAATTGACTTCACATTCTTATTTCTCGCTCAGTTATTTGCACAGCAATAATATTGAAGTGAATCGCATGCCAATCAATAAAAGATCCATCGCGCTATAGGTGCGCACAGTCATTTATAACGGTGCTAAAAATATAGTATATATATACACTTTGTGTACATAAAGGTGCATATATATATGTGTATAGGCGCTTGCGATTTACGCTAACGACCTAAGTCGATTATAAATCTCATTATTGGCAATTAAAGCGCTCAAATGTCGACCTGAGAAATGCCGCGAATTCTGTGAAAAAGAAGGACTCTTGGCCGCATGAGTGGTAGGACGCTCGAAGAAATATGGTATGAATTATTTAATGCGCGCATACACCAGTTATGCTATATGTATTGCAATTCGATTTTCTGAGGGCAGTGTTTGAATTGCATGAAGTGCGAGGAATATAAGAAGTACGAAGGTTGGCATTGACAATGTCAGTGGGCTCAGTAATAAGAGGATACGCGGTTTTAAAGCGTTTGTGAATTACTTATTCGTGGAATGTGAGAAAAAATTATTTACAAAGCACTTGCAAGGAGTTGCCAACTTCACATTATTTGCTAGGATAAAAACAGTGTGATTCAGCGTTCGAAAATATTCATTCAATTTTCACAATAGTTCTGCAACCGAGGGAATTATTATATTAATTTCTGCTTCTATTTCTTCTGTGAGTTTTCTCTGCATCTCATAGATTATTATAACAACAAAGCCTTTATCTCCGCGATCCAGCAACCTCCAGGGACTTTTATTGCTCAACTTATTCACATTTACTTTTTCCTTTCCCTCTTCTTCACAATATTAAAGTCCGCCTCAGTTAATCTTCAGAAAACCTCTCTTACAATCAGAACGCGCAAGGCTTAGTAAAGTTGCCCGATAGCTAAAAACCTTGATCGGAGCCGGAATCGATTATAGTTTCCAAGCTCAAAAAAAAAGGTTATTTCAAGTATAATAATATTTGTAGTAATATTGCACATGTGGGATAACCATGTTTGTCAACTCAATTATTTTATTACAAATTATGTTGAAACAAACACGTGCGCATATAAAGTTGTACGATTTTTTTAGTTTTGTTGAAATTATTAATTTTTGCTTTAAGACACAAGCCGCTTTCAACGTTTCAAATCTTAATCTTTTTTCTGATGAAGTCTAAGCAATTAGAACAAATAAGCAAGTTCTTCAATTAAGCGCATTGAACAGTTGCTTGAAGCGTGAGTACATAAAAAAGCTAGCCACGCTTTACAAAATTTTATTGCCTCATTCAAGTCTCACTTTACATCCACCACTCTTGTGAAAGCATTCTTAAAGCAAATGAAATTGCCTTCTTATTTTAGATCTTTTGTTTTCTCACACAATCCTACTCAAACTCGGCAGTCTGCTATTAGTTTAAGTTTTTTCTTTTACTTATTTCAAATAAATTTTACGCCAAATTTAATTGCTCATTTACTGGCTATTCAGCGCGTGAGCTGTAGTCAACGACGACCGCTCGCAGCTGCCATTATTCACCGTCTTCATTACAAATGCTGCGCTTGCTACCCACCATCCGCCACAACTACAGCGTCGGCTTTCCTTTGAATGGCATGTTTAGTTGGGAAATTAAAAAAGGAATCCGTAAAAAAAAGTTAAATTAAAATAATCGCCAATGATTGCAGTTAATTGGCTTGGTATTTCGCAACATTAAACATTTTCTCACATTTACATACGAAAATATATAACTTCTTATGAATTCGGCGCGGACCTCTGTCAGCGACTCTGCCATTTCCTTCTTAATTTGCTGGCAATTTCAAACTGGCATAAATAACTTACCCTCGTTTCAAATGAAGTCCTTCAGTAACGTGGATGAAGTACATGCGCAAGTTGCTTGAACTCACTTAATTGCGGCAAATTTATGTTACAGAGGTGGAGCAAGTTTGATTAGAAATTTTGAAGTGGCATGCCATTGAACAAATGCTAATATATTCTATATTCAGTGCCTCGACCCACATTAGTGACTGACGCTGAGTAATGCCAGGAAATCTTCCTGGATTGTATTTGACCCTGACGATTTCTTTGACACAGAGCAAAGACTCGGCTAAAGTGACCCTCTTCACTGGAACTTCTTCACACGATTAATATTTCTGCGGAATTCCAGCGCTGAACTGTTTATGTAGAAACTGTCCTATGTCAGAAGTGAACAGCATAGTAAATGAGCAGATAATTAAATATATACTCACTTATACCGTCTTCCAACAAATGGTCAGCACGTGCCAGATTCTCTGGACCATTATAATATTATTCCATGAGCTTGACATTCTATCTTAAAACCTGTTTTGTAAGTTGCTTCTGTACTTAAGAAACTCTTAAGAAACTTTAAGTACTCGCAGATAATTGTATCTCAAAATAACTACTAATACGTTATAGATATGTTGGGTAGATTACAGCTAATTCCCTTACAAGGGGCAGCATTTATACAACTAGCAGTTAGGTCCTTCTGATGATAAACTATCTTACAGCAGAGAAGTCTTTCATGTACCGATTAACGATCACAAGATACTAAGTTGACTTATTTTCGTACTAAGGATTTTACTTAGATGGTAAAAGATATAAGAAGCCTTAGGAAAATGGAGTACACATATTATTTTACTCACTACCTCTACAATCACCGAAAGGGGCTCCAGGATAAGCTCTAAAACTTTCTATCAAAAATCAATAACTGTTGCCTAGAGATCCCTGAGCTCATGAAAATAATAAAAATAAGGGCCAGAAGAGTTGAAGCAGAGTAGAAACAACGAAAAGTTCGCTTTACGTTGCAGTGGTCTAAATAATTAAGAACGAAGTGGCTTTCATGTCAACTTCAGCGCTACATTTGTTTAGCCTGCCAAGGTAATTGGTGTCTTTCGTAGTGCCCTTCAAGTAATAATTAACTCTGTTTTTGCACATTCTAGACAATTTCGCTATTTAAATAATTATTTCAAATTAAATTCGAAAAGTATGTAGGACGCACTGCTTCCATCAATTCATTTTAATAACTGACTATGTAAGGGTATAATTGTATAGTGTATTTATTAACGCCACTACGTTGGAAAAATATGAGCTCATTTATCGATCGAATACATACCAGCCTCTGCGTTCGGATTGAGGTTGAGCATGGCAAACAGAAAGAGATCATTTTACTCGCATACCAGTTATCACCACAACATCAATTATAAAATATGTACATCCAGCTTCGGCCATATACACAATAAGTAAATGTTGCAAATTTACAGTTACACAAATTAACAAAAATTTTAGTGAGTCATTTTTGGTAACCAATTTCGTCGCCACTTTTTATGCCTTTAACTATTTTTGCCACGACGGAACCACAAATAGCATGTGGAATATTTTTAAATGCGCACAAGTGCATTTTTCACAAGAGCCGGCAAACCGATGAATATTTCAGTGACTGCGTTAGCTGTTAAACCATTAAAAACTTATGGCCTACGGCAGCGTAAGAGTAGAAACAGTGAGATCATGTGAGCGACAGCGTGAGAATGGCCAACTGTTTAATGAACGCGGCTAAAAAATGAGCCAAAAAAACATTTAACATACATATGTATGCCTGTTCCAGTTTTATTATTTTTGTTTTGCTTTTGTCCACATTCACGCATTTTTGCCAAATTTTTTCTACTTTAGAATTTCAGTAATTTTTTACTCGAGGATAAATTGACACGCTCGAGATAAAAATGTAGGCACACATGTTCCCCGAAAGCAGGCACTTTATACAAAAACACGCGTGCAATAACAACAGTGGGGAGTTGCTACTGGAATTTTGTAGGGAAAGTGTCTAAAGCTCAAAAGGCTTGCGAGCTCTTTGGATGTTGGTGCGCATGCGGAGCAAAATTTTTGTTAATACCTTATACCTTTGCCGTGCACACCTGCAGCGTTGCAGCATATGTGATTGTTGTTTTTATTTTTATCTATAATAAAGGGTGCTCATGTAGAGGCACATCATTTACAAGAGAGTTTACTGAAGAACCAGCTGTCAAAGTAAGTACTTCAGTTTGGGTTACTTTATTGAACAGAATTTCTAATAAAAATTTACGTACTTCAAGTCCAAATATGACTGAAAGCCGCTTCAGAGTTGTTAAAAAAGTTCAAAAGCATGTCAGTACAAAGTTAGACCGGCAGGATGCTTCGTATACGATATGACGGTACTCATATACTGGATGTCATAAATTTTGCGAGTTAATAAAGTCAAAGTAAAAATTTCTGTAATTTCATATTTTTTGACTAACTAACTTGACTTGGTACTAATTTTTTTTATTTAAATTCATATTTACTATTTATTTAAATTTATTTTTAATTAAAGCAAATTTTTCTTTCATGATGAAATCATTGCTGCAAATCCATGAAGCAGTCACTAACTCTTACGGGGGGAGTGTGAATAACAAATTAAATATGTTTTTGTTGTAATTTAATATTAAACAACATCGTGAGATAACGCTGACACCTTTGCCTTGAAAAGTTTCAAATAACATTATAACTGTAACTACAAAATTCAAGCTGACCTGTCAAAAGAGTCTAAGCACAAGTAGCGACTAACCTTGCTAGGGCGCTGCAGGCGTTACGTTGTTAAATTAGTTGTCAAATGCTGAAGTTGCGTATACGCCGTGTAGAACACTTCGTGGGTGGGGGGGAAACAGCATGCATGTACAAATATTGTTCTGTTTTATTTTCTTTATGTACCTTCATTAAATGAAATATGAAGTGTAAACATAAACAAGTACCAAACATGACAACCGCAATGAGGGCGTGAGTGTGTGAATAATTACGCGACACCAGTTACCTGCGAAGACAAGGTAAATACAGAGAGGCGAACGAAAGAGTTGGGTGCATAATACATTATTAAAACATCAAAAGAGCGGATACGGTACAAAAACACCAACAAATTGGTATATAAAATTAACTGTAAAAACGCGTGAGCAACGTTGTTAAGGAAATGAATGTACTTAAATGCATAAGTACTACATATAAATATTATATTTTACTTATTAAGCTCGACTTTTTTACATTTTATTATGCATGTAAGTATGTGCATACACATGAGTTCGCTTTTGAGTTACATGCATACACATGTAGAAGGTGAGCTATAAAGAAAGAAGCTTCCAGCTCATTCCCCACCCATTTTACTATCTACAAGCTTATCAACATATAACTTTAGTATGTACGTATACATATACACAATTAAAACAGCGCATACACATATAGTATATTTTAAAACATTAAACATCTTTATGATTGCTCATACAGCTATCAGCAGTGAACAGTTGTGCGCTTCCGCGTTTGAGTGGTTGTCGCCATCATCAGCAGCAAGCCAAAAGCAGCCAACTGGCAGTTGTTAATTGAGGCTAGACCAAACGCCAGATGCTTGTGTATTTCCGCATACGGTTGCGCACACAATGCGAGCATATATGGTATATATGATGAAGGTAACCATACACACTCACTACTACATATGTACTGTGTGTGCATATATGCCTGTCAGTTATGCTGTCACAAAGAAGAGTTTTAATGAATTGCAATGCAGTCGATGCCCACCACAGCTTCTCGGAGACACGCACACACACAGAGGCTTGAAGCAGTAAAAGCGCCATGCATAAAAAAACGTCTCAAATGAATAGCTCCGTCGGATATGCCGTTTATAAAAGGTAGCCATAAGAATTCTGTCAACTGTATGGCGAGGTGAATTGTGACAGCCGGTGCAATTTGCAACTGTAAAGTAGCCAACGAGTGCAAATGCATTGCATTATGTAATAAGCTGGCATATGTTGCAACAGACAACTGACATTTGTTCTCTGCAGAGTTGAAGTTGCGCGCTGATGACGAGTTGTAGTACATATATAAGATCGTCGCGCGCTGCAATATGGAGGCACAGTGGTTGAAGTGCATAATGGAACAAAATAAATAAACTATATATCAGTTTTAATATGTAATGTTGTAAAAGAGCTTAGTTTTCAAATTATATTACATATGAATTGAAAACCATTTCAAGCACCTTTGGCTGCTGAGTGAAGTTTTTCTTCAAATCTCCCTAATACTGCTAATAATTATTGATTAAATTAAATTATTCAAATTTAGACAACGTATAAAACGGAGGTCCGATAACTATTTAACCTTAAAATATGCTTTATACTTCACACAGTCTTTCTCGAGCTTTTTTACCCTGCCTGAAAAATACGCCTCGTGGACTTCCGTGGCGGCGATTACCTTCTCATATGAGTAAAATTTTTAACGATAGACTTCTTCAAGTTTGCTGAAGTGTGAGCGGTTGTGTAGTCGTGGTGGAAGTAAGACCGCTTTTCTACAATTGGCGTCGAATCGGCCAAATAATATGGCATATGATTATCTTGTGATCTTTCTGATATTTTGCAATGGTCGATTTTGATTTTGAGTCAGGTAAACTATCACCCATTCACCCGATAGAACAGAATTTATAAAAAACATTGAATTGAACCATATGTTTGTACGACTGTTGATGGAAAATACATGGCTAATTTTTCTGTGCTTGTATATTTTCGAGTGAAACTTTATAATGACGTTAGTGGGAGAAATTCTTTTATGAACTTGTGCTACCTCCATACGAATATATATATTCTGCACAAGCAAGGCTCTTCTCAATTGCTGTTCGCCTTTTCGCACTGCAACTGTCAATCGGATATTTTCGTTTGCAATTTAAAGAACGCTAAAGAATTTTAATTACATCTTTGCTTTGCGCACATGCACATACAAGCATATTTGCTTAATCATCAAATTTGTTGCGCATTCTTCTGTCGATGTTGATTGCTTAAAGAAATGTAATTAAAAGGTACGTATCTTCTTTGTAAGAGAACTCCTGAATCACGCCAGTGACCTATGGCACCGCTCTATAATTCGAAATTAAATCGATAATAATAGGTTCAAGACAGTAACTTAAAAATTATAAATGTTTCTGCAGTTTAAATAACATGTCATTTACTACAAAAAATAAACCTATTTTTAATCCGAAGTTTTGAGTTTTCAGTTGTGAAATTTACAAAGACGATGCTGTATCAGTTCGTGTAGCTCGCTTCCGTTCTGGAAATTTCGATGTGAAAGTTGCACCTCGCTGTGGTCGACATATCGCTGAAAAAGTCGATGAAATTATGGAAAAGATTGACTAGGACCCTCACATAAGCAGTCATGACATCTCTGGGAACTTAACATTTATCATCAAACGATTTCGAACCATTAAAAAACGCTGGCAACAAAAAGAAGCTCAATGTTTGAGTTCTACATGAATTGCCTGTGAAAAATTTAATGAACCGAGTTAACATTCGCGGTTCAGTTTTGAAGCGAATAGTAACAGCTGACGAAAAGTGAATCAAATACTACAATAAAATGCAAAAAAGATCATAGTCCAAGCGTCGTGAAGCTCAACAAATGGTCGCAAAGTCAGAATTGATGCCTAGAAAGGTTATGCTGAATGTTTGGTGGAATCAGAAAGGAATCATCCTCTATGAGCTGCTCCAGCCTGGTCGAACGATTAATTCTACATTTTACTGCCAACAACTGATGAGACTGAAGCAAACCATCGAAAAAAACGCATATTTGGTTCATTAAAGTTCATAATAAATAAAAATGAATAAGTCAAAATTTGATAAGAAATACGAAAAGAGTTATTTGACTATCCAATATTTCGTTTTTACTCCTTCTAATTAAGATTGAATAGATGACGATGCATATATTTATCCCTATCAACTGGATAAAACAGTAAACTTTTCTTTTACTTTATAATGCAGCTTTGACCACCAAAAAGATCTTCATCATATGCAAAACGTTGTCAAATTCGGACTAGTCCCCATAGTACAATCATTAAGTACTGTATATAAAAGAAGTTTCAGTTATATCTTGGATTACTGTTGTTTCTGGGAAACAAATTTAATAGGTTATATACCTGCCTTTTTACTAAAAAATACGCTCGAAATAGACATTCCTCTTAATAATATTTGGTGCTACCCACGTATGCATAAAGGTGTGCATCTGAGCTTGCCAACTCAACTCATGGCCACATCAAAGCATTGGCCCAGCAAAAGCCACGCCACGTCATATGGAAAGCAGCATGACCGCGTGAATTGCTCAACCACTAGAGGAAAAGCAACGCAAAAGTTGGCTGGCATTCGCTCGCTGGCAAATATGTGCTTAAATGCCAGTTAGATAAGTTCACTCATGTATGTATATGCATTAGGTTGGATCAATTGCTGTTTACTAATAATACTTGAATAAATAAATAAATTAGAAAAAACCAACCGAAGAGGAAACAAGCGTCAAAGTGGCTGCCGTTGTAAGCACGAAGCGAGAGAGAGTGAGAAAAATAATTCGGAAAGTTTACAGCAACAAAGAGTATAAAAAAGCGCACACCCTAATGTGTATGCCAGCAAATACAAACATATATGGTAAAAGGTTAAAAAGCTGCTTGAAGCGTGCAGACACCAATGCACACACATACCAATGCAACAAAGGCTGCCGCAAAAAACAGAAAATTATCAAAAAGCGTAAATATTTTCTTCGTGTTTGGAGGACAAAAAAGGAAGCAATTTCAGCGTATGGAAAAATTAATTAAACCCACCTTTAATGGGGCAAAAGTCGCGGCTGTTGCGAAACCACGCAGGAATCTCGCAAAGTTTCCACAAATTGCGTAGCAGATTCAAAAGTGTAAACACTTCAGCCAACTCCACCCCCCGCCAGCTATAGCTGATTTTTAATTTCTAATTTACAACACCTGCCCAGCAGCGCAAAATAGCTGGTGAGCGAGTATACGCGCCATGCTTTGATGCTTTGCTGGCTGTCAGCGTTCCGCGCTTCCGGTCTGCCGTTATTAGATTTGAATGCCGTTGGCACTCATTAACGCCGCCATTAATACAATTTTAATATTCCAGCTATTTGGGCTCATTTTTTCGGGTTGGCTGGTTGGTTGGTTGGTTGACGTGTTTGCTCTTGGTTTCATTTAGGTTACTAACTATAATGCTATTTGTTTTGGTGCCATTCCCTCACGAGTAATGCGTATAGTCCAGCTCTTATGTGTATTTGCTCAACTTTTAATATTCAATTAAAAAAGGATTAAAATTATTTTCATGATTCGCCCATTTTGTTTCGTCTTTTTGCCATATGGCGGTTGTCATTGCTGCGGTTCTACTTTTTTGTTGTTGGGGTTTTGTTTGTTTTAAGCGGATCTATGTCGATATTACGTTTGCGGTCTTTTTTGCTTTGAATTATTACGGCTTTGTAATTTTGTTCCACCACTTCGACCGCAACGAACCACAACTTATTCGAAAGTGGCGGCATTCGGAAAATCTCCTGGCTTACAACAAAATCGCGTCGCTGATCTAATTAAGCGCCTATTTAAATATATATTTTGTTGTTTTTTTATTTGAATGTATTTGTCTAAATACATATTTATTTGCATATATATGTTTGTATGTGTGTTTGTAGTTTAATTTTCATTCCAACTAATCCGTAATTAGACACGCTTGAGAAAGGTTTTAATGTCTCTTGCAGAGATTCTCTCTAAATCCTTTTAAACACAACACATTTGATGAAGCAGTGCTATTAATTATCGCCTGCGGTTGTTGAACCGAAAAGGGATATTTTGCTATTTACATGCAGTTGTGCGCGGAGTGACAATTTTCTTTAAGAATAAATACATTTTTACAGATAAGAAACTGAGATAAGCAATTACCTTATAGACGTCAATGTAAAGGGCTAAATTAGGTACTTCTTATCATTAATTTGGTGTTGTTTATTCATATTTACGTAATGAAACCATTCTTATAAAGAAGTACCGTTTTTACGCATGACACATATATAAAAAATTATGTTATAATGTAGGTTGGATTTTTAAGCCTAATTGTATAGAATTGATTTTGGATGCGAGAGGCCTGCAATGTCGCCTAACACAGATTTACCCAACATAATTCTGATATTCGAACAATTTTATGACTTTAGGTAAAAAGTTATCGAAAAAGTATCATAAGAGACCCATAGTTGTGTTTGTAGCTTGAAAATTTCATAACGCAGTTTTCGACTTATACGCAAATATCTCGAAGTAATGGTCAAACATATGACCATGGCCAACTTTTGAATTAGAGGCATAAATTAATTTAGTTCCTTGGCTGATGTCTGAAATATTCGACTTGGAGAGCTAAATAGTAATACTAAATGATGTCGAATTTCTTCTGATTTCAAATCTCTTGAAGAACCGCGCACAGTAATAAAATAAAGCCACGGAAAAATATATATGTATTTTTACGTATATACCAATACATGTAAAAAATCAACCGCAAAAAACGTATCCGCTCATCCCAATTTTCACGTTAAAAAAATGTTCGAGGTCAACGAGGCGACTGCGCAGGCAGCAACAAATATTCCCATAAAACAAAATCACTTGAGGCACCTATGTACGTAAAACAAAAGGGTTACGCGAAGTAAACAAACTAAGGAGAGAATAATAATATGGAATACGCTGAAGTAAGAATGACATTAGGAAAATTTTATATTTTCCGTTATGCAGATATTGTTGTTATCTCCGTTGCGTTTGTTTACGGTAAATTTGAAATTAAACGACCCATGAAGGTATTGCACAGTAGTTACGGGTCGCTTAATATGGAGAGGAATATATAATTTTTTAAATAATTTTTTTGTATATGAAGAAGCATAAGGGCATGGGATAAGGAAAGCAACACTCAATCAAATTAACGCCGACTTTGACAAAAGGTTGGTTTTTTATTTCGGCATTACAATGTCTTCATTCATGTACATATACTATACTACTGTGTAGATGCAAGGTCATGATCGTCGTTTGCGTAACGCTATACGCCTAAAAAGGCCGGAATTGTGGAAAGACAATTCTTGGTTCTTACACCACGATAATGCACCATCCCATACTGCTAGGGGACTGATAGAGGAGAGTCAAGCCGCAGCGAAGACGGAACTGAAGGCCAGCCCGGTAAGTGACTACAACCAGTGTTTCCAGTGTTTCCGTTGGCATAAGTGCACTACATCGGGAGGGGATTACTTTGAAGGGGATGAAATTAATTTGGAAGAATAAATAAAGAATTTTCAAAATAAATACAAGATCACCTTATTTTTTGGGCACATTAGTAGGTATACTTACAACATTGAAAGCAAAACTTACTGAAATTGAATATCTGCCATTTTTTTGAGAATATAGATGTTTCATATTAATTAGTGTAAAATGACGAGCATAGTAATTGAAGTGATTATAAGGGTGACAAATTTCTTAATATTCTTAACACAAGTTTCAGCTTCTATCATATGGTAATTACATAGCATGACTATTAGACAGGGCGTATACGTAATATGAGGAACAGATTGCTTCCTAAAGATATCTGGCTTAATATATTGTATAAGTTTATTTCTGCTACGATCTTAAAGATAAAGCCAGTATAAGTGTCGCATAGAGTACGATAGAGTTTCAGTGTACATATGTTTCGATGATTGCTTAAAAAATAAAGGCTTGAATACTTACTCGTCTCAAAACTCTTTTTTCTAAAACTTAGGCAAAAGTGTAAAGATTTTTATTATTTGTATATATAACAAGCAGATCTTATAATAATTACCGTGAAATTACACCATACCGACACTTTAAAGCAGAACGTATGCGTAACATTTTCATATATTTAAATAAAAGGACTTGAACCCACAGTGCTGAGCATTAAACGCGCCGTCAATGCAATTATTTGATGAAAAAATGTGTTATATAACCTGTTGTTGGTTGAGAGTTTGGTTATTTGTGTGTAACATTACGCATATTTTTTGACATTTGGCATATATGTAAGTGCTGAGACTATCACGCGCGACCCTAATCTGCAAATATTTGCATAAATACTTGCTCGGGGTAAATAAGTTTCGAAACAGAGCGAACATTGCATGGCCAATTTTATATTTTCATTTGAACAAATTGAATTCTAACATTTCAATGCGCAAAACGCACACTAATGCAAGTGTTAGCACATATAGGGATTAAGGAATTTGTAACAATGTGTCACAATGGTAAAATTTAAAGTGAACATCAAAAGATAATTGCCTAAATTTTATGGATCTGTAAAATATTAAAAAAAAAATTTTTAATTTTTACACTTGGACGAATAATTTGATATAACAAATATATTACTTAACTTTCTCACTAAACGGGGAAAAAATTCTTAAAACCTGAAAAATGTAGTTTAAGTCATTAAAAAAATAGTTTCATGCCATCTCTGTCTGTTAGAATTGTTTAACAACAACATTACCTCGATAAACACAAGATATGCCATAAGCATATAATTTTTACAATTTTCTGCTTTAAGTTTAAAAGAAAAATCATTAGAAAATTGCATTTGGAAACTAAAAACTCACTCATGTAAAAAAGGCGTCCAATTTAAAGAATTATATCAACAGTAAATATACAGCTTTTAATACACACACAGACGCCAGTTTGTTGACAAATTATTTTCTCTTGTGTCTTTTGGTATAGTGGTATGTGCTAAAATTTTCACCTTCAAAGGAAAGAGTCCAGTTTAATGGTGTCACATTAGTCAAGTAATTTATCAAGCAGATGATGTATTGTGTATTTACTTTTTACACTATAAATTCAGAGTCTTCTGCCCTTGTAAGGGTGGATATACTTTCTTTGCCTCTACTCACACATATATGTATGTATGTGTGTGCTTGCGCTTAATGGGCACAATTCGTAGAAGTGAATTTAAAAGGTTACGAAATGGATTGATGGGTCTTACATTTGTAAACACATCAATGTGTGAAGGGTTCTTGGCATGATACGACAAAATGCCAACAGGCAAAATTAAAACAACCCTATGTTTGTGCAAGTAACATGATTGACATACTAAGTTGAGCGAAACATGCATTAAACGTCTCTATATGATTCACAGGGAAACGTAAGTTTACTTGTTGTAGATAAGTAGAAGACATTAATCGAGTGGCATTTTCCCAAGAGGCTCTTTATTTTATGTCAAAAGTGGCAGAGGATTTAATAATGTAAATGATTAAATTACTGAATGTCATTTATCAGTTCTGCCTGAGAAACTCTGAATTTCTCATTATGGATTTTTAGCAAGCCTTTTGGTCACTATAACTATAAAAGCTTAATGGAATATGATTATTGATTTTTGATTACAAGGTTATGAATATTCTCCAAGTATCGCATGACTTCAAAATATAAAACTTATTAAACTCTTGCAGGTTACAAGAATAAATTTATAAAGTATAAGCAGTTTTAATCAAAAATTAATGGAAGCCGAGAATATTTATTCTTATTAAGTAAATTTGAAAAAAAATTGAGTTGAACTTTTAACTCCAAAAATGTACAATGATAACTCAGGTTATTTAGTGGTGTGACTGAAAATAATTTCTAAGAAAAAAAATAATCATCTTCAAAACGCAAAATATTTCCAAGCTTAAAAATTACAAATACAAAAGCATGGTTTTGCTCAAAAGTCGTTAATCAATAATAAAAGCCCTCTTACAAATGTCATTTCAATAAAAGCAAACTCTCTCTTATCTAAATGTAATGTTTAACATTAATGCTGTAAGTGTATTACATACACACCGAAAACCAACTGAAAACAAATTGTTATTGCAATCTGAGTAAAACCGCTTTCTGAGACATTTTTCTTTACTTAATATCTCTTTCTTCATGTAGTATCAAGTTGCGCAGCTTTTATTAACGCACTCACCGAACTGAAAAACAAGAAGTAAAATGGCTTATACAGAGTGCGGCGTTTGAAGACCACAGTAGGGAGTGAAAATCACTCTTTAGTAGGCAGTAAAAAATTCTATTTTTCTGACTGCAAAAAAATCAAGCAGACATTCATGGGAACCTTCTGCATGGGAGGCACGTTGAAGCGCCCAATACTAATGGCTTCTCTAAATTTGGGGATTATTTTGTTGATAAATTTTTTTGTGTACACAATATACGAGCCTGGGGAAAAAATTGTTTTGCAACTGTATTTGTAGCTGTTGTGTTGCGGCGAATGGCGTGCGTATCCAACAAAACGGAAAACAGCAATCACAGCATAAAGAAAGTAAATAAGCACCTAAGCCGCGGGTGGAGGACAGCAGCTGCCCCGAGTAAATAGAAAGCTAAATACCAAACAGAATTCGACGTGTCAATGAACAAGATAGCAAATTTGTGCGCCCAAATGTATGCATAAGCATATACGGATACATGGACAAATATGCAAAAGCGATTGCATTTTTGAATGCCCCAAATCAATGAATACACTTCCAAACACGCAGCCACCTGGTGTTCTCCACGAAAATTCGATTTTAATATTTGGCAAAATGTTAAAAATGGGGAAAAAATCACAACAGCCAACTTGAGCACGACAACAATAGAGTATTGCTGAGCAAGAATTTTTTGTTGATTGGCATTTACATTTTGACGACTAATAAGCCCTTGGCGCAACCAACAGTTTCAACACAATGCACTGCATTCAGCCATCCGGTGAAACTCATCCCTCCGCCACACTCAGAACATCACCAGCAGCTGCCAAAATACTTACGGACGTTGGTATACATTTACTCACAATTTTGCTGTTTACTGCGTTACTTACTCCCTTTGAAACGCAATCAAAAATTCCATTCAAAATATCCGGCAAATAGCTAAACTAAATATTCATTGCCCTTAAAAATGTTGCAAAGTTTAGTTGTTGCTTTTTGCGTTTTCATTTTTTTGTACGCACAAAAAGGAAGATCCGAATTAGCATAGTAATGAGCTCGATTCTTGATTTTATAAATACACAGTGAGAAAAATGGTGAAAGCTTGGTGCAACTACATGCATCAAAATTGAAAATTCTGTGAAAAAACCCACTTCCTTAGCTACTTTTTCTATTATTATTCTAACATCTCTTTTTCTCCATAGAATGGCTTCCTTAAAAGCGTTTTGTCTCAAATATTTTCCAAAGATACTAAATTCTATCTACCAAGACTAACTGCAGCCTTTAAAAGGTTAAAAATATACTCTACAACTAGTAAGGCCTATCAGTAGATCCAAGCGAAAGTCTCGTTAATTCTTCACTATCTATCTGTAACCGAGCAGTAAAGAAGACAATGTTTGACCTCATACTACCAGATTATAACCAAAAACTTTCAGTATTAAAAGCCTTTTAAGGCACTACTACAAAAACTGGTTTTCTTGCATGTCAACTTTCCCACGAATGCGCACAGTGTAGTGAGCTTCCAGCTCATTCGCCTTTCCGCTTTACTGTTGCAAGCCATTAGTTTTAAAGTAAAGTGCCTGCATACACAAACAAGCGAAAATGCAAGCACTCCGCCATGCCTATTAACACGAATACAAGCCGGTTGGGATAGTTGTGTTGGGTACCCAGTTTGTGCTCGTATCTAAAATAACTGTTTTTAAGGTGGAAATGCCGTTGTCTTACGCATCCTTTGCAGCGATCATGCACAGTTTTGTTTGTATGTCGGTAAGCGGCATGGTGAGCTTTGAAATGGAGTGGAACCTTTTTCAAACCTTTTGTTTTACGCATACATTGTTGTTATTGTCTTTTAAATTAAATGTTTTTGTTGTCAGAGAAAGAAATACAGACATCTTTTTGTATGAATTTCGCTGCTTGAACCCTTGTGTGTTGTTATATTACTTACAGTGAGCAACTGTTGGCATCTTCATAAGCGCTGTCAGGCAAGAAAGAAGCGATGAGCCAAGCGGCCAGTGAAACTCAAAGCAGTGAAGCAGTCAAGCAGCTTTTGAGTGAGGCAGTCGTCAGGCAATCAGCCAGGTCAGTTAAATTTCCCGTCAAGTTATTGTTTATGTATGGGTGTGTGCACAATTTGCCTGTGACAGTCATTTGCAGTTGAATGGCTTCGTGGCGGCCTGCTGGGCCTCTGCATTACGGTATTTGTATGTATACGTGCATAAAACTGCGGGTGGTTCATTGTTTTCTTCAATTTTATATCTTTGTATGTGTAGTTGAATAATTTTTGCCAGCTCTCATACTCAGGCCACACACGCCCGCTGCCACCATTCAATGTTTGCAACTCAATTGAGTGTAAAACAATTTCATTGTCCTGTCCAGATACGGCACAACAGAAATTGTAAGGCGCAAAAAGGCTTTGAAAAGTATAAAAATAAAATCACCAAAGCAGTTAAAACAATAAGCAAATGTAAAAAAAAGCTGTGTATAACAACAGCGGCGGCCAAAAGGAGCGAAAGGATAACAACAGCATGCCAAATGCCAGTCCGTTAATGCTCAATGTTCTCTGTTTTATCTCCGCAACTGCTGGCTTTCTTGCCTGCCTTTTGGTCTGCTCGTAAAAGTTTGTATGTAACTGTGTGTTTATGTTTGTTATTATGGCGCTGTCGACAAAAACAAAACTGACAGCGCCGAGTTTGATTGTAGCTTTTGGCTGGCATTTGGTTTGGTGACGGTTCAAGGACATATAAGGACATCTAATGTCAGCAAACTACCGACATACTGCGAAAACATAAACCGTTTTATTTTCGTCAACTTTCGGTTTATTTTTCCGTCATACCGTTACATTTAGTGCGCGCACATGATACACATACAAAAAATTTTAGAGTAAAGCGTCGGCTGCTTCATTTTAGTTGGAATATAGCAAAAGTCAGTGTCAAGTGGGTGATTATTTTCAAGAGGCCTCTTATTGAATATTAAGGCTAAATAAATTTTTTATTTGTTTTCTTAAATATATTGAGGAACTGATGTTACTTTCGATATATATATATATGTATATACATCTATTGTTTGTGGAAAGCAGTGAAAATGTATGATTTTAACACTCTCCAGTCCTCACTTTGGTGTGAAAAGTACGTCCTAAATGTTCCTAGAAAGCTTTAAGCAAGCTGCCGTCTAACCTCAAGAATCATACAAATAGGTATATTTGAATATTTTTGTTCACTCTTACTCGTAGCCATTAATGGAATGAGAATTTGTGATTGTGAAGTAAAAGTATCTTAAGGTGTTCAGGCCTAAAGTCGAAGATGAGGGTAGTCAGTGGATTATATACCCGCTATCAAATCATATATTTCTGAAGTTTACGGATCGTCAATCAGACACCTTCTCTCTATTATGTTTGCAGTGGTTACCATCAAAATTGCAGACTTTTCATCCAAGGCGGGTTTTTTTTATTTTCATTGAGAGTGGTTTCTTCATAGCTGGTCCCAAACCCTGCGCACATTTCCAAAGCGAGCTGTTTGTTTCAAGACAGACACTTCAATTAGACTTCCACGAACCCTGAAACCGAATATGTCGGAGTGGCTACGCTGAAGCTTCCTCTCTTTTAGCTCCACACTTCAGCCCTTAATCAGACACATGGTTCAACGAAATGCCCTAAATAAAAAAGGAAGAAAATAGCATACTGTTTGGATGAATGTCCATTACAGAGGGAGCTGGTGTTTTTTATATAAAAATGTATATAAATGGCTTTGGCTAAGTTGTTTTCTAATTTGCAGGACTCGTTTACTCCATTGCATCATCTTCAATTTCCCACAACAACAGCCACCGCATACTTTTCAAAAGAATTCTGGATAAGATCAAAACATTTCTTCGTTATATAAGAGCAAAATTTTAAAGCGAATTATTAAAATTTCTTACTGCCTCCAATTTACTACAGCTATTTATTAATGTATTATATTTTGTAATTATATCTTACATACAAAAGCATGAAATTCCTAACAATGCATTATATACCTTTATAACTTAATTGCGTGTTTCTTCACATATAAATCAACAAAGTTTAGACTTTTCTCGCGCTATTATATTCGCTAATATTTATACCAGAGCTTACAAGTGCCCTGTCTCTTTAAATCCATTATTATTGCGCTGCACTAAATCAATATGCCTTACTGTCTGATAACACAAATTGCATCGGAATGCAACCAAGCCATGGCTTGCAGTCCAAACCAATGAAATGTAATGAAACTTAATGAATTGAAATTGAAAATGAGAATCAAGTGTTCGAGTTCAATTTACGACCTCGTACATCAAACGCGACTACATTTTCTCTGAGCACACAATGAATTATGTAGTATGTACGCGTGTATGTTTGCGGAACGGGGATCAAAGTAAATGCGCGCACTGTTTGAGAAAATGAAAAAAAAACCCAAGCAAAGTACATTTTAGGCTGATGGTCAAAGGAGAAGCCGTGGCCAGCTGGTCCACGGCACGGACATTGGAATTTTTATCATTTCCACATTTATAGATACACATCGCCAAATTTGATATGATGATATTGTGTGTGTGTGTGTGTATATTTGTGTGCACGTTAATGTAAAACCCATTTACAAATGTATTGGTATGGCGGAGCGCATAAATCGTTAAGGGAGATACTGTGCGGCGAAATAAAATAAGGCATGAATGAGTGAATGCATGTATCTGTGTGTGTAGACGTACATAAATGTTAGAACATGTCTCCTTTGTATATAGCTTTGTTCTGTATTTTTGGGTTTCAATTCCAGAATTGATAGCAAAATTTTCTGAAATCACAAAATCAGTAAACATTGTACTTCCAAACGCATGCAGATATACATATGTATGTATGTATATTAGGGTGTCCGTTATTTACCAAATTGATTATTTTTGACGAGACGCCCCCTAAACTTTTAGTTTGCCATCTAAAAAAAAATATCAGACCATAAAAAGCCCCTAAACCTTGCCCCGAACACGATACATTTCCCATTGAAATTACATGGGATTTTACCACTTTTTACGAATATTTTGTTTTCGCTGGAGCTTTCTCGTTTGTAGGAATAAAAAAAGTCATATTCTTGTACAGAATTGAATGCTCTACAAAAAAAGTCTCAACAATTATTAGATATACTCACTCCTTTAAAAGTTATTCCGGGTAATTTCTGGAATTTTCGAACTTTCACGGCAAATTGAATTTTTTTTGTAAAATTCAATTGTTTATTCTAAAAAATATAATTTTTTGTTGGTCATAAATCCGGCTCTACTCTGATTCTTATCTAGAACAGAGTGAAAAAATGATTTTCGAAATTTCATAAAACTCGGTTAAGGGGTTACATGGCTTTACAGGTTTCAAAAAAAAGTGAGTATATCGAAATATTGTTCAGACTTTTTTTGTAGAGCATTCAATTCTGTACAAGAATATAACTTTTTTATTCCTACAAACGAGAAAGTTCCAGAGAAAAAAAATATTCGGAAAAATGACAAAATCCCATGTAATTTCAATGGGAAATGTATCGTGTTCGGGGCAAGGTTTATTATGAAAATTAAGGGCGTTTTATGGTGTGATATTTTTTTTTAGATGGAAAACTAAAAGTTTAGGGGGCGTTTCGTCAAAAATAACCAATTTGGTAAATAACGGACACCCTAATGTATATAGATAAAGACACTCATAGAAATATTGAGCGCGCCACGAACTCCCATAAGCGCACTAAACGACGGCAGCTACATTATTGATATGACAGGGTGCACTTTCTTTTATGTCGGATCATATATTTATATTTCATTGGGCCCTGCGTGATTTGTTTCAACAATTTTTTTAATAAAATATCGAAGCATTTTTTATTGAAAACAGGAAAACTCGCGCTCATCGCTGAAGATATGTATATAAATTTTCATTTTCAAGCATGTTTGGTGGAAAATCGGTGCAAACGTTTGCTTGTCAAAATATAAGTGGACACAAATCGTTAGTCCTGGATATTCACCAGTTCCTTTAGGGAATTTTTATCGCAGAAATGTTATATTTTTAAAGGCGCGGCTGAAGAAATCTTTTTTAGGCGCTTAAGGACGGACAGCGATAATCATCAATATCCATTTGTGTCAACCAATTCTTTGGTTTGAAAATGTATGTCACAATGACACTCAAGTCGTCACTTTCTGATCATGCAAAGAAGTTTGATGGATCCAGTTTGCAGTTGCAATTGTATTAATTGAATAAAAATATTCAAAATATATTTCGGTAGATGTTTCTCAAATATTAAACACCTCCATCGAAGATGGTGCACCCTGTTCACCTCTTAATAACAAAAAATACTTGTATAATATCCAAAACAAAAATTAGAAAATATTCAAGTTTGGGTACAGAGTGTACAAGCCTGCAAAATGTTTGCTGCGCGTGACCTTTTTGGCAAGTTTTGGCAGGTGAAAAATTTATTTGCCCATTGATATCCGTTGACAGAAAGATAATTTATTGTTCTTAAATTTTTATTTGAGATACATTTACTTTTATCATTTGTGTTTGTAGTTGTGTACCCGATTCAGTCTTTATTTGCCTTTATTTATTGCCTTCTTCGAATTTTTTGCCAAATTTTCAATCTTAATAGGATCTTTTTGGCTTACGACGGGCCATAAAATTCATATTGACTTTAAGTTATTGCGAAAATATATGCAGACGTCAGTACTTCATTTATAAGTACATTCATAATATTGTCTAGACGTGATGGAGAGAATTAATAGAAAACCTTAGACCGATAAAGGTATTATGGTTACTAAGAAATTACTCATAAGCTGGTTTTTCTGCTTTTTAGTTCAAATTATAAATAGCAATACTTTATAAATACTCCCGTGAACATACACCTCTCACAAGCTGTTTATTACGTATTAATAACGTTAGTAAATTGGTCCCAAATATATCACTTTAAAGAGAAATTAGGGTTAAATCGTGTTAAGCCTTGCAACACAACAGTAAAGTGATGGGTAGATTACTCATACGCACTGTTGGTTACGATTAGCTATATAAAATGTGCAAAAGGGAATTTCTTTAATACGGCGGAAGGCTTTTCCAGAATATAATATACTTATAGCATATAATATAAATGAAGGTAAGTACCCTACAAAGAGACAACTCATTCCATTTTTAATTGCCTCATATGACACAAATAAATCCAGTTCGACTTTTGAAGTTTACTGGGTGTGTTCTGACAAGAATGTTAATCTATGTATTTAGACTTAGCGAGGACATAGCTTATTATTCTACAAGTATTAGATTAGATTTTTATGGGAAATTTAATCGACTTTTCAAATAAAGTTGGAACATCCTTGTACCCTTAAGGTCAAACCGCGATCTTTTGGCTTTTGGATGAACTATTTTGTGAATATATTTCTTTCCCAAAATTGCTTGTATCAGGCGTTCACTCTAGTTCAAGCTCTCTAATGCAATGAGGTATGAAAGCGTCCACAAAGCTCTTCCAAACTCAATAATAACACGCTAAACTGCTTAGTGGAGCATTAATAGACCTGTAAATAAAACCTTTAGGAGTAATAGCGAAACACCCTGATACTCCTTGCAGCTCAGCTATAATTTAATTTTCCACTTTCCAAAACCAAACAGCCCGTTACACAGTATGATAGCCTGTGTAACCGCAGTTGTGAACGGACTTTTTTACATATTTTCTTGTTTGGTAAATTTTCGAAAGCATTTTCCTGATTGTTACTGCGTTTGTTGCAAGTATTTATGTAAGAGTGCACGAGCTAGAACTAGAAGTTAGAGCTATTTTTCGATAGTGACTATGTATCCGCTGCCTTGGCGGCAAAATGCAACCGAAATTCGAGCGGAATATTGCTTTGAATAGCGGCGGACAATGAACGAACTGGCTCAAGAGTATTTAAGTGGTCAGCAATAAATCTCTGCTTGCCATCAACGTCGGCTTGTGCACCGAATGTGCGCTTACATTTCATTTTAAATTAAACGCTGAAAGGGATGCAGCGGCGCTTTGCAAATACAGTCGGCGGACGAGTGCCGGAAGAGCGTTGTGGGGTCGTGTTGACGCGCTTCTTCTTTGGGGAAAAGGAAAACGGTTCGGAGCGTGCAACTTAGCGGCGAGTGGTGCTTGTAACGCTGAGTTGCATACAAACGTGAACGCATATGCAGGAAAATAAACGTGTGTGTGTGTGTGTGGCGTCTGTGTGTGTGTGGGTGTGTAAAATTATGCGGACAAATACAAAAATTCGCCCACAGAAATAAAGTTCTCAAAAGGCTAGCCAGAAAAATAGAATGAACTAAAATGCTCATAAACGCACGCACACATACACACATATAGACGTATACACATATACCCGCAAAAAAGTTTCAAAAGTCGATGTAGTATTATTATTATTTTTTGTCTATACACACGCACATACAAACATACACATAGACACTTGTAAGTGTTTGTCTGAAGCGGGTCAATGTTGGCAGAGCAGCGCACATAAAGTCATGCTTTCGTCGCCATGCACTCGACACACATACACAGATGCAAAAAAGTGGGTTCGTTTTTGTACAACAATATGTGTGAGCGTTTGTTTGTGTAATTGTGTGCGTGAGACTATGAATTTAGTGGAATACCATTGAGACATATCGACACACACACAACTATGCCATAATTTCACGCTTATTTATGTTGGCTGCGCATTCTTTGTCGGCCGCAACGCTGCTACCGCCACACAACCACACTCACATATACATTTATGTACTTGGGTATGCTTACATATAAAGCGCGCTGCTAAGTCACCACAGCTCTTAATGCTTTTCATTTATGCTCTTATTTGGCAGCTTTTAGGCTATTAAATGTATGCGCTCATACATAAACATGTCGAACGCCACAGACATACACACACACTAGCACAATGCGCTATTTGATTTGATATTTTAAGCGCTTATTTTTCGCGTTTCGAGTACAGCATGAAAAAAATCGAAATTAAGTGTCATAAAAAAGCATATAAAGCAGAAAATTCGTTAAAATATTGCAAATACTACAAGTAAAAAGAACGAAGCCGCATAGCAGAGCTAAAATATTAAATAAAAGCCATCTCTTTGTTTGTTTGCTTGTTGATCATGCAGCCAAGCAAGAAACAAAGCTGCCATAATAAACGAAAAAATAAATGAGCGACTTCCCAACATAATTCTTTCGTGCTTTGTTTTCGATTAAAGTCATTCTAAATATGATAACTGACAAATGGTCCCCGAACGAGTCAGCAAAATCATGCCAATTGCGGCCCAAAGCCGCACAGAGCACAGCGAGGCGGTTGTAATCGCATTGTTGTCGTGGCTAGTGCTCAACCTAAATCCGCCTAATGCCGGCCATATGCCGTTCATCCAACCTAAAATCCGAAATTAACAGAAAAAAACACCAAACGCAAAACAGAGCCAGTCATTCACTCAGCCAATAGGTCATTGAGTCCTTCTGCCATTTCCATGACTGCGCCCTAGCCGCCGCCAATTTCCATTACACGCTAATGCTTTTTTTAGCTTCATGTCGTTGCCAAAATGAGATGAAAATTGCTTTATAATGCAACTCGGCAAAAATTAAATTTTTTTGTCAACAAAAGTGGTTTTCCCTCTTAGTTTTCATAATTCTCTTTGTTTACTTATTTAAGTACAGTGCTGGCGGCGCAAAGGTGGTAGACGGCAGAGTGAAAAGCATAAAAAATCGTGTAATGAAAATATGAAATTTTTTGCATAAATTGAGTTGTGTGTTAAAGTGAGAACCGCATGTAATAAATTGCCGACACATTTTTGTTAAGTTACTTGTTTGTAACCAAACTGACCGCGTTTGCATAAATAAAGTCAAATTAACATTCATGAGCACACTTTTGTGGCAGACTGAGAGCCACGGTGAAGTGCGGAAAACTGGACAGCTTGTAACTCATTTATATACATACATGTTAGATGAATGATGTTATATGAAGCACAAGTAAAATAATTGCCAGCGAAAATTATTTAGTTTTCAAAAACCCCGATTTTAAGTTTTAAACGAAATTTAAATATACAGGACAGGTTGATATCATCTAAAGAAATTTCTTTGGCATATAAATTTTTCTTTTTCTGTTCAACATAGTTGCCATCGATGACGCCACACCAATTTTAATGTTCTTTCAACCTTTCGGTACCAATTTCATAGTACGAGTTTTCTGTCTTTTATTGCAAAATATAACTCAATCTCGACTTTTTCATCTTCATTGTTACAAGACTAATTTCCAGCTTACATTTCAGTGTATAAAAATTGTCGGAAGTCAAAACTAAAGAAAACGGTGAATGCAGAGCTAATACGTAGAATATTTTTCGAACGTTTCCAATAGATTGTGTCTCGGCATATAGTCTTGACTATGAGTTAGCGCAACACAGTGATACCAAGCTATATCAAACCGAGCGTTTTATATTTTTGGACTGTCAAATATCTCTCTCAACTTCATTTAGCGATCACCGAAAGCATTTTGTAGAATTTTGCATTTGGTTGACTTAACCTGGACTACTTACAAAAATACAAAAGAAAACAACATTCAGCTCAATTTGAGTAGTTTCTTTTTCAAAAATTGAAAAAAAAAATTTGCAAAACCTTTTTTAGTCAGCGAAACTTGGTCATATAAATTCATAACGACTTTCCTTAAATGATCGAAATAAATTTAAAAATGACGTCAACATAACAAACAATATTTAAAAAAAATTAAGAGTGAAATCTGTTAATTTAATTAATAAAAAGCTTCGCACTAAAGTTTAATTTATTTGCTTAAAATTTTCAACTTAAACACTTTGGCGCTATACACTATATATACACACATATATATTCAGACTTTCCAGCCGGTCGTTACACACATTCAGCAGAAAAATCATAGCACACTTTGGCTTAAAGAGCGATAAAAACTTATAAAAATATTTTATAACCACACGGCCTCAAAAGCAAAGTTACCTGCTCTACTGTGCAAATATTAAATATGTATGTATATGCAAGTGTATGCCTAGCAAAGCATATACACATGACAGCATCACAGCAGACACAGTGTAAAATAATCCGCCGCCAGAGCTACAGCTCAGCGATAAATTGCATTTATGGCACAAAAAATATAAACGTATATAAATATTTGAAAGGCATATACATATATGAATGTGTGAGTGTGAATGCGCTGAACGATGGCGCTTGTACTTCGCCTTCATGGGCTAAAGTGTCAATGGCGTTAGCGGCAGCTCACCGCGAAAACCCACAGCAATGCAGCAATGGCTCGGCTTCAGTTACTTCTGTCATAAACTGTTGCATATTGTCAGGCGCAAGTGATTGGCAATATAATATTTCACACACAGTGGAAACTGAGGGGAAATAAATACGAGTTTTATTAGCGAATCTTGGTGTAAATCGAAAAAGAAAACAAAGTCATACAGGTTGTAGATGGTGTCTCTCATGTTTATGGTACACGTAAAATTTTTAGAAACTTTTATAGGTAATGATAGGTTCTTGGTTTTAATGACTGCCTAAAGAAAGAATAAGATTAATTTTATTCGAGGACTTTATTATAAAGTAACACAAAAAATGATTTTAGTTTGATAAGAAAATATCTGTCAACAGCTGTCCTTAAAGAAAGTGTAAGTTTATGTCTATATAGAATTTTAACGTCAGATCGTTAATCCTTTAACATTTCTAAGCTATTAATTTTACTACTATTCAATACACAGTCATATGCATTTTACAAAGGGTGTATCATTTCGAGGTGCCCTACTTTTTGTGATGGTCCATTCATTGAGTCCAATTTTCGATGACTCGTTCGAGCGGGATTGTCCACAGAGGCATAAGACTTTACATATCCTCACAGAAAAAAAGTCGAATGGTGTGACGTAACACGATCTTGGAGGTCAATCGACTGGGCCAAAATGTGAAGTTATCTGCTCACCGTAGTATTCTTTCAATAAATCCATTGATTAGTGTGTTGTATGGGAAGTGGCGCGGTCTTGTTGAATTCAAATGCCGCCCAAATCACGACCTTCAATTTCAGGCCTCAAATAATTGATTATCATAGCGCGATAACGGCGCAATTAACGGTTACGTTCTTACTCATCATTTTTGAAGTAATGTGGATCGATTATTCCACAAACTCACAAACCTCACAAAACCGTTGTCTTCTGGATGAAATGGCAGCTCTTGAATCTCTTCAGGTTGCTCTTTGTCCCAAATGTGGCAATTTTGCTTGTTTACATACCAATTGAGGCAGAAATGGATCGTATCGCTGATTTGGCTTGAAAACGTCGGAACTTCTTGGAACCTTCAAGAGCCAATAGAGCGAAGCGATGTCGCTTGAGAAGGTCGATCGGCTTAAGTTCTTGCACAAGCTGTATTTTGTACGCTTTCAATTTAAGATCTCGACGTAAAATGCGCGAAGTCGTTCCATGCGTCACTCCGAGTTGTTGCGAATGGCGCCATGGTCTGCGTTAAATACAGCTATGGGCGCTATATTTTCCTCACTGTGGTCTCTTCACGTGGTCTTTTCGGTCTAATATTATCCAATAATGAGTGCTGGGTCTCAGTAGACCGATTATTTTGACCACAAGTTGAGCGATGACATTCTTTACAGAATTTTCGTAATAAATCTGAACGATTTGTAAACGTTGTTGAGGCGTAAGTCTTTCCATGATGAAATGCCAAACAATACTAAACAAAAATATTATCAAGTTGTCATAGCTTGACATGAGCCAGGCGTGGTATGTCAAAAAAAGGCTACTGAAAAAAGTACCTATACTTGGATAACCCGTTATATCCAGAAATTTCATGTAAATTAAAAAAATTCTGAAAAAAACCTTTTCTGAAAAATCACCGCAAACCAATGGAATAAACTTTATATTCCTATGTCAAGTCATTTTAATCAATATCTTTTCTTAAGCCGTTTTAAAGTTGTGCCTTTGAAACGGCTTCTCATGTTCTATTATAAAATAACCCAATTTTGCCTGGGTATCCTTGGAAAAATTTTACATTTCATTTACACAAATTTCGCTATGAACATATCACTATTAACGTATAAATTGTCTGATAAATTGAGCACACTTGCAGGCACGTAGATATTCTCATCTTTGCACAGCTTTATACACATCTTATAGTGAGGTAAAGTGGTTATTTCGTCGCGCTGTGCAGTCGCCTGAACCTCTAATATAATAAATACCGATTTTTCGCAACCAATGTTACGGAAGAAATATGTTTTGGCAGCAAAGCAAGAGCAGAAGAAAATGCAAAGTAGCTGCTCGACTGGCATAAGCTAAATATATGAAATATATATTTATATAAATAATATGAATTTATATGAATATGTAATATACCATACACATATGGACGTCTGCGGAATTTTTATTTCATACACAAGTAATACCGCAGCAACACATGCGCAAGCTATTACTTTGCCAGTGTGTGTGTGTGTTGCTGCGACCACGTTTATGCTACGAAAACTGTCACATAATATTCTATAACGAGCTCATTGCATTGGATTTGCCGCTTTGTGCCTGCGCCACTGAAGTTGCTCGCCTAAACTATAAAAAGGAGCGCTGCACGCAGGTTGCCACATGTAGAGGCTTGGCTTTGTAAACGAAATTTGAACGACTAAAGTGTGTGTAAGCCTCAAACTTGAACTCCAGCCATGGTGGTCGTATTAAAATCAAATACAATAGCTGCTTGCCTGTTGTGCGGCAGAAAGGCGCAGAGATTTGAATTACTTCCTTTTTGTCGTTAGTCTTGGAAAGGACATAAAAACGCCGTGGTTATGTGGGTCATAAACTTACATATAACGTACGTTTTAATGTCAATACGATAATATGTAGTGCAACTTTAAATAAATTCCGGCAATGGGTTGTGGAGAACTCGTTCAAGTGGAAGCGTCTGTCAAATGCCGATTTAATAGTTTGCATTCAGTCGAGCGTAAGAGCGCTTAAGTCACATGCGTTCCCCGCAGCTTCTTTTAGAACGACTCGTACTAATACTAAAGATTCGGTTAAAGTTTCGAGGAGGCTACGTGATGTGAGAAAACTTTCTCTAGGCACTACCTGGTTTTAACAGACTCTTACATAGGCCACTGAGTGCACCCGAAGAACAACAGCCTCTTCTGCTACTAAGAGCAAGAAATAGTAAGACTTCTAGGTAGGCATGACCGTCGGGGAAATCTTTGCCAAATTTCACATGAAAATAATAATTAGTGTTTACGAGTAGTACACGCTTGTTTTTCTGAAGTACAAACAGTGCATTCAGAGATTTTTACGATGAGTGAGACTATCCAACCTATAAGCTCCAATAAATTTTGTGTGCGGAATAAAATTTCTGGTGCCGAAACATCCAGAATATTAGAAAATGCCTTCGGTGATAATTGTTCGTTGCGGGCAAGTGTTTTTGGATGCTACTATTTGTTCAAAGAGGTTTAAGAACTCGTTGACAAAGAACCATTTCAGTCAACCATTTTCAGAGATCTTATCATCCGAAGAAAAAAGAAAATCAAAATCACTAAATTTTTCGAAAAAAATTGTCGCGTTAACGTCTGTGACATAATGGTTTCCGACTACCAGGATGTCATTAAATCTATTACTGGCGATGAGTTTTGGAACTATGCTTACGACCCGAAAACCGACGATCAATCGACCGAGTACCGTGGCAAAGGTGAGCTGAAGCCAAAAACCCATGTCAAAGCAGGTCAGGAATCAAAGTTAGAATTTTAAAATTGAGAGTCTTACTATATTTTGCTCATAGTATCAATATCTCACTGATCAAGAAGCGACCTTCTCTCTATATTCGCTCCTTACTTCACATCCTCAGTCATTCATGTATGCTCGTGCTGCAGCTAAATATCTGTGCCTGACTACTGCTACTCCAAATCCACCGTTTTGTTTATACTAAACTTTACGTTAATGACATATTTACCGCACTTAGACAGCCTAAAGACTTGCACAAATTAAACAATACAAATGTAGCGTGAGCACTTAAGGCAACGTCAGTCGTCGAGCTCACCGGCAAGGTGGTTGAAGGAAAAAAGTTTTGATTTTGTTTAGCCTATTTTAAAATAACAGTAATTTGTACGCCAACTTGTGCGCGAAATATTTTCAATAGCGACGTTTTTGCTTAACTTTCACTTTCGAACTCAGACGCGGAGGCCGGAGCCAAGTTTGCTCTTTACGCTGAATGAACAACGTTTTTGTTTTACTTTCTTTTGGCAGAAATATTAACCTAATTTGCTTATTAGTATATTGTATGTAGCGTAAAATGTAGTCTCTTGAAGAAATATACGGACGGAATGATAAACGTTGTTTCGAAACTGTCCTTAAGTGGGATTACTTGCGAAACTTCTAAGTAAATAAAAGTTTCGATTTTCGTTAAATTTGTTTTAGATATTCTGTATTCAAGGGCATTTAAGGAAGAACGGCACTATTGGCAATATAATTCTTTAAGGATGGAACAATGAAGGTAATAACTTAATATGCTTATTTTTTTAACAAATTGGTTTAGAAGTTTTTCGAAATATGTATTTGTGTTTTTAAAAATGGCAAAAAAAAAAGAGAGACAGTGTGTAGATTTTTCGATAATACGTAAGTCACTGAAGAAAAAATAGAAATGAAAAGTATTTATTTCTAAAGCTAGCCAATATGGAAGCTGGGTATTTAAGGAACCGATAGTGAGCTACTCTGTAAATGGACATTTATTTACAAAAACAGTAGAAGATAAACGAAATTAACGGTACCCAACCCTTACATAAAAAAAACACGCCATAGATCCAGCAACATTTTGAAATTGTCCATTCAATCATTATATGTCTTCACTTACCAGCTTCAAAAAGTTGCTGCTTGTATGACCTTCAAACGGCACCATGAACCTTAGGGTTATATGTACACTAATAGCTATCATGCGAAAAAAGCACACATTCCATACACAAGAAAAATCTTTGACGCAGGCACACACTGACACCAATTAAAGCGCTTAGAATGTCAGAAAATTCCTGCAAATCACCGCTCAAAGCCCATCGAATCCGCTATAGCCCCGTAATTACATATGTATTAAATTCATGTGGTACGTTGAGTCAGACACAGCAACTGCTTTGCAAATACATTCAGACTTAAATACATATATATATATATATATGTCTGTTCGTATGTTTTGTGTGTAAAAATGGCTGCGTACGTGTGCTTTTGGCAAACACAGACGGAGACGCCATCGTCGACGAAGCAAAGCGTTACTAAGCTTTAATTATATTAATTTCATGGCGTTCGTGGGTGAAATGCGAGTTCAGTCAAGAAAGTTAAAGAAAATAAAGTAAAAATCAAAAGTCAAGTGCCAATAACAATAAAAAGAAGGAAAGCGTGTAGAAAGCGTAGCGTCGCAATTCATTGCAGTGAAAGAATTCGGAAAAAGTGAACGCTGAAGCGCCGGAACATTTAAATTTATTTACCGCAAAAGCGTAAAGTCACAAAGCCGCAGCAGTCAAAGCTGGCAACATTGTGTTTCCTCTTCACTTTTATTATTCACAATTTTTTGCATGCGTTTATGACCACACGCAACTCGTTAATTGTTAAGCTATGGGCATTTATCGGTACTGCCGCGCCAACAATAAAGTTTAAGGCTAATGAGTGTGTACGAAAGCTGGATTTAGCTGAAGTGCCACACACACAAAGAAATCTACGTACATGTGTATGACCAGACATTCATGTATACATACACTACGACGGTCAGCGGCATTACGACAATCGCTCTCATTTACGTGTTTTGCTGCTACGTTACCTATACGTAACAGACTTTCATAGTGTCTACTATGCGTTAGCACGTGCTTACTGTGCCGTGCCGCATAGCCTACTGGCAGGCGCATGACCTTGCATAAAACAACAAGAGCCAGCAAGTGAGAACAACTCTCAAAGTCTCCAATAAAATTCACATTTAGCGCTACAGGAGCAAGCGAGTGCGTATGCTGACTTGCTGTCACCGTTAGAGTGGGACAGTGTGCTGTGCGAGTGCGACAGCGTGCTTTTTACGCTCATCTAGGAGCGGTTGTTTGCGTTTATGCTCCGCACTATGCTCATTAATCTCACTATATATGTAGGTTTAACAGCAAAATGTTGTTAAAGTCGCCTTTGGTGAAAGCTTTTAGGGCGAAAATGTATGCACTTACTGCTAATGTAATTCAGCTAACATAGCCACAACAGCTGTCCAAATAGGCGTTCGAGTTAACATCCGTTACACAGGTTAAATCGGATATACAGATTATGAACATAAATAAGATATATAAATATACTAGTGATCCGGCCACGCATTGCTTTGGTATACATTTTATACTATTATTCATATAATAGACTATTCAATACAGTGAAAGTTTTATTTACGAATAAAGACGAAAACGTTTTTGTCGGTATAAGAATCCAAGGGATTGTACTTGAGGTTTAATTTTGAAAATTTTCATATAAATAAAGTTCATTGGAAAAAATTACGAATTTAAGGCTGCTTTCTCAATGTCTGGTTACTAGCCTTTCTGTCCAGTTAATAGAGTTGTCCGCTTAATAGATTAAACTTCATGAACTTCAACAACTGTGCATGGTCAATGGAGATGTCCGCTTAATAAAACGTCCATTTAATAGAGCGTTCATGGTGTTCCTTAATTATGAATTGTTTTTACTATCTTCTAAGTTGATTCAAACTGGACACAGTGTGCTAATTTTTACTAAAACCGGTTCAGTAGTTTAGGTGTCCATCGCAGACAAACAATGTGACACGTATTTTTTATATATAAAAATAAATGGAGTGTGTAGGAGTGCTTAATAGAACAGATCACTTTGTGAATTGCGCAGAAAACAATTACATGAATTATTGAAGAACTCCCTTCGTAAACAAAAGTGATGCTTTAGTATAATGTAAGGCAGCTGGTATATACACACATATAACAATTAATCGAGGAGACGTTCTAATTTATTGTTAGTAATGCAGGTGTAGTGATTTTCAGGCTTCACTTTATTAAAATGTCTTCTAATAATATGTTTTTTTTGATAGTTACGACAAATTTTGAATTTAGTGACTCCAACATTTTCTCATATAAATACTCATTTTCTACATGTCCTTCATTAAGCGTGCTTCAGAGGCGAACGTAATTTCTTCTGCAAAATTCTGCATGAAGATAAAAAAAGCTTTGATCTGAATAAGAATTTTGTTAAACAATTTTTTTTACTCGAACTATTTTATTATAGACAGAGAGACTAGTGGAAGGTGAGCGTCGAGTTTCAGGTGAAAAAACATTGATTGCATGATTTATAGATCCTATAGCTATTAAAATATCTTTAATATCACCTCAAATCAAAGAAAGGTAGGATAGAAAGCATAAAATTATAGAAGCAAAAATATTTGATAAGTTGAGTGACATTTAGTGAAAACAATTATTTTTGTAGTTGTAAGCACTAATATATCAGAACTGGCTGCGTTTAGAAAAAACAAGATGCTTTATTTATTCGTTATGGAGCAGTTTTGAGATTATATTCTTTCAATGGCTTGTCTATCTATTACATATTGATTTCCTAAAGACAGAATCAGCAGCTAAATATAAAATAAATTACCCAGTTTCGAGAAAAAATATATATGAGGATCCGTTTCATATTCCAAAAATAATATATATCATATCTTGATCATCATAAGTTAAGCTTGATAACCTCTGCTGTATAAAACTATGAATTAAAAAGTTTTGTGTATTATACTTCCAACTTTCTTAAAGAAAAAATAAGCTGTTCAAAACACGCTTGCAACATTGTGATGTGGCTGTAACGCAAGTGAAAACATAAAATTGTATATTTATGTAATAGTAAGAATCTCCGGATCCTACTTGCCATATTTCGCCTGCCCTTCTCATGAATTTTAATCGAGTTTTATCCAAACCAAAAACCGATTTCGGTTTTGCGCGCATTTTAAATGGACCGGTCGGTCGCATGTGATCAACTGGTATGTGTCATTGCTGATTTTGTATTTCATACGCACATAAATTCGAAATATTTTTTATTCTCCACTTTATTAGACACATTTGCCAAAATTTTGTTTATTCGCTTTGCGCGTTTTTCAGCTCTTCTTCTATTTATCATGCATTCATTGGCACTTTAGCAGCGTTGTAATACAAACAAATATTTTCAACACCACTACACTGACAAGCGATTACTGTGGTATAACTTGGCAAGCGGAATGCGTCCGACTCAGCTGCTCGTGTGTGTTGGCGCTTGTACGTGGTTTCGGTGGTTACAGTCGGATGATGGAGCAAAACAACGCGTCCACACCAATCTCCGCTGAATGTGTACTAAAATAGAGATCACACTTACATAAATAAATGTGTGTTTATGTGTGTGTAGAAGTGCCAATTTCTGTATTTTATTTGTTTGTTTTGTTTGCAATAGCCAGGCAATGACCTCGAAAATAACGGGAAAACTAGCGCATCATGCGCCACAAAACCAAAAGCAAGCTGATTTACAACCACAATTAAGTTAAAAAGTGGTTTTGAAAAAACAAAAAAAAATATTTCCAACCATAAATAAATCAATAACAGTGAAAATATATGGGGTGAAATTCCCAAAAAGCACTAAAACTTGCTTTCGCACGCTCCGCACAAATACTTGGCTGCGTATATGGGTTAATGGTATTGTGCTGGTTCAATGGCTTCCCTGGTTGGTTGGCTGAGTGGTAGTGAGTACGAATGGATTTGGATTTTGAATTTAGCGGTTTTTAATTGGTATGCTGAGTGTTTGTTTTGTGCTTGTATTGCGGTGGTAAGCCTGTTTGCCTGTGTGAGTGTGTGTGTACATGAACATACAATAGTTTTTGCGCTCTGTGCTTGCACATGCAGGCTTTCGTTGATTTTTGTTGTTGTTGTTACCAATCATAATCAATTTATGCTAGTGAATGCAGCAACGCAGGCAATAAATTGCCGCTGCCAACCAGGTAGGGCATGACAAAGAGCCGGAGAGTGCGACTCTATCAAGTACTAAGTAGTTAGTGAAGCGTCAGCAGTTTCAAGTGGTAATTGAAACGCACAAAAGTATTGCACAAACAAATAAAAGTAGGCCAAAGTCTGGCGGAAATAGCATTTCCCCCGGTGGATCCTTTATTATTAAAATTCAAAGGAAAAGTGAAATACTCAATTAATATTCGAACGACTGGTGGCAAATCAACAAAATTGTCTTTTGAGCAGCTAAGGTAAAATCCACAAATTAACGGGTTAAGTAAGGTGGTTAAAGTATGCAGCGCACTTTTGCAAAAGGCACTTTTTTTCATATAAAAAATTAAATATTTAATTAAGATTTTTTATTGTTACAAACATACACTATTAACAAAGAAATTCCGAAATTTTTGGAAAAAAATATTTTAAGCTCGACCATGCGATGCTATTTCCGGTGATCCCTCGTAAAAAGATGCGCCTGCGTTGACAGGATAACACCTTACAGGACCAACTAAAGTGAAAAAATACGTGTTTTAGTTTTAGACTTAACTTAGAACTTGGACGAAGGAAATAAAAAACCAAAAATTGGATTTTTGGCAGACATTAAAAAAAGGAATATTTCGCAACATTTTTTTGAAATAGTCGCAGTTGAAAATAAATCCTTCGTTCAAGTCTTTAAAAAATTTATTCAAGCGGTCTTGTAGAATTTAATAAGACAATTAAAAAAATTCGTTTCTTTGAAGCTCGTATACCCATGTAACCCCTTTAACATCAACATCAACATACTCTCCGTCAGATCCAAACACTTCTTCGAAGTTGATTAACAATTAGTATTTACTCTTGCAGCACAGTTCCATGCTTGTATAGATTTTTCGTATCCAAATATTCATGCTAAATGCGATTCACATAGAAATTGAGAGCAACAGCTTCCCTTCTAAAGTCACATACTTCCCTTGTCCAATTCATCTGATGCCCTTCAATGAATGTTATTGAATATGTTTCGTGCGCCGAATAAGACGTCACTGCTTGCCAAGCATCAATTTCAGCATTTGCACCATAAATCCCATGTTTTTATTCAAGGCAAACAATCCATCCTTACGCGTACAGAACTATATTACCATGTTAGCGGTACTAGCGTCCGGTATAAGGCTATAAATATTCAAAGCAAAACAAATAGAAAACAACTGCAAAACAACAAGAAAATGTCGAGCATTGCTAGAGGCTATTGTAAAAGTATTATTACTGTTTAAGCCTAGACAGCCTGGCATGTTCTCGTTAGCAACGGAAACTAGCGCGCACTGCTACGGCCAGACTGGCCATAACTGCACTGCCAACAATAAAAATTAGTACGCAGCAACAAAGGAATAACAAAACAAAAACACAAACAACAACAACAACAACGCAAACAATGCAAGCACCCAGACGCAGTCTAAATCAACTCGACGCTGGTCGTTATAATTGTTTAATTTATAGCTGAGACTTTCAAGTTTCAAGAAGCAACAGAAAATTGTGGCCTTCATTCGCCTACTCGTCGATTCGGCTCGATTCGGCCTGTACACCAATTGTTCAGTTGTCTTTGCATCTTCAGCGCTAAAAAGCTTTAGACAATCTTTAGTTCATTCCCATTTGTAGTTAATCCGCTTTGCTTTGATTTGGCCATTAATTCCGCTTATGAAATATTAATACTCGTGAATATTTATTTGTTGCGTCTGATCATTAACTCTCTCTCTCTCTCTCTTCATTTCTAAAATGCAATGGTTCGGTGTTTAATAATTTATAGTAGCTTTATCAATGTAAAAGGGGTTATGCCTATGTATTCCAAATTTATTTGCAAAAATATGGTAGACAGAATTCTTTATGAGTTATATGTAAAAGTAAAACTATGTATAAAGCTATTAATGGAAACGAAGTTAATGTTACAATGTTTTTGACGTACTTTTTGGTCCATAAGAATTGAGTAATATTGCTCAGCATATTTCTAACCACTTAAAGGAATATATAAAGTTATGAATATATGATGAGAATGAAGACGAATTCGATTGAATTTCGGATAAGTATAATAATAATCTGTGAATGCTTTTAAAATATCGTACACAGTGTACTAAATTTCTATTCATTATCTCGAACTGTAAGCAAGATTATGTTATTAGTTAATACTAATCATCAGAGCCCCAATATATTTGTAATTTGAAAAAGGAAAAGTTACAAAGAAGTTAGAGAATATCCTGAGGTAGCGTTGTCTTATGTCAACAGTAAATACAGATATTTATGTAATACGAGTATAGGTATGAGCATATACTTGTATATATAGTTTGGTCACTACTAACAGTAGGCGAATCTTAGCTAGAACCTTGATATATTTGTTTCGAGAGTTCCCTGAAGTCAATAATGACAGGTGTCTGTTCAAAATACGAAATCTTTGTATCTACCTTGGAGCACGCAATTAACTTCGCTTTATAAAGGTATATTTAATTTAGCTAGACCCTGCAAAAATTTTACTCGAATTAAAGGTTTCATCAAGTCTCGGATGCAGGTTTATTATTGTTAAATAAAATTCGGAACAACGTGGTTAAGCAACTGTATAATTAACACTGATTCTAGTAGAACAACTTCCTGCTGTAATTTTTTTTTTTAACTTTTGATAAAATTTATAAGTTTTTTAATGGTGCTAAGCTCTATCTAGGTACTTGGAATAACTTTGACTTTGAAATCCATACCAAAAATTTTGTAAATGATGGAGGCAAGTCCTTTTGGAATTCAACAATGATCAAATGCTATATTCTTGTTATCAATGAGTGAGAATAATCACTTTTGGAATAGAAATTTTTTGGATTTATAAGTTAATTTTATTAGACCACCAATTTTCCGGATCAATGCATTGGTAGATCAATACTAAAACATTGGTAATAAATACTTTCAAGTTAATAAGGAAAATATGAACAAACACTCAGTACAAACAAAGAAAAATGCAAAATATTGTAATTCCACTTAAACCATTAATATCCATTACATTGTCCACATGCCAAGTTCATTGACTCCCTATCCTTTAAACACACACACATATTAATATCACTCCATTTTACTGATTGCACGCAGCCTTGTTGTGCATTTCCTCATTTGAAAAACATACGCAACTGCGAAAACCGAGTTACTACTCATAATTCATCTAATTAGTGCATGTACTCTTATAAACATCAAGCCGTCATTAATTACGTTGGAGGTGGAGAAAAAATGATTTTCGTGCCTAATGCACACTAACAATGGTGTATTTATGAGCGAGCATGTGCTATAAATAAATCAATTGGCCTATATTAATTTAGTGGAAATGAGGTGCTTAGGAACTGAATCCTTGCCGAGGGAAAATAGACAGCGACTAATGATTTCTGTGGTTATAATGAATTAATACTTATACACATGCTTATAAAAATGTTGTTAGTTGAAAACAATGGCAGAGTAGTTAGGCTTGGAAACTTATTTCTTCTGAAAAGATTTCAATCTTACGTACGGTACATAGGAAATTTAGGTATTGTTGGCAAAGTTAAAACTGGTCCTACGCTAGGAGGTCGCTTTACGCAAAGCATTCAAGCAAATGAAGCCAGCTTTAAAAGTTGTACAGTCAAAACCAGCTTTGCAGAGTCTGCGAATCGTTGTAAGCCACAGTGAAGTTTCAAACAAATTTTAAAAACTATTGGTGTTTGATTGCCTTCACTCTGGAGCACACGAATGGATAATGGCTAAAATGCCTGCCAGAGTCATTTCATAGATATTTTGCAAGACTAGCACGGAACTGAGACAGACATTTGTGATTTGTTCCGTTATATGGCGGCACGTAATACAATACTGACCAAGATTCTTCTAATTTTTTTGGAGCCAATCTATCTGAAGAGGTGCCAGAAACACTTGTTATACTTGGATATAAATACATCTTAAATCTGTTAGTCGATTGAGTCACACCCATGTTTTATGAACCTTTAATTTTATATGTCTGCGAGTCCATTTTTAGGTTGTTCGTAGTGAGCTAGTCCGACTTCGAGGCGCTCAACGTTCCTAAATAAATGAAATTTTCCCCTTGAGATGAAGCGAGAACTAATATTCATTAAGTTCATATAATTGTATACAACCATAATCGTAATATTAAGTAACTGTTTAAATTTGCATAGTATTATTGTAAAATTAAATAAGCTTATGTAATCTTAACCTTTACCTTTGAACTTTCCCAACGCCAAGGTTAGCACCTTCACATAATGTTTGTATGTGCGCTTGTATTGAAGTAATTACATGACAGCTGTGTCACGTGTTTATTATGCGGAATTTAAAGCTTCCCAATTTTTACTCCCTTAATCCTATTATATTTGCCAACAGTCGTGTAGTTTATTCACGCATACATATGGACATGTGTATACTCATTTCCCAACCGGAAACGATTAAATGTGCTCAATCATTCAACCATTTTCGCAGGAACCACACAATTAGATGAACACACGTTTATGTTTACACTACATGTGTGTAGTGTGGTGGTTGAACCCTTATTAACCCGCAATTATAATAAGAGCGTATTTTCTTCGATGCAGAGGTCCATTACTCATACGCCCGGTAGGTTTCAAATGACACAATTCATTAATCTACATATAAATTTGGTTTTCAGCAAGCGCATGTCAACGCATGTGTGTGTGTGCGTAGTTTAATGTTTCGTTAAACTAGATTGCTACCAACCAATACAAGCGCCATCAAAACCGCAAACGCAGTGAAAGCATATCAAAATGATAATAAATGGAAACTTTTTTATTCCACAAGGAATACCGCTGAAAAGTGAAATAGACAAAGTTCTGCCTAACAAGCAAACTGACAGGCAAACAAAAATCACATAAATATAAAAATTTGATTTTTTCACTGTTTTGTGGTTGGAATTTACAATGGGGCAATAGGACAGACAAAAGGTATCCCGACGGTGCACTTGTGTCTGTATCCGTGTTTATTGGCTGGCACAACTTTGTTGTTGCGGTTCGTTGAATAGACGATTGGGGTTAAGCAATAACGGAAATACGCTGCAAACGCTGCGCTGATGGCTCTCACTGGTTCCATCAAATAAACCAAATAATGGACAAATCAATTTATCTAATCGATACAGGGCTTAATTTGAATATGGATGGGATGAATGAAAAAATGGTTATAAAAAAATTTCAATATACATATGTATGTAATTCAACATTCTTTGGAAGCTTGAATTTATACGCAGTATAAGTTTCTCAAGAAACCATTCATTATATCTTTGGCTTAAAGCACACTGCATGGTTAAAAAATATTACGACTATTCAACTGGAAGGAAGAAATACTTTGAGGCAAAAAGTGCTGGTTAGACAGTTTAGCATGTCAAACTTTAAAAACACTTTTCACGAACCTGCATCCTCTCAGACATTCGACTTTGAAATTTCATAGTCATTGGACGTAATTTTTGTTTGTAATAATTCGGTTAAAAATGAACCTTCATTTAGAAGTTCTATTCAGAAAAAAATGTGTTAATCAAATATATGTTAAATAATGCCTTCATTACTTATACCCAGAAAAAATTAGCAAGGTTAGTTCTTATTTGAAGACCGATACTGCTCTAACCCCTTAAAATCGCAAAAAAAAGTTCAAAAACTTGTATTATGTATATATATTTCTGTCACAGAGTCTTTTATTGGAAAAATTTTAAGTCAAAACTACGTTCGAGAAAGCACCCATTATAAAGCGTTTGCAACAAAAGCTCTAAAAATGGTGAAATTAATCGAAAGACACGTCGATTGCTCCAACATATACACACATATACATATGTCGTATGTCTTGCTCTACCTAAAGTCCAGCAAAAACTTGCGTCCAAACAATTTTGCCATATTTCAGAAATTCGCCAAGCATGAGCAACAGCCACTCAGAGAAATATATTGCGTGTCGCCACTTATGGTCCAGCTCCAGTTGTTCGGGTTAAGTGTGTCACAAACTTGCGCCAAAGCTAACTTTTCAATAGGTGCTTGCTTACTTTTAGGCACGTTTGTATTAGCAGGAAAAACTCATTTGTATGTGTCCCCGGCACGTAGATACTTACGAATAGTTTTTGTGTGTGCGAAAAAGTTATTGCCGTTAAAGTTTATACCACACAATCGGCCACCTTGCTGCGTATATGTGTACGCGTAAACGCTCGTGTGTGAAGGTATGTGCGTTGTGTAAACATACTGTAGTAATTTAACCATGCCACACCCAAAACTTTGAACCTAGCTGCCTGAATAGATACTTAAATATACTATAGTCGCAATATATGAATTTTATCAAAATCGAAACACTATGGCGAAATGACAGATTAAAGATATGGTAAGCGTAAAATTACAAGTGTTTAGGTTAGTCTGAGGCTTCAGTCTATGGGTTGATCACCGATATAGTGATCGAGCACCTTCCTGAGGCCAGCAAATTATATAAATTGTTTCTCAATACTGCAATAAGCGGAGTAGCGAATCAATAAATCTTAACCTACAGCAATCATTCTGGGTCGCATTTACTGGAAAGTGCTTGTCGCGTGCAAAACCGTAGTAAGGTTTTCATTTACAGCCCCAATCACAATCTCCAGTTTCCATACATATTCTAAAATATATTGTAATGAAATAAATATTTAATATTTAGAATATTCTTTGTACTTTCATCGTCTGTTGTTTAAAATTACTATTTATTTCGTGTCAGTGCCACTCTAATGTGCCAAGCGATCGCATTTAATATTGCCATGTGTTTAGGCGAAGTGTCTAGCGTATAGTGTCCAAAACGCTTTTATCGCAAATTAAATTTTTACATGTCACTGCATATTTAAATGATATTTAGTTCAATTCGCTGGCCAGCAGCTGCTTCAATGTGATTCACATGGAAACTTGACTCCGTTGCTTTCGATTATTAAATATTATATATGTATGCAAAACTAGGTAAGCACCATAAGTATATAAGTATGCCAATATATAGTATATGTCTGCTTGGCACAACTTTCCGACCCGACTAATCTGCTGAAAAGGTCGCGGCGCACACTTTACTATATATTTGATTGTGCAGTACATATGTGTAATTATGAGCGGTCACTATAAGTAATTATGCATGTTCGCAGGTGCATGTGTAATTAATTTATAGTATATAATTCATTTGCGCGCTCAAACATGTCATTGCATTTATGCTATACACACGTTCATTGCATTTCCTTCACTAATTTTCATTTCATACTTTAGTCATTATATTATCACTAATTTCACTAATGTCAAGTACGAACATAATTTCATTAAGATTTCTCTCTTACCACCCGATATTTATGGTATAGACGCATATTTGTTACATGGCGGTTAAAATCCGTACGGGTTTAATCTTTATTTGTCATCAAGCCATCAAACAGACGGAAAACTATGAACACCTATTGAACATATTCTATATATAATAAGAGTTGCCACAAACCTGCAAAATTGTTACACACTGAAAAGGGTATATTAAGTTTCCACATCCAGAATGAAACATCAGAGACAATGCAAATATATACAAATATACAAATACATAAATGATCAACAGGACGAGCTGAGTCAAGTTTGTCATTGCCGCCCGTTCGTATATAGTATACACGAACTAGTCCCTCAATTTTTAAGATATCGATCTGAAATTGCATAAGAACTTTTCTTCATAAGAAGCTGCTCATTTTCCGGGCCTATCAATATCGGACCACTAAAGTATATAGTTGCCATACAAATTGAACGATCGGAATCAAGAGCTTTTAAGAAGGATTACCTATCTGTCTATCTGTGCAAGCGATAACTTGTGTAAAAAATAAGATACCTTCTGAAAAATTATGCACGTACTCCTTTGCAAAAAAGTGAGGATGACTTCGTGGATAGACGAAAATTTATAAAGTGCCATTACTAAGCAAGGAATTTGAGTGAAATGTTTAAATCGTACCAAAAAATATAAAAAAACAGCGGCTGCCCAAAGTTCAAATTGCTAACTGTTTATTGAAAAAATTCGCCAATCTGTGAGATATACTTTATGAAATCGGATGAATAATAATATGGCTATATGTCAAAAATGAGTTGAAATGGATCTATAACTCTATTAAGGCCCACATAACTAATAGAAATATTTTCGAAGTTCCATTTGACTTTATGCCGTATATATTGGTAAATATGTGAGTTATCTCAATGGAAATGAGAAAGCGTGTTTTGCCCATAACGGTCCAACTTTGTGTCCAAAAATAGATAAAATCGGCTGAAAACTTACCATAGACCTCATGAAATTAATAAACCTTATGCACCTGAAGGTATTTCTCTGCGTTTTATAGTGTCAAGTTCCTTCCCTATTTGTTCCCTTCCTTATTTATTTTCTTCTTGTTTATTCCTGTAGCTCTGTTTATGATTGAAATCAATACTGCAAAGTCAATAAAGCGTTATAATAATGGTAAGTGATCATATAAATCCATTATTTTAAAAGTCCATATGAAAACTTATTTTCTTTATTTTCTTCATTTAATACTTAAAAACCATATTGTGGTCTAGCCAATTGCAAAAGCATTTGATTACATTTTGATTGTTGTTATAATTTCACTTTTAAGACTTCAACAAAATTATTATGACTTAATGTGTACACCAAGATCAATGTAAACTAAAACACTACAACAGAGCAGCACTTTGCCTATTCCAAGAATAGCTTTCGCCACAATATGAATTACTGACTTCAGTAGCAAGCTGAAGGCAACCATAACAAGAAACACAGCAAGAGAGACAACAAAAGTAATAACAAAATAATTGTGTTAACCACAACAGTTTTCATTGTTAACCTTGAAGTGGATGGGTGAAGCATACAAGTATATCACAACGACAAGAGGCCATAGACAGATTATTCATCACACACATCAGCATGCTCACCAATAACGACGCACAAACAAAACAGAACACAGTGCTCTGCTTATTTTCAATCACCCCATATGCATATATGCATATATTTGCTATGTATAGTATGTATGTACATATATGCATATTTGTATACGAAATATGAAAGTGTAATCCAGTGTAACAAATTCCTGTGGTCAGGAAATTATCTTGCTGATTTTGCAAACTCTACGCTTAGATGGACAAAAGCAGCGAATGGACCAGGCAGCAGTTGGTGTAACGAAGACAATGCATGCCTAAGTATACATATATGTATGTATAGCAAATATGTGTTTGCCGAAACAGCAAAGTGTACGTTCGGTAACTAAGTTTGATCAAAGTTTTGGCCTATGGCTACAAAACAATAACAAATTTAAGCTAAAACTTCTAAATTACCTTCAATGCATTAACTTGGATTTGTTCGTATATGCAATCGGTATGTTGTGTCCTCGCTGAGTTTGCACTAAATCATCATCTTCTGAAAAAGAAATAAACTTGGAGAAAACCAAAGAAGTAACAAATCAGCAGTGCAAGGCATATATTGCATAAAGTTTGCCATTAAGGATGCGTATGATAACAGTTAGGAGACTATGATTTCCTGAGTAGAAAATGAAGGGAAATATGAGTTAAGCGTCATCTACATATTATATGCCAACATATGAAATTTTTGATTTAAAAACTTTATATGCAGGTTTTTACAGGTTTCGAACTATCTGGGGAAATAACTGATGAAGAGTTGATGAATATTTTTGAACCGATGAAGTTCAATCCTGCTTTAATAGAGATGTATGCGCCAGTTAAAGTTAAAATATGAACGGATATATGAGCAGAAATACTTTGTGGCAACCTTTAAATATGCCATCAGTAAACTTCTACATTAAGGAAAAAGATAATTAAATGTTATGGGAGGAACATCACCAGAAACTTCAGCCTGATTTCTTTTCTGAAGACTGTTCGGCTTATCCTTTCAACTTACAAAGTTGAACTTGAAGTAGACATGCTGTGAAAACTCACCGGCGGACACATATTTCATTTCAATGTACACATTTTAATCCTTCTGAGGTTAGTTTGATGACAATTAAAAGTCACATATTTACTATAGATACATTACATTTGTATATTTCTGATATGTGCATAAAATGTGAAGAAATTATCTCAATTGTTTATTTTACCAAAGAAATTTCTTGAATAATCACGCTTTCCATACTCAATAAGCATTGTGTGAGCACAATTGAGACACCCTCGCGCTACTCATCCGCACGGCGGCTGAAATATTCAAATATTTTATGCGGCATTTTCTAGCCTACAACAATTGTTTTTATCAAAACTAAAATAAAGCGCAACAATAGAAATGTTAACCATCAACCTTAATAACAATAGACTAAATACCGAACAATAGTCATGGATATAAGTGGTGGGTCGGAAAAGTGGTTTACCGCCATAAATGGTCAATGTTTCGCCAAAGGCTTTCAGTTTGTTTATGAGTGTAAGTCGTGGTTGAAAAGGCAGCGAAAACTGCAACAAAAGGCAAAAGGTCGGTGTGTACACTAACCTGGCTACATTGCAGCCATGCAAATGGATTGAAAGGGCTATAAATATGCTGGTTTATATTTGAAAATAATGGATTTTAGAATATGAGTATAGAAGAGAAAAGGTCTATAAATGTAAACGAGTAAGTTCTTTTCGCTAAGACGCTGCTCTGGTATATATTTACTGCGACATATACGGTATTATTAATATTTTTATTAACGGAACATAGTTTTAATACAGCTTTTTGGCAAATTATTCAAAAAAGAGTTTTACATAATTATTGTATTATAAAGAAATTGAAGCTTAGTATCAAATAGTCATTTTAAATTTTAATTATTATAAATGAATGAAAACAATTATATTTAGGTAAGATCGTAATTTTTACGATATTTTATTGATTTTCGAATCGTGTGTTATGAATACCATCTTGTCTGTTCAAATCTATATCAGTTCTCCAATGTTTTCTGCTATCGCCAATAATGAATTTTTGACCGGTAAAATGTTATAAAGTCTTAGTACTCATTAAATCGATCTACTGGCTATTTGTGTTAGACCACATAGAGTCTATAAAAAATTCTAGGATATTATCATAGATTTAGACCAAAGTCCTGATCGATTTTATTCATAGTCAGCACTAAACCACAAACATTATATTCAAGAAATCTTGTTCACTTATTTTCATGCAAACATCAGACACACTTAACTATATAAATGGCTTAAAGTCAGCTGGAAGCTTAGAAAGATAATATTTTTTTATTTTTAAGATTAAACTAAAATGTGCTAGGAAACATATTTCTACTCAATTTTATTAAGATAACTCAAAACATGACCGACATATTTTTTTGTCAAAGGGTCCACTGAGATAACAATAGTTTTTGTATTTAATATATGGAGGCTGAGGGATTTCGTGGATCGCTTTCATTAATTTCTCCACCAACTATAGTATAGTCAAGCTTATAAGTTCCCTTAATTTTGGCAAGATTTCTTACATATTAACGGACACAAACGGTACAAAGCCAACCGAATGTTTTAAATTTCTACATTTCCTTTCAGAGCAACGCTAAATATTAAATTATAATAGAGTTTTTATTAAGTCGGAACAAGTTAACAACGATTTGAAGAGCGCTTGAATCAGCAGCATTAACGGCGGAAATGCCAAAGCTCGAAAACATAAAACGCTTTTAAAACAGTTTTTTCATGAGAAAATTGAAAGCGTTGGCGTCGTCTGCTCTGCAGCTATTTATCTAATTTTACTGCCACAATGGCCTTCTACTCTTATGTGCGAACATTTACATTGTATAAAACGATGTACTTATACTCATGTAAATTTGCATACTTGCGTACATACCTACACAGACAGAACATACCATACACAGACTCCCACCAATTGCTCATCCCCCGCCAACAGAGCGTGTAGACTATTGTGGGGCCGATTGTAGGGCTGTGCGAGTAAGTACTTTATTATACGTGTGCGGCTGGTAAACTGTCTGCTGAAATCGCAACAACAACCAACTCATTTCTCATTTCTCATTTGCAACGTTTCAGCGTTGTTTTTTGCCGCCTCTTTTATTTATGCATTCTAGTGTTTTCAGTTTTTGGCTGAAAATGGCGAATGATATGCAGAAAATAAGAAATATATGTGATAATAAAAAACAAAGGAGTTTTATGGGAATGGTCAAGTGGACTTATGCTGTCTGTCAGACACACCTGTACGGCGTGCAAATTTACTGTCGAAATTGCTGAATCTTGAGTGTTTACTTTTGTATACGCGCATGTGTGTGTGTGTATGTGTGTGTTGAGGCCAACAAGTGTGCTTGTTAACATACCTGTGTAAATGTAGTTTTTATTGCTTAAACATTTCAGCTCATGCGTACATACATACATACATATATATGTGTATATACGGTGTATATGGAAATTCATTTTCGCGCACGTAAACTCGGAAAACGTAAGAGAAATACAGAAATGTTAAAATACCCATTAGGAATATTAATATTATATGTTACTGTCAGGATTTATGAGTGGCAATGTTTGGGTTTAATACGAGCATAATGCGAAGGGCTTCGTATCCGCCCTGAGAAAGAGGATAAAAACTCGTTTCAAGCTAAATATGCTATCCTGTGGGCGGTACTGATATAAATTTGTAGTATAAATCTCACTGCGCTCAGTTGATATACTTGCAAATGCATAGATGGCGATGATTGTAGGTGTTTACCTCCTATTTGAGATAACAGATCTGTGCACTTGTGCATAAATTTCTGCACTTGTGGAGGCTTACCTTTCATGAGAGAGTTTTCTTATGAATTTGTTGTGGACTTGGTATGAAAACCAGTAACACAGAGCACTTCGGTGAAAAAGGCATTATCACACTAGTAGGATTTATGTTCAAGTGATAGCCATTGTTAGAAAATAAAATTTATAATTTACATACATACGTATCGTATATAGATTGACATAGTTTGCCAGAAGTATTTCATAAAATATATACGAGAATAAAAACGAAAAACTAAAATTGCAATAATGACACCATAAAACTTATCGCTTATACTGGCTAAGCAGGTAAAATTATATCTAATATATTCATTAACATAACATCTTTTCAGATCGATACTGTTGACTCAGCGGTATTCAAACTTCTTTAACCTGTCATCAAATTACGATTTCTGAACGTCTGCAAATAGGGCTCCGTGACGGCGATAGACTTTTCATACGATTTTTTTTCAAATGACTTTTTGAAGACGAATTGCGCTTAAACTGCGGCAAACTTTGCCCCAAATCGGTCTCATGGTTTCGTTTGTTGCTCCACACTTATTGCGCCGACAGCTTTCCAAAGCCAAAACGAGGTTATGGACTTTGCTCACATTTTTCTCTATGGTACGCCATAGATCTATAATACGAACATCCTTCATTTTTTGAGGATTCTGAGCATACTAACTAAGATATATTCCGGGCGCACTGGTATCTCTGTATTATTCACATTTCATGGGCGTATGGAGTAAGTTCGGTATTTCTGCATGAAAAACCCCGAGTTGTTCCAAAAATTTGTGCCTGGTACAATTAAATTTATCCCTGCCATTGTTAAACCATTTCACTAGAAAATGATGGTCCGCCTAATATGAATCAATAGCCTAGTTTGCATAGCCCGTTCAACAGCTAGGTGCTGCCTTACCAACTAATGATGAAAATGAAGGAGTTTGCCAACGTGTTGCATAGCACCCGAATCGCGGCCATTCAGCCTTTACATACGTATGTAAGTACTCGTAACTACATACATATCTACATTTATAGTAATGCAAGTAGAAGTAATTTTATGGTGTTCTTATTTCGAGCTGCCCGTAGCGTTTCGTTGTTGACTTACTGGCTTCAATGGTTATCCGTGACCCAGCGCCTGCCGTTCACCTGCTATGCGCTAATGTAGCACACATATTCGACCAGTTAGCCGTAAAGCACATTGACTATTTGGCGCTCAGTGGGTAAATAGTTGATTGTTATTGCAGAATAGCGTGTTATCAAGCACATACGCAAGTGTGTGAGTATTTCTAAACGCGTCTTTCATATGAGATTTTGCTTATGTGGGATAAATGTGCTTGTAGAAAGTTGTTATAACTTCAACGTAAATTTGAAAGAGAAAACAAAATTGAAGCATTGGCCCTTAATTGGACTGAAATGAAATGTGATTGTAAATTGACCATGAACATCTTAAATATATATCTATAAAAGCTAGAGCGATCTCAGTATTCTTGAAAGCAAAAAGTATATTGAGAGAGTTCTTCTATTACTCTCTCTATAAATCTTCCTTACGCACTTTTTAGAAGCATTTTCCTGCTATATATATACATATATATATTTATATATTGAACAAATTTTAAAATTAGATCATACTTAGGTAGAGATTTGAGTCAGCCATCCATCAGTTGAAGTTCTATAAACAAGGAACTCGAACTTAAGCGTAGAAGCCCTGAATGATTTTGAACTTGTGAGTGGGGTAAGAGTTGGCTGAGAAAAGCCTGAACAAACCGCTCAAGCTTATTATAAACAACTTTATCTTACTCATACGTTTACGAGAAAAAATCATCAATTTAAGGCGCTAGTTCAACGCAACACATACACATGACATATGTAGACATATTTATAATTTAATTAGAGAAATGTCTAGTACTGTTTTGTTGCTTTACAGCACAGGAAATTTTCAACATTTCCAAGTACATATGCATGTACTTGTATGTACATACATGCCCGTATATGGTCAGTATGTCTGACATTGACATCCGGTGCGAATGACTGATATGCGTGTATTGGCCTTGTGACGTTGTATCTGAAGTATCTCTCATTCCATAGCTTTCCACGCAACGCGTTGTCCTGTACTCATGCACATGTTTTCATGTTAGCCTTGGATAGCAACCCAGCCAACTAAAAATACATGCAATTCTGCTTATATGAGTATGTGAAAACATATATACAATTACTGACTATATAGATATGGGTGATGTGCCACTTTGTAATGCTCATATATCTTCATATTGTTTTGATTTATGCATTTTAACGGAAAACAAGCTCCACAATTGACCGTCAAGCAATCGAATGAAATCTTTACTTTCTCTACATACAAATACATGTATTTATATCAACATAAGTATATAAAAACCATGAGGCTGAAGTGTAAACAGGGTACTTAAGGACTTATACCGGAACAATGATAAAAATATCGATAAATTTACTTATGGAATTGGAATCCTATGCAAATTTCTTGTAGAACTTGTCAGTTAGGAGCACAAATTAGCTATGAGCTATTTTTAAAGTGTACTAAAAAATGCGAAATCGCTATATTTGGAGGGCGAAGAATCTTGAAGATTCATCCAGCTAACTAATTTTCAAGAAATGAATTCCATTAAGAAATATATGCTGGGAAACGTGTACTAAATTGCATCAAGAGGATGGTTTTCGGACGCTGCAGTGCCAGAATTCTTATTCATGCAATAAATATTGCAAAATAATTAAACCAATAAAGCCAAAATATTCTTTTTGATTTTATTGTATTAAATGAAATGTTCATAGCTTTAAACGACACCCTATAATTACGAAGGTTGTAGAGGCAATTGCAACGTATCACTCAGTTAAAATCAAAAGTCCTTCAAAGTACATATTAGCTTCTGTCCAGTGTTCAATTTGAAGCCATGAAGTGCACATGCCACTTAGTGTACAGTCGAGAGATGAATGGAATCTTCAAGCGCATATATAGCAAAGTGTACATAAACGCATACATACATATGTATATACATGTGTGCATCGGAGAGTGGGCATGATTTCCTGTGTTAGCTATGCACATACATATTTCATGCATGGATATTACAGTTTCTGTGCTCTGTACTTTTTTTTAACTCTTCGCCAACTGATTTGCCGTTGGCACATCGAATGAGTCTAATGGTTTCAAGCTATTCCTGGAAGCTTTCAATCAATGCAATGCCATCTGGTTATAAACAGAATTGGTTTTAAAATTATGGTTTTTACTTTCATTTTTGTTTTTAGGAAATTGCTTTACCAAAATACTAGAAGCAATTGAAACCAGAATGGAGCACGTCAAGTGCGATCTAAAATTCAGTGCATGAAGCTTTTGGGCACTAATAATTGCTTTTGAATGTGCGGAGCATGTTGGAAGTCATACACAAAAACAACAAAAATTGTTGTATTATATTCTTCGTTTGAGAAGGTGATCAGTGCGTTACAATTAAGTTGCATTAGATTTGAAGGTCCAAAAAGTTATCAGAATGGTTGAGTGTCCATAGCCTGAGCTAAAATTATAAACAACGTTGATTTATTAAGTAGAAGACAATGTCTTCACATCGAACTTAGATTAACTTTGGTCAGTTAGATTTAAAATTTACGCAACTAAAAATGTTTAATAACATTAAGATGAAGCTGTGAACTAGCTGTGAAGTGAACTATATCCGACAAATACGTAAAGGATCGTAAACAAAATGTTGCTACATATTTGGGCTGTGAGAACCATGAACTACGCTGACAGAAGGTTTTGCCTATGAGACGATTGGTATACTGCTTATATAATTATATTTATGACTACTAAGAACTCAATTTTCATAACGCTTTCTCCTTTAGTATCGACCGCAACAAATTTTACAACTTCTGAATTTTCATCTGATGTAATAATAAATATTTTTCGTTGATAAACAAAAATATATTTTTAAAATTAACTTGAACAAACAACACATATGCACATGTTATTTCTTTTCACCTGCTGCCAATTTAGCTTTTAACGAAGCCGGCATCTCTGGCGGCGGCGGACGCGGTATACGTAGTGCCACTTTAACGCCGTCATAAATGAACCATTGCAGCGCGGTCAAAGTGCCAATCATGATTATACGCGGCACCAAGCCACCCCACATTCCCATAAATCCCAGCGATTTCGCCACATCCAAGGCCGAAGCACCCTTAGCTTGATTCAATTTTGAGACGACTACATCGGCTGGATGTGAAACTATCGCACAGAAGACACCAGCAATATAGCCCGCAGCAAAAGTGACCACTAACTGTTCGCCCTTTGTGCACTCGGCACGCGGCTTTGGCACAACGTACTTATAAAGCAGCTCCAGTGTTAGTTCGAAGCAAGCAAACTTCATCATTGTATATGGTATCTGACGCATCCACAGCGGCACAAGTCCCTTGTAGAAAGCTGTAATACCCTCGTCGGCCACCATTTTCGGTATGGCTTCACGCATTGTCTTAGCAAAACCTTGTGTCGTTTGCATTTTTACCTTTACTGCCTCCATAGGTGATAAGGCGATATCGGCAAAAAATTCAGCCGAAGCCGAGGCAACCAAATAGATATACGTGCGATATAGGTAAGCGTTTTCATCGCCTAATAGCTTGGAATAGTATACTTTAAAAACTTCATAGAATCCAAATTTGAAGGCACCCTGTGCTGAGTAGCCGAAGAATGTGGGCGCCCAACCTCTGGCCAAGCCACGTACACCCTCCTCCTTGACGGTTAACTTCAGACCGTGTATAAGATTTTTGTATTTGGCCTTATCGACTTGCAAGCGACACTTAACCAAATCCAAGGGCGTTACCAGTGTGTGTGTGGAGCCGCAGGATATAAGACCACCAATCATGCACAATTGGAAATACTTGAGGCTGCCGAACTCGCAGGATTCTTCACCGGGCGCAACCGCAGCGGCCATCAAGTGACGATGAGGTAAAAATGGCACACGCAAAGGCGGGTCCAGTTGCGTTTCTTCTTTTGCTTGGCATTTTACCGATTTCACCGGCGAACTAAGTAAAATGTGTGACGCGGAATCAAATAACGCTGACAGCATGCCGTCTTACTTTTTTCCTCGTAATTTTATTTAGGTATAATATTTGAAACGGTTGTAAATGACTTGGCGTTTGAAGCAAATAAGCACCGATGAATGAAAGTTTTCAAACTTCATATTTGATTTCTGTAAAATGCGTTTAAAAATTGTACTTCAGGCTTTGAGTTGAAATGTTTTAGATTTTATATTTCGTATGTGAATACAACTCTGTACGATATGACGTGTTATATATTATATATTCTAATTGAAAAATTTTTTTTGGAGAATGTTGTCAAGTTAACACTCCCTGAAAGGGAAAATTAAATCCGGGCCGTCCTTCAAAAACTTCAAAAATACTTGAACATATTTTTCATACCGTTTGAGAAAAAAAGACTGCAGTCTTATTTGATACACAACCACTTATTCTCAATTTCGGCTCATTCCAAGAGCCTACTGAGGGATGGTCGCCAACAGAAATAACGTAGCTATAGCCGAATAGTCATGACTTTATCTAACGACGGCCTATGAGTGCTCCAATCCTAATTTAGATTGATTTTAGTACCCAATTTAAACCAACTCATAGAACAATGCAGCATTCAAACTGAGTTCCACTAAAAATAAATAAAACTTTAGCTTTGGTTTATATTTTTTTTCATATTTTGCTTTTTGTTTTATTCTGATAACATCGTTAATTTGTTTTATAACTAAAACTGTACTCTTGATCCAATTCGGTACTTATCGAACCATATTTTAGTGCTTTTAGTTGTGGGCGAGCATGACTTTAATGAATACCGATTACTTTTTAATTTCGTAAAAATTATCTTTGAGCCATTAACTGATGCAGGCGATTTTTTTGCTTGCTAGTAAGACAATTGAAGAGTCGTCTGGATCTAAACAATTCGCGACGATTATGTAATGGCGGCCATAGGGACGTGTAGCTGAGGTGCCTAAAGTTAATTAAAGATGTGGATAAAATATAAGTCAAATATACTAAATTATATATTAAGTAAGAGCAGTGTGATGGCCCTGGATCACAAAGGTGAAAGCTTGATAACATAAGCTTGTCATAAGGATATAGTTTTTAATTTCACCAATTTATGTTATTAGAGCTTTCATAAAAAACTTGAACTAAAAACTATAAGACCTTTGAGTAATCTGAGAAATTAAACAGCGTCTGAAAGGCAATAGGTATCGTTCACATAGGATTCTGTTGTACTGTCTGATATGGAAAACATATCTTTCAAACCAGTAGATAAGGAATTTTTAAAGCAAAAAAAAAACGACTGGACGGCCAAGCGTTTACAGCTATTAACTTAAGTAAATTTAACGACTTCTTTAACCATAAAACTAAAATTATTTACCTTTGCAAACTTACTACCTCATAGGCGGTCGGTTGAGCCTCAAGTAATAATGAAATTTCACGTTGAAATTGTTTTTCGTATTTGGTTATTGATTCTCTATAATTCATGAGGCTGTTAAACTTGCTGAAATACAAAATGAGATATACATATACATATATATATAAATATGTATATTAGGGTGATTCAAAAAAAAAAATTTGTTTGTTTTGTTTGGTACTCGGAAAAATAGGTTCCTAGACACCTCTAAGAAAGCCTCTCCAAGCATGAGTTCTTAATTGTAACGGGAAGGTCCTCCTACATACAGTTTTATATTTTTTCTTATTATCAGATAGAAAAATGTATATCTCGCTTCCAACTACTTGTAAAAATATCTTGTTCCTTAGATTTTGTAGGAAATTGAATGCTCTACAAAAAAGGTCTCCACGATTTTTTCGTAAACCCAACCGTTTAAAAGATATTAACGGTTGAAGTTTGATTATTTTTGGGAAAATTTTTTATTTCTTATGAATTTTATAACTCAATGAAAAAAATCATTATGAATGATGAAACTCATAGAGTTTTGGAGAGACTTTCTTAGAGGTGTCTAGGAACCTATTTTTCCGAGTACCAAACGAAAAAAAAAAATTTTGAATCACCCTAATGTATATTTGCTATAATACTCAGATTATAGCTAACGTGAAGAATTCCTTTGTAAAGCTTGGATCGCGGCTGGGCAAGTCTCTGGCATCCGCCTCTTCATAGTTACGTGGCTCGTCTACATTTATGTCGTCCATCAGTTGTTGAACAACTTCTGCTTGTTTCCTTCTGGGAGCTTCGGAAGTTGTCACAATTGAAGTCAAGAAAATGCTACTAGCTCTTGGTACAACATCGTCATCCGCAGCTTGATACGATACGCGTGGATTATCATCGTCTAAGGCTACGCTCAAAACGGTTCTTCTACGCCCCGAAAGAGTTGAACGGCGAAGAGACATTTGCACTGATTTTGCTGATCCTAAAGCGCGTTAAAAGTCAAACAAACAATTTTCCTTATAAAAATATAAAAAATGTTATAAAAATATTGTTGTAAAGAACGCGGTAAAAGATCGACACATTTATGAAAGTAAATGTAATTTGACTGCTTTGACAATGAAGTAGTAAATAACACATGAACCCTATGTAAAGGCAGTCATATAAGTAATGGTAAATCAAGAGTTTTATTAATTCTATTAAATGTAGTACAAACAAATTTTTGAAAGAGGCATTAGAAGAAATGTTTGATATTCTCGCTTTATTTAATTATACCAGTTTTGTGCAATTTATACCAGTTGTTTGTTCGGTTCAATAATGCTACGATTACAAAATTGTCCTTAAACAGATGTGAATTTCCTACACTGCTACTTAACGTCCCATATTTCTATTGACTTATTGGCCTTTTCTTAAATACTATGTTGGGAATTTTGTAAAAGCATTTGAGGGCCTAGATTTTAAAGAGCTTGTATGGAATGATGCGTCATGTTTACCACCTATGCTACCATCGATTTTGGGCACGAAGTTCCGTAATCGTGCAATCTCTGTGCTGGAGTTTCAAAGCGTCTTACGAATATCACGACATAATTCAATAGTCCCATTGTCCATACATTCATTATACAAACAACATGCATCTATAAACATATATAATAAAACTGGATCCAGCCTTTAGTCAGCCTTTACGAAAAATAAATCGAAAACTTGTTTTATAGAACACACATACAAACAAATATATTTCTTGGCTAGATGATCCATTGGTTAACCGAACACACAGTGGGGTTTGTATAGATTTATAAATCCGTTAAGCAATTTCTGTATAAATATATATGAAATTGTTGTTGTAAGTCGCTTTAAGTGCAACCTTGACTATTGAAAATTGGTAGCAATAATCTGATTTAAACGTCGGCGTTGTTCGGATCGCAGGCGGAAGTAGTAGCGTTGTGTGTGGATAAGTTCAGCACGATTGTGCAGTGGCGGCCACAAGGTGGTAATGCATAAATGGCTATAAAGAATACATAAAATTAATATGAATAAAAATTTATAAGCGTCGACATATGCACCGATTGAAACGCGCCGCTTCGTAGGCCGTGTTCAGGTTATTCATTAACAGACTGATTTCACGTTGAAATTGCTCCTCATACTCCTTTTTAGTCTTATGATAGCGATCACGACACTTGAAGTGACTGCGGAAGATGCGAAGAAAATACAACAAAGCAATATATTTTCATTAAAAGTCAACTTTTTGATTGCACCCACTAAGGCACTGTAAATCTCCTGTAGCTCGGATGCCGACTATCATCGCGCCAATCTTCTTTCTTCTTGCGATCCTTACAAATTTCTTCATACAACAACTCAAGTTCACGTTGCGAGAATGGCACATTTTCGCCATCGCCAGCCGGTGGTATTACTGAGCGGTTTATTTGTGAAGATTTGATTTCAACAGGTGCAGGTGGTTCTGTCATTTGTACTATTTTTATAATTTTTTTTTTTAATTATTATGTTTTTTTTGTATTATTTTATAGTTTTATTTCATATTTTTATGATTATTAAATATTTGATTACTGTTTTTTTTGCTTATGTCGTTTTACAACTGTTCGATGTCTTTGTCTGACTCAATATGCTAGAGTACTGAGTTTTTTTATTCGTTAGCGTTGCAGGTGACTGTAAACATAATTTATTGAATGTAAATGATTCTGCTTTTATTTTTTTAGCACAAATGAGTATTCCTTCGTTATCCATGCCTGGCCAATACAGGCGAGTTCCATTTTCGACCACTCTTTGCAGCATTTGTCAACAACAACGTGCCAAATATTTTCTTCAGTGATTTCCGGCTTATATGCATAGACAAGCGACCTCACATAACCCCACAAAAATAGTCCAGCGGTGTTAAATCACTTGATCTCGAACGCCACACTATAGATCGACGACGCGGTTTAATGTGCCCACCATAAGTTTTTTTTTAGTAAATTGATTGTTTCTTTGGCTGTATCGTATGTACGATTCTAGTTGGAGCCAACTCCGCATGTCCATATCAATATCCTCCAATTCAGGCACGAAAAAGTTACACATGGCTTTATAGACTTCTCCATGATGACATGGTACATCTGGCCCATGATTCCCTCTGACCATAAAGCACAGCGAAAAGTTACTCTTTTAGGATATGACGGCGTTTCAACAATGGCTTGGGACTATCATCTATATCGCTCCATTTTCGTTTTGGTTTATCAAACAATCAACCAAAAGTGAGCTTCATCGTTGAACAAAATTATTTGTGGAAATGGACATCAGTAGTCATCTCGTTTTTAGCCCTTTCACCCGCACGTTCGGTCGCTCCTTTTCAATTATTGCACGAGTTGGATTATGTAAGCCCACAAAACAAAATCTTTGGCAAAATTTTTCATAAATTGGATGACTCCAATTGCTGCCTCTGATGGAGTAACGCGGGTCTTCTTTAATACTCTGCTCTACAGCAACAATACTCGTATTAATTTACTGAACCACTCCCATGCAACAGCATGCTGCATTGATGGTCCTATTAACGTTGCATGAACAAAGCCGCTATATAGTTGTATACCCACACACTTTTATTCGAATAGGTTCAATATTTATAAATTATGTACGCTATATACATATACATACATATATACGAAATGAAAATTTTCTGCTTAATAATCTTTTACCCACATGTAATCAATAAGCCATAAAAATATATAATGAGAAACTTAACCAATTAATTTGATTCAATTACCACTAACAAAGCATATAGTCGCCCTGCATTGTGATCCTTCGAGTTTTTCGACTGAGCAATTCCACCTGCAACGCCTGGTGGTTTTATATGTTAATATAAGCATTTTTGTAAAATCACCGTATATACATTCCATAGTTACAAATAATGTATATTCACACAAACTCGCGTTATTTGAACATTCCATTATTGAAAGCAAAGAGCTCAGTGCTGCAAGTCGATATTACTCGTACAGGAATAATTGAACGAATTAAAATGTTGCATTTAAATGGATTAATTAAATATGGATGCCATTTTTATAATTTCGTTATCGATGATATGAGAACAGGTCTTAACTTTTAATGAAAAATTTTATTCCAAACACACTGTTTGCGTGTTTTCGTTTTTATAATTTATTTGGATTATATTTCAACACAACTGTAATCCACTGTATGCCTTTGATGCTCACTTGAGTTTTATTTGGTGCGCTTTCCATTACTTTTCTATAAATATCGGCGGTTGAGTGATTTCGCCACGAATAATTGCTTTTAGGTCGTCAACCACAAGAGAACAAACAGAGAGCCAAACCTGGATAACAGTATGCCAGTCACTTTCAACATCATCGTGATGACATCTTGACATCAGACCGGTAGGGAGTTTTTTTTTGCAAAAATCGCAGATTGGTTCTCTAGCAACTATCCATCCATATCGATTTCCAACGACTGTTTCGTTTTCTGTTTAGGAATATGTAGCTTTTCAACCAAGTGCATCGGTCAATCTCAAAGTCATCAAATGTTAACTTACCTATGTAGAAGCGCTTGCTTTGGGTCTATAGAACACCCAAATTTGTTTGCCTTTACATATACTCTCCATTTTCTCTTAATCCTAAGAGTTGCTCAAATTTGACATCTATGCATAAGGATCTACTTAGAACTTAATTGAAGCGACGATACGGCACACACTTAGCTTGGGTTACTCCGCAAGAAGTCGTCAAAATCACGCCATTTCTCATGTATTGCGCTCTACAGCTACACCTTAGTCAAATACCATTCAGTTAAGGCAGCATCAATTAGCATAAGTGCATTAGTGGCAAGCAGGATGCATATTACAGCAACAAATGCAACACGATTGCCCAAGTGCCGAGCAATTTTGCCTCCGTCGTATACACAATACGAATGGGCGCTTAATAATGCAGCTGCCGCTAAGCATGGCAGCTGTGCAACGTTTGTATGCAATCAATTAATTAGTCACCTAAGGACTGTATTGTTGCGCCGAAGGGCAGCTTGGTGGCATAACAATCAACACTTCACACTCTGTGCTGAATTGCTAGGTTTACATTTGGGTAAGCGATGTGGGTAAGGCAAGTCCTATTTATAAATGGATGTGGGCATGCACGTCTGCCAGCTTATATGGACGCGGGCGTATGTGGCATAGCAATTTGTTATTTATCTTAACGGTTGCATAAGGTTTCCCATTTAGACGAAAAGTACGATTACCTTCTGAATTTAATGTCCAAATTGGGTTTTCAAATAATTACTTTCTTTATTGAAGACAATTATCACTTCAGTTGGGCTCTTCCTTTTAGTCTTCGTCATAGTATTGTTTTATTCATTATTACAGATTATTTTGTGCTTGAAAAAACAAAACTTCTTCAATATGTCCGTATCATCGAGCCACCAATACTTCTACAAAACATATTGGGTAGTCGAAAAAGTATTTCTTTTCTTTAAGACTACCTTTACACTTCATTATATTCGTGATTGCGTGCTTCAACATTAAAAATCTAGTGATATTTTTTTGGTTTAACCACTGCAATCGTAAGTGCATCTTTCGGAAGAAAGTGCGTAAGGCTAAGTGTGAAAATCAACACCACTTTACAAACCTTTCGGAAAAATAAAACGAGATTTTACATCAAGCAAGCAGGTAAGTGCCAAACTGGAACGCAAGCTTCTCAATCGGCGGTCCATGTGTTGATCAACTGCATGGACCCTTTGGTAACACTGTTTAACAAAATAATAACATTTTATAAATTATTGTAACGGGGGAATATATGCATACACAAATATATTCTACTTTTTTCTATTGTATTCAAAGAAAAAGCTTCTCCAAAAATTTCTCAATTATTAACTCTGCTGCAAAAAAAAATTGAAGTGTTTGAAATGAAATTACAAAGTTTTTTGGTTATTTGAACCGTTGGTTTCTCAGCAACTTTTCGGTGTTACACAGTGTTCCGTACACACATTTGTTGTGAAAATTACCGCAAAGCTTTTGGCAGTGCACTCAGCATCTGAAACGAAAACAAATCTAAAGAGCTTCCTACCTACCGACCGTTAGTCTACCCTTACCTGCCAGTTTTGCTTATTTGCGCTCAAACAAACGTTGTGGCGACAAATTCACGATAAATAGCAACAAAAAATATTTATGTGCTCATACACAGCATCTGAATAGGAAACTGTAGCAAAGTCTTAGGAACCTGATGCATTCAGCAAATGTTCTAGGGATTTCATTCACTAAATATTTAAGGTTAGGCTAAGATATTGTAAAATAAATTCTTGAAGTATGCAAAATTTATTTGAAAAAAAAAACACCGTGTTGTTGTAAAACCTAACCGTATAAGGGCTACACATTTTTAAAACGGCTTCTACTGCATTTTTCTTTAAATGTCACCATTTTTGCAGAAACTTATATGAATAAGATACGTATTTCCCGAGCTTCTCCAGAATATACGAAATATATGATTTCGATAATCCTTTCCGCAGATCTCTACAATGATAAATGGTTATACCAATTTATAGATAATACATTTCCCGAATTGCGATTATATTTTTTGTTAATTATCTCTGAAAAAAACTAAAATGTAGCTTCTTTCAACAACTGATATCTCGATGTTTTCAATACACGTTTCCACACTGAATCACTTACCTCATCCAGCAGCTTAGATTTTAAGAAGCTACAACTTTCTCGCAGGGCTCTAGCCAAGTGCCATTACAATTCACACACATACATACCAGTATGTGCATCGACTTCAAGTACATAAACTCACTTACATATCAACGCACAAAAGCCACACAAAAGCCGCCCAAAAGTTGTTGCCTACCTTCATTTCCTCGAGAATACGAGTTTTTCGATTTCCTTTTACATTAGTTTAACATGGGTGCAAGCCTTGATTTGCACCCACTTATTTTTTCCATTTCGCTTGCCCCTTGCTTCTTCGCTTGCACTGACTACGTTGCTGTCTGTTGATCTCCACTGTGTTGTTTATTGTTTATGCTGTTGTCAATCGCTCACAATTTGTGATGATTTGTATGCACTTAATCCAATTGCCACAAAACAATGCCGACTTCACATACATTTGCTTGTGTGTGGACCCTTTGGTATATATGTAGGTATACAATAATTGCATATAAATATATATAATCTTTATAGATGAATGTATGCATAAATTTTTTTGGTTTTGTAATAGGACTTACAATACTTACTTACATAATCTGCTGTATTTCAGCTACCACTTGTATAGAGAGTGAGAACTTTGAGGTAGTTAATTTGAACGTAAGTATATACATACATAAGCGTATAGAAAATTTAATGCACTTATGTATAAATTTAAAAACACATCAATGATTTAAAAGTAATAGTCGGCCGCTTTGCCAAATGTGTGGATGCCATGCTATAATTCTTTGATTCCTAGGTAGTGTTAGAAAAATACAGAAAAATATCTTAATGAAATTTCAAAGATGCGTGTCTTATTGTCTGAAAAAGTTAGAAGCTTTTAGTCATACTTGTCAGAAGGAGAGTTTCAATTCGAATCACCCACTCATAGTCGTTTTATAACGTTTTCTTATTATGGTAATGGAAATATATAACTTTTCTGCGAATTTGTTCCTATAAGTGTCGATAGTGATGTGATTAGGTCGATTTGCAACACCTTTTTATCAAACCCAGCGTGAATGGCGTTAAAAGCTTCAAAGCTGGACTTTCAGTTTGAGCACACTTTGTGGATAATTTGTCATACGAAAAAGTCAGTAAGAAGTTTCAAAGCATCGAACCAAGTATTATCAATATTAATAACTGCAAGAAAACATTGCGTACCAAATTTCCACAAAAATTTCATAAATCTGTATTTTTTCCACGAAATCGAAGTAACCATATAAATAAATGATAAATCTAGTTTACTCATATTCAAAATAAAATTGAAGTATGTTACTGAAACTATTTGGTATTTTAAGTCCAGTAATTTCTTTTACCAACAATTCCACTAATTTTAAATTCAACTTGCTGCTATTCACTTTGATTCTAAATATATATTGTACATATGTATGTATGTTTGCCTTCTCGTAAATAACAATACACACAATCATTTTGTTAGACTTGCAAAGCGCTGATGCGGTTTAGCACACGCATTTAACTAATTAAATTCAAGTGTTTGTCATTTGATTTTCAACTTCGCGTTAATGCTAATTATAAGTGTAAACACTCAGGGGAGAGAGTGGTGGTGAGCCATGCCGCTACCTTTGCCTGTGAAGCGAACTCCTGTACACAGATATCAGGCCATTGCCGCACACACAGAGACCCACACAGGTGCGCAAACTAAATCAACGGCACTAAGTGAATTTGTTAGTAATTGTAGTTAACGGTAATTCCCAATTCTCGAAACAATATTTTAATTAATTACCCAACATTACCATTTATACGCTGTAACAATTGCAGACGACACACGCAAGTGCCGTTGTAAACACAAACACACACACAAACGGCACACGGAGTTGAAATCGCTTCCCTGCAAAAAGTTGTGCGTCTAATCTTGGAAAGGCGTGCACGCGGATTGCTCTCTGTAGAGTAGAATAGAGAACGAATTGGTCTACAACACATCTCTTTAGGATAAATTTAGCTATTACTTAGTCGCTTTTGGGAGCGTCTAGCTTAGGGGTATAGTTGCTGATAGATTAGTTGAATCTTTGTTAACATTTCTATTTCAAAGCTACACACCGGAATTCACGCTTTCGTACGATTTTTAAGGTTAGTCTCTTTTAGTAAGCTCTCAAGTACTCAACGGTACAACTAGTCGCTTGATGGCATAAGCACGGACAAAAGCGCACAGTTCGTTTCCAAAAAGTCTTTAGACAAATGCTCCTTTGCGACTAATCACGGACTCATCGTGGACTTGCCGCATTTTTTGCAGTAAACTCTTGGTATATACACTCGCAGCAGCATACTTTTCTAAATTAGTGTTAATTGTGGCTTGTATTATGAGCAGTGCAATTGTAATGGTGCGCCTCGTAGTCTCTTGCAAATCGTTCGTCGTCCAATCGACACGACGCCCAAAAGCATTTCACTTTCTTTTCCAAGTTGCTCATTTAACACTGGCACTGCAGCTATGTGAGAGTAAATTGTAATAATGTGGACGCGCAACTTGAATAACCTTAATTAATGCGTTGACGAAACGCTTGCATCGCTCGCTGCGCTCCAACAGGCTTGCATCTGAATTGTGCCCCGCAGCACTCGGTTTGCAGCGGTCGCCATTATTCGCCTTTACATTTTCAGCGTGTTTTCTCACTGCATTTTTATATTAATTCTCAATACTTGTTTTTCTTTGTCGCGCCATTTTCGAAACTTCACCGTCGCTGAATATATCCCCCAGATTCTTTGTCGCTTTCATTCTGCCCGTTCGTTTGTTCTTCGTGCCTGCATTGCGGTGTTCGTCGCACAATAGCAAGCTCGCCACTTGCATAGCAGTTACAATTAAAAACTTTTTCAATTCTTCGCAGAGAAATGTTCGTAAACAAAGAAAAGTTTTTAAATAACGGAAAATTTCTACAAATCTCAAATGATGGTTATATACTCGTAGCCATTTGTTGCGCATTTATTAGTTGTACTTGTATATATTTGTTGTAATTAACTGACTTTGAAAATTAGTTGCTTTAAGAACATATTATAAATCAAAGTTAGTTATTACAGTTAAGACGAAACATATATTTGGATGTTTGACCAAACAAATTTTTGTAAAAAAAATTCTCAGATAACATTTCATCTGATTTTTATTAATATCATAAAGAATGCAGTGAAGATCAGAATCATCTTAACTGAGTTCTTTAATCGGCAACAGAAGAGCATTTGAGTCAAGAAAGGTCATAACTCCAAATAAATGTTTTAATTTTTTTATTGAAAATTCATAATATTGCAAAAAATCCTAGTGCTTCCTCAAATCATTTCACTTCATCCTAATGGATGTTTTTTGGAATATTAAATTATAATTCACAGTGTTAATTTATGAAAGTCGCGAAACCTTCTTCAAATCACAAATATGCGAGTCTCCTATCTGTAGATTTAATTTCTTAAATCCAACCCCTATCAATCGTAAGGAAATATATAGCTAAAATTATGAATTACTACTTTCAATACAAAATCACAACGTAAGTTTCTCGCTTACAACAAAAAAAGTAATATTAGGTTGTCAAATATTTCCCTTCGCTTTTTTTCAATGCTTTATAAAAAGTGTAACAGTGATCGGACTTAGTTGAAATATGCGCCGCTTCGTTCGATAATCTGTTTCCATCTAGACAGCAACTTCATAATACGCCTCTCGTAGAAGCCGCCCTCCTTATTTCAGAAGAACTCGGATAGCCACTTTTCACAAGCCTCTTTTGAGTTCAACTTTACACCAACAAGGGCGTTCGCCATGGACAGGAATAGGTGGTAATCACTTAGGGCTATGTCCGGGCTATATGGTGAATGCGATAAAACCTCCCATCCGAGCTCCCCTGCTTCAAGCGGTCCAGTTGTTCGCAGTAGATGGTAGAATTAAGCGTCTGGCCACTTGGGAGCAGCTCATAATAGATGATTGCCTTCCAATCCCAGCAAACATACAGCAAAACCTGGCCGTCAATTCCGGCTTGGCCACTGTTTGGGACGATTCACCGGCCTTCGACCACAACCGTTTTCGCTTGATATTGTCGTATGCGATCCATTTTCGTCGCCAGTCACCATCCGTTTTAAAAATGGGTCGAGTTCGTTCCGTTTCAGCAGAATTTCGCAGGCGTTGAATCGGTTCAGAACATCAAGCTTTTTTGTGTATCCCGCCTTCAGCAGATGGTTTAAAATGGTTTGGTGACTAACTCCCATCTTCTGGGCGATGTCACGAGATACCACATGCCGGTCTAACTCAATTTTTTTTATGATTTGATCTGTATTCGTCGTCTATGTCTTCCACCGGCTAGCTTAACCATGGTGTCGTTTGAAATGATAGAGTACCATACTCTAAAACACCATTAATCTCACGGAACGTTTCTCTAGCGGATTTGCCTTTAACGATGGAAAACTTTAAAATAGCGCGAATTTCGGCGTTAGTGAACTTCATGTTTACAAGTCCATGACTGTTGAACGCAATATTCAAACTAATCATGCACAGCGTCGTTTTTTAGGTTATGCCATGACTTTTCAAAGATATATAGTATTGTCAGTTAGGAGATCGGTAGCGCTTTATACATAGCCGCGAAATTCAAAAGACAAAAAGGCGGAAGGCAGATATTTGACAACCTAATATATTATAACTATAAAGAAACTGGACAAAAACTTATAAAAAACTGTTTATGCATCTCCGAGCACATTTGCAAAGCTTTTGTAAGTATTTAATGTGGCTATTAGTTTTACTGTTATCTGCATGTATGATATGAAAATGATCAGCACAAAGAGTAGAAGTTAGTAAAGCCCATGTGATGTTAACAGCCACACCAAAGGAGATTTGCATAAATTTTGCAACGCAGTCGCGAACAGAACTATTATCTGTGCATTCGCTATTTCATGTTTTTGTATTTGTATACATACAGTTTCGTATATGAAAATACACAGTTTTGTATGAATAAGTCGATGGCCATGTACTGTAATCACTAACAACACCGGCTGGTCGCTAATCATTTGTTCCTGCAATGTGGATGGAAATTTGTGTATTTTACTCCTCTGAGTTCCGAGCCTAGTAATACATATACATATTTGTTATGCATATACATAGCATGTACGTGCTTCGCTTTAAATAAAGGGTACTTTTGCAGTAGTATATCTTTAATTTGAAATTAAATTCAGATTAATAAAACAAACGCAAATATTTTGGCTCTTTATGCAAGGAAAGAGGAAACTTCGCATGTTTTCAAAGACCACCATGTCGGTCTAAATTTTCCACTACTTTCTTTAGTAGTGCCAATGTTATCTCGCCGGACAATAGATTAACGAATACTAATTTCCAAATAATCAGTTTTAAATCATTATCAGGTTGGATTACTCCTAAACAAGGTAGTCCTACAGAGTCAAATAAGATGATGTATGTACATATAAAGCTTTATACGTATAAGGTTCAGTCGGTAAAAGGTCGTTCCAAAACTTTCCTTCTACGTTTTCCTTATCTAAACTACGTCATACTGTAACTTTTTCTGTATGAAAATGAGACTAAAAAATATCATAAGACTACATATCTCTAATACATTTTAATAGGCAGTTCTTCCTTATTTATATACTCCGAACTCTGATCTGACTTTAAAATGCAAGTATATAGGAAAATGTAGCAAATTCTCACGATTCTAAACATTGTGCCTTTGGAAGTCTAATTTATTATAATAAAAAATTGAAACACAGTTCATAAGTTTGACAGCTGTTTCGACAGATATCTTTGCAGTAAAGTGTATTCCTTCAAAAAAGTACCCTCTATATAGAAGCTATAATATTTCCGGTTCTTATGGGCAATAAAACTTTTGTAATTTGCTACCTGTTACTATGTAATATTGGTTATTTTAGCATTTCGATTACTGCGCGCTCTATTCGAAGGAGATAATGACTACAATTTCCCAAAAGCATTACCACTTCATGGAATGAAATGCATTTCGAATGCAAATTGTTAAGCTGCTGAGCTACAAGTGCAGCATACCAAAATATAAACATGAATCCGAAGTTTACTAAGTGAACTGAGTATTCAATGCGGGCATTGACTGCAATTGCTGATAAAATAATGGCAATATACATACATACATATATTGTTCATAAGGGCAAAGTAATCATAATTTTTGAAAACCCAAAATAATAGAATTTAATATCTTGTATGGTAATTATTTCTATCATCATACCCTCTGTGTATATAAAGCAAGCCTCGCTGCGGCTTTCAAACGCGAACTAAGTGCGTTTTCGCGACCTGAATTCTATGTAGCCAGAACAAAGCCTGCTTTATATCCTAAGAAACGCTCTTAACTTAAAAGCACTTCGGAAATAAACTTAAACGGAATATTGAAAGTGTTAACAAACTTACTTCAGAATCTGGATTCTAACAACTCTTATTAGATTAGAGGTTTCAAATTACTATTATGAGAGAAATTGAATTTATTGAATTTATTTAGTAGTAAGAGCTATGAAATAAGACGAAAAAGTAGCTAGCTAGCACTAACAATATAAATTATTACAAACAAATGATTTAAAATGCTTACACTCATAAGCTCTCGAGCGATATCAGAGAAGAGAAACGTATAAATCTCTCCTGTAAAGCGAAAATCTATTTCCCCATAATTTTGAGCTTAGAGATTTTACAATGTACTAGACTTTCCAAATAAATACACTCGATACGTAATCATACTTTTAAACTCTTCTTTTAAGTTTTTAAAATACAGATGCACATACAAAGAACATATAAAAACGGCTGCAGTGAGTGATGCAACATTTGAGCAGACGATACAAATTCTACATTGAATCATTTAGTTTGCAACAAGCTAAGCCAAGCTAACCCAATACAAATTGGCGAGAATGTTGCAAAATGCGGTGAGATTTGAAATATGTGAGAGCAAATTTGTTCATACATACATCCCTCATGGAAAACTCTCGAATGTAACTAGGCAATAGCAAAATAAGTTCTCACATGCTTTTGGAACTCACTCTAGAGTCTATAAATGTAGTATTGTTGTATTAACTATTCTAATAAAAAGTGTTATTTAATTTTTTTTTGTTATTTATTTTAATTTTTACCGCATTTAAAAACTTCTTTTAAATGCTTTAAGATACCATTCCGAGATATAAAGTGACGCATCCTATGAACTTTTTTAAACTAAGGTTAAAAAAGGATTTTTGTGATTTTGTTGTGGTGGGATAATCTAAACCCTAGAGCTTCTGCGCAATCCATTATTGTTTGCCCAAATTCGGTAATTTTTTTGTAAATTTATATCTCGTAAAATATTGGTTTTATACGCTCAGATAGCTTAAGCATTTCGAATATATCAACAAAATACCGTTTTTAGTTTCCGTATTTTACCCTAAAAACCACAATTTAGTTCGGAAAGTGAAATTTCTTCCCCAGCGCAGTCTTTCCTATGGGGTGTCCACGAACGTGTGGTGCGGCATTTGATAAACAGAGTTGTATGCAAACGAAATTCCTGGCGCGAGCAACACAAAACACAAACACCCACACACACAAACTGGAATTTGAATGGCCCTCGATATTTCATTGCTATTGTATACACTATTTTAGCCGCAACATGTTACCACTAGCTTAGCTTGTTATCGGCAGCACACCTGTGTCGCGATACAAAAATATTTACTTTAGACGCTTTTGCTAATTTATTTTTTATACGTGCATTTTGCCGGTAAATGCAAGTTTATTTTACTGCCTCTGAGTAACGAGGGCATTGTGCTGGATATGTTTTGGTATTTTTAAGCGATATAACGGATTTTTCAAACATTTTCGCTAGCACGCTGTGGGGCCGTTTAAATGTTAATAATATAAATATTTAAATATTTTGCTATGACAATGCTATTAAAATAATATGATAACCGGATTTATTTATATTAAAAAATGGTAGCTATGCCGCGAGGCACTGCATGCACGCCGGAAGGGAATCGTTAAAAATAATGTACAGCGATGATACTCATAGATGTTGGAATGCAATGCTATGATTTTTCGTCGCTCAGATTTGTTGACTCTTTAATATAAGCAATGCCTAAAGTAGTGAGTAATTGCGATAACTGGGTATAAAAAACATTAGAAATAAGGCAATCACTTTCGAAAATATAAACTTTTGAAAGAGAAATCCGCAGGTTGGTATTTGAATTTTTTATTATAAAAAGTAACCGAATACTTCTCAATTCAGTCAAAAATGTCAGTTTAGATTACTTTCTATACAACAGAAAATTCTTATTAAAATAAACTTAAGACTACAGCTGAATGTTCTTATTATATTTCACTAGGGATTCACCGGATTTTAACTCGTCTCGTCATATTGATCATTTATATATATTGAACGCTTTATCGTACAACCGTGAGGTGAACAGAACAAGGTAAGTATACTTTATAATCAAATCTGTTGCAAGCATATAAAAATTACACGTCATGACATATTAGAAATGATCGAAAAGACACAACATATCATCCCTATTGGAAAACCCGGTGTTGCATCACTATCACAGTCATTCATCACCGTCAATTGAAGCGCGTGTGCAGCTGCAACAAAACATCAAAACGCGCAGATCCACTAAATTATAGGTATCAAGCCGGCAGCATTAAGCCGTTAAGAGCAGCTGCAGTTACAATCGCTGACAATAATTTGCAGTCGCTGCACAGCGTACATATCCACATTGCACAAGCCGTTCTAAGAGTTCAAGAGAACTCCATAAGCGAGAATAAGTTACCATATTTTCGTTATCGGCTTCGCAAATGTGGAGACTACTATGGAAATGGTCCTTTACACAACATTTCAATTCAATTATATTTATAGTGTGCATCAAAAGCTACTATTACTTATTTAAAGGGTGTTTTTATAGAGATCTGGTTTTGAAGAAAAATTAAAATGAATTTAGTTTAATGCTATAACCAAGAATTAAATTCTATTGTAAAGATGCAGATTGGCCATAACGTTTTAAAAAGGATTTCAGACAAGTGACCGCCGCGGCTGTTCCGAACAAATTCCAGCCGAGAGGCGTAATTTTCAACCACACAGAACAGTGACTTTTTTAGTATCTAAAGGCGCCTCAACAATGTCTTGGGATTATTATCACTCCAAACCCGATAATTTTGTTTATTAACCTACCCATCAACCAAACGTGATATCGGTGGTCATCTCGTTTTCAGGCGATGCCGGATGGACTGACGCGGGTCTTCCTTGATACTCTGCTTCACAGCATGCAGCGCTCGAACCGAACTATTAATTTAGGAATTAGTTTTGGAAAGTTGTTCCGGAGTAAATCTGCTCATCATAAAATGACAAACCAAACAGAGTACGAATCAAGTAACAGATTTCAAAGAGATTAACTTCGAAAAAGGTATTGTCCAGTGAAAACCACACTTCTAGAGCAACACACCCGTTATAAGTATGTATATATAGTATATTCATTTATGTGTGCACATATGCTCATTCCAATAGATTTTATGATTTTCTCATCAATTCAGTACAGCCATGTGCAACAATTGCTTTGACTGTGTGCACGTCTATATTGCAAATGAATATTGCATATTGTGTGCTCTAAGCTAACAGCCAATAAAAGCCATTTTACTTTGGTACATGGTATTAGTATAGCCCAATATTTGCATTTGGCAAACTACATTTGGAATTCCTTTTATATTGGTCTATTAGTTCGACTTTCATTGTGCTCATGTAAAAGTGAGTGAAATTTTAAGCGAAATGTATGAATATATTTGTTAGTTGGAAGAATGTTTAATATTTTACATATGTACATGGTGTGCATTGATCAAATTTTTAAGGCTCGGTATCAAAAATATTTCTTTAAAATTATTCAAAACTGCGAAATCTGGTCTCCGGCTACTTTTGTTAGATCAACTGTATGTTAATTGGCTACTTTGTCCAGGTCTGCCGATAGATGAAGATGCATGCGGTCTTAATATATTAGGTCATTTTGCTCTGCTTGCACTTTTGAACCTCTTTGGATTAATTTTGAATACCTTCCATTTAGATGTATATACTTGAAAACCAGTTATTTGGCATCTAGACTCATGTAACTAGACCCAGAGTGTCCTCGTCCATGGATACTTTCGATCCATCGTGCACCATTGAATGATGTTCTCTAGTATATGCAATGAATTATTGATTATATATTACAATAATTACAATTATATTTATTTCATTGGCTCAGAGCGAATCTCTTGGTGAAACTAGTGCACTTCATGATAAAATCTTTGAATGATATTTTCCCACCGATACTATTTTAAGTTGTGATCAGCTTACCTTTGCTCTTCATCTTAGAAAGAACGATTGCAACTAAACGGCTTGGACTAAACATTTTTGTAGCTTGAACGTACTCTTTGGAAAGAACAAAAAACCTACTAACATAGTTTTTATAAGAAAATAGTTCTCGAAACGCATAGATAGGACCTAAAATTATATCACCAAAACTGCATAAAAGTGCCTTTGGTTCTGGTTGATGCTATTGCGAGTCAAACAGAGCCAAGTGAGCTATGACGATAAAGGCTGAACGGTTTAGTCAAATATGTACATAAGTGTACAAAAATAGTAAAAGCCTTAATATTTTATTTTATTTATTTATATTTATAAAAGCTTATACAATGTTAATAACATATGTACAACCTAAAACATGCAGCACTAGCTTCAGAGGTTATCGGCTGAAGCCTTAATATATAAATACATTATATACATATATAAACGAACTTCAGATGCGAACCAAGCCTTCCCAGCTCCCCGATACCGTAGAATATTTGTATGTTAAAGTCCAATTTCTCTATATTGCTCCACTTAATTACCTGTTGTCATATTTTAATAATTATGTAATACTACGGTAAGCTCTCATACGTTTTGATTTGAGTCCATAATTGCCAACTGTTTAAAAATTGTTAGGTCAACCAACCGTTAGCAATTATCTTGTATTATTATTGCTCTCTAGTGAATGCACTCTCATAAATTATACAAAGGCATTAACCACATTATTTCCGATATGGCCGGCACAAATAGATACAAACGTAAATGGAAGCACAAAGCCAGAACAAAGCATATGTATTAACACACACAAAAGCACTCATCTAAATATTGTCATTTATAGTGTTGTGCAAAAACATAGCACACACTCCATACATATTTTCAGTATTTTGCAATACGTTTTTAAATAAGTTGAGATCCATATTTGTATACGTACAAAACTTTGTTAATAATTTTAAATTCTTACTTTATTCTTCAAAATCTATGTCATCCCCCTTGGCCCTTATATCGGGTGATTTTTTAAGAGCTTGATAACTTTTTTAAAAAAAAAAAACGCATAAAATTTGCAAAATCTCATCGGTTCTTTATTTGAAACGTTAGATTGGTTCATGACATTTACTTTTTGAAGATAATTTCATTTAAATGTTGACCGCGGCTGCGTCTTGCGTTTGGGCAACTTTTTCGAGCATTTCGGCCGGAATAGCCCGAATTTCTTCGGAAATGTTGTCTTCCAAAGCTGGAATAGTTGCTGGCTTATTTCTGTAGACTTTAGACTTTAGCCCCACAAAAAATAGTCTTTAAATCGCATGATCTTGGTGGCCAACTGCCCATGCCTGGTGGAATCATTGGACCGTATTTTTTCAAAGATGCTGTTGGACGCAACGTTACGGTGAATGGCGATCGCTATCGTTCGATGCTAACAAACTTTTTGTTGCCAAAAATGGAAGAACTGAACTTGGTTGACATGTGGTTTCAACAAGATGGCGCTACATGCCACACAGCTCGCGATTCTATGGCCATTTTGAGGGAAAACTTCGGAGAACAATTCATCTCAAGAAATGGACCCGTAAGTTGGCCACCAAGATCATGCGATTTAACGCCTTTAGACTATTTTTGTGGGGCTACGTCAAGTCTAAAGTCCACAGAAATAAGCCAGCAACTATTCCAGCTTTGGAAGACTACATTTCCGAAGAAATTCGGGCTATTCCGGCCGAAATGCTCGAAAAAGTTGCCCAAAATTGGACTTTCCGAATGGACCACCTAAGACGCAGCCGCGGTCAACATTTAAATGAAATTATCTTCAAAAAGTAAATGTCATGAACCAATCTAACGTTTCAAATAAAGAACCGATGAGATTTTGCAAATTTTATGCGTTTTTTTAAAAAAAAAGTTATCAAGCTCTTAAAAAATCACCCGATACACTTCTACTAATCTTCGAATTAGTTGTTAAAGTCTATTTCCGCAATAATCTTCCAATCGCATAGCGATTCATGTTTAATGTCTTCAATTGACTCAAAACGGTTTCCCAGGTGCGCTGGTTTGAGTTTGCTGATTTGCCAGAAGTCACACAGAGCTAAATCTTACGACATTGTTTGAAAATTTCGCGAAAAACTCACGAATAATCAATGCAGTATGTGACGGTGAATTATCGTGGTGCAAAAACCAAAAGTTGTCGGACCATATATCGGCCTTGGTTTACTAAAAGCTTCGCGCAAATGATGCATAAACCTCATGTACTCGTCCTTGTTGACAAGTTGGCCAATCGGAATGGATCCGGAGTGCACCACACCACGATAAACGAAGAAAACTGTAAACATAACCTTGATTGCCACGGTATTCGGCCGATTGATCGTCTGTTTTCGGATCGTAAGCATAGATCCAAGACTCATCATTGTTATTATACGTTTCATATCATCTTAGTAGTCGGAAAGCATTGTTTCGCAGACGTTAATGCGACGCTGTTTTTCGAAAAAATTTAATGATTTTGGAACCAAATCCAGAGACGAGAACTTTTCACTTGAAATATATGAGTTTGCACGGTTACCTCGGTTATACTTGCTTAGGTTCCCTCAGAAAAGGTGCCAAGACTTTGTTCACTTAGTTTACTTAGAGTATACCAAAAATTGATGCAAGTAAGGTACCGAACGTTCAAACTCATTGCCAATTTTTCGCACATAAGGTATGAGTATAGAAACATAGAACATTGTAGCAAACCAAAAATACATATATAGAATAAGCATTGTTCAATTTAATTTAAACAATTGTAATATGTATTATTTATTGCTGCACATACATTTGCATATAAAGTTACAGACTAACTCAGCAAACTTCATTTAAACATGAATGGTTTCCCCAAATGAGCAAAAAACCTATATTAGTGAAGAAACGGTTATTTTAAGCTTCGGATATGCTGCCATCATACAAAACTTGCATAAAACTATAGTGACATCGAAATAAAGCTGCGATTTGCCACTGGACAGAGCCTTCTTGGTGCGGGCTATTTAGATAACAAATACAACAATTACAAAACTTGCTTACTGCCCTCATTTGGCATCAAATTTATTACACACAAACATATTTGAAAAAAGAAACATGTTCACATGTTACCATTTTCTAAATTCATGTTTGAGCATAAAGCTAATAATTTTGTTAGTCATAACACAATTTGATTACCACATTGATACAAATGTACTTACATATGTATATACATAATTATATTATGTGAACAAATATTTACACTTGTTCATGCACATTGTTTGTGTAGATATTATTTATTAATAATAAAGGTAATTAGGTAAATATCTGCTAGTTACCGTGTATAATTCATCGGCCGGTGTAATAGAGAAATAGATGAATTTATGCAAGTCACATTCAACGTCCTTTAAATAAATAAATTGTTGAGGCATGCACAGTCGAAGAATTAAATACATTGTAATAGAGATATGCAAATAGTATTGTGAAGATTTTCATGAGATTTTCCCGGTATTAGAGTCAAATGTTTATCTTGGGCTAATGTTATTACTAACAGCGATACAATTAGTAAAATGAATTTTCTAACATCTCAAAACGTACATTAATTGTTTCCGATTCGTTAAGTCTTTGAGTAGCAAAGCGTACTAATAACTGGTATAAATAAACTCGCATAACTAAATGCATTCAGAAAAAGTAAACGTTTTACTGCTGAGTAAAACTATAACTTATATTGGATTAAAATACATAACCCACTCAATTAAGATTTTTAATAATATCACAGTTCTCAAACATGACGAGAAGAAAATTGACGAATCGAACGAAAGACTGGTATACAATACAAAAATGGTTTAATGAAAGAGAGACAGAGCGGGAAACAGTTATGCTATTTCAATGATCCAATGATATTATAAGGTTTGCTCAAATAAACTGGAGAAGTTTGTTTTGTGATTTCACATGTAAAATTCTATACAAGACTTGCTAGAACTAACGAGCAGAGAAGTGGTCAAACGAGGTGGCAACTGGTGTACAAATAATTTAGAGGAATGCTGCTAAGTTGACAGTACTTGGCCAGATATAAATTTGCGTCCATTAACCTATGCGATTTGCAATAGAAAGGTTTCTAGTATATATGTAGTATAGGAACTTCCAGTGCAAGAATTTATTGACAAAATTTTGAATATTAGTACACATACATACTATATATGTTTATTTCTATCAATATAAGTCAAACTTTTCAAAATACAATTAAATAATATTTTTAACAAAGCAGCTTTTCATTTTCTAAAGTTGTACCTAGACTTGCAAGCTGAGGGCCAAATGCGTGAAATGAATGTGTGAAATGAATGTACTGCTTTTGTATGAGCCATCAATTTCATGAGAAATGCCATAAAAGCACTTCTGGTGATGCAAGAGGATGACCAATTGCGAAGATGATCAAATTTGTCTTTCCTTTGTGCTTATGTATGTACATATATAAAAATATGTTTGAATATAAAATCAAATATTTTTATTAAAATACAGCTTGACTTCATGGTAGTAGCTAGCTGGCAAAACTAATCGACTACTATGAGTATACACACATACATACTGTGTGTATTTCTATTTCAAGGAATCAATAGCTGGAGGTAAGCAAACTATACTCGCATATCGGTTGCAAAGTAAAGCAATACAGATTTCGCTTGCAGAAAACATCTAGAAGGCAAACAAATGCAACTGCAGGAAATTTATCAGCATTTAAGAAAAAGTAAACGCACACACACACATTAAAGGGCTCACAACCATAGGTGCGGTTTATAAGTGTGCTGAAATCGATACCAAACTTGTATGCATGTGAGCGTGTGCGAAGCAAATGAAAACGAAAACTTTAGACAAAATTGAAGCAGCGAAAACAAAAATAAACAAAAGCTTATATAGTGAAGGGCGACGACGAGATGCGACCGATCGCATGAGGTGTTAACAGTGGTTTGATTGCATGCTGTGTGATAATTTAGTCCACCGGAAATGACAGCAAAGGCAAAAGCCAAGCGCAAAAAAGCAATCGATGAAATGAGAAAATCCCGTGAAAAAACTGAAACAATACGGTATAATCAGATGAAATAAAAATAAATAATTGAAATGCGCTCAGAGAAAGTGCATCTTTTTTAATTCATTGCTTAATTGAATAGAAAATTGCTTTCGCATGTAATCATGAAATTTATTTTAGAAAAAAGGAATTGCATAAAAAGCCGCACTTACTTTTTATTTTCGTTTAATTATTTGCCATAGAATGTGGATAAATAAAAAGCAAAAATGAGATTCCAGAAAGGCTTAATAATTCAATAATAATCTTTAGACGCCTCTGCAGTTTATTACTAATAGGGCTTATGTGACTCTGGAGCGTAGATAAATGATCTAATCGAGTTTTTTTCCAGAGCAAAAATAATGACAAAATAAAAGAGGCGGCTTAAAAAAAATAATAATCTCTATCTATAACTTTTTCAAAAAGTAGTAGACATTTGAAGTTAAATTCTTGTTGCTAAAAATGTACTTATAGCAGATAAAATATGAAAAACAAAAAAATTTTGGACTTTTCTGTATTTATTTTCGAGTAATTCAGTGAACAACAACAGCACGAGTCATTTTATGAGCCCCCAAAGACCACTTCAAGCATTTTTCCAGCTTAAAACACCAAAGGTCGCATAAAAATTTAATTAACGCACTGCTAATTAACTAAAAACTAAGTGGTTATAAATATACGCGCTTAAATATTTACTTTAAAATGTAAAATGTTGCTTCTCACAGCCAGTAACGCATGCCGTCACGTGCCTTCTCCGCCAACACCGCATTCCAATTAACTGCAGTCTACTTCCTTTGCTAAAAGCAAGACAACAACTTCAAAAGATTATCAGGCGTTTCTTCGTTTTTCCTTGAATTTCTTACCCTCACCGGTGTTGATTAAATAGATGCGCAGTTGCTTGCTCATGCAACATGGTGCATAATCCTTTATTAGTGCGGTTGCCTCATGAGAATGGCAGTGTTTTAAATGCAACTGGAAATGTTGATGCAATGACAACTGATGAGCAGGCTTGGAAAAATGCAAATGCGTACAAAACCAACGAGAAAATATAAAAAACAAATACACTTCCATGCTCGTAACCGCCCGTTAGTCGTACACTTGCTATGTACTATGCTTCCGTTTTAAGTATTTTCAATTTGTTGCGTATACGCCTCCCCTTTCTGCGAACGTGTGTATGTTCTAGCATATAGACTTGTGCATTTTCTGTAGGAAGCTTCCGATGTGCTCGTTGCATTCTTTTCTGTGAACGAAAAAATTACTCACAGTATTTTCCGTTAATCAAAATCACGGTTTGTTTTTTACTCTCAGAAAAATATCAAACGATGGTATTATTTTGGAAATATTAAAAAATCGTTAGACTGTTTCATGGTTTCAGTTAAGCTTTAAAAACTTTTCAGGGTAAGAGGTTAAGTTCGGTTGTAATACAAAAAGCTCCTTACAAGAACTTTGTTTGTTGTCAGTTTGTATGGCAGCTAGACGCTATAGTGATCCGATCTCAACAATTTCTGTGGAGGTTGAACCGTTGCCTTGTACAATAATCCATGCCAAATTTCGTGAAAATATTTCGCCAAACGACAAAGCTTTCCATGCTAGCTCTTGATTCCGATTGTTCAGTTTTTATAGTAGCAATATGCTATAGTGTTTCTATATAGACGGTTCTTATAAATGAGCAACTTCTCAGAGAGAAAAGGAAGTGGGAAAATTTTCAGATCAATATTTCAAAACCTTACGTTCATGGCTCACTCGACTTAGCCGTCACACTGAGCATTTATAAACATAGTTTACAGGGTCTCTAGATTTTCGTTTTGAGTCTTATACACATCGTGCCAAACTTAATATATCAAGTTCAAAGTTTAATGATGCTCAAATTCAAGGAAGTACCAACAGAACTCACATATGTTAGCTCTCCCTTGAAAAATAGTCCGTCATTATTCGGTAAATAGTTAATTTTGTCGAGTTGACAAACCTTGCCTAGAAACCAGTAACATTTGTCGTGGCAACGCCAATTAAAATAGTGCTACACGGCGTATTAGTAACATTACTAGTACTTTTATGCTACAGTATTAGACATCCGTTGGATTATTTTTGGCACGCACTATACATACATATATGTGCGCGAACTAGGTATTTTAACCGATTTTTGCCCGGCTTTGTTGCGTCTGCTTGCCAACAACTTCGGAAAGGGCGCGTAAATCTAATTAACTTTTGCTTGTCAGGCGCTTGTGGCGCAGCTGGCAGATGAGCAGCACGAAGAAGCTGCAGTATAAGCGCGATGTGAAAGGCTACATGAATAGACAATAAAGAACTTTACTTCAATAAGTCGATAAGCTTGGCTTTGGCTAAAAAGTTCAAAAGGCTATGCTGCATTCAACTACTTCTAAATAAATGTATAAGTATAAATATATATATATATATACTATCCGCTGTTATTTTTAAACACATTGTATGTTGCAAATACAAAGGATTTTCTTAGAAATTGAGAAATTGCTACGCTAAGATGGCGTGCTTACATTTAGGTGTTAACGAAATTGGGACAACAAAGCGGCAGCTAAGTCAAGAATTTTCAGCTGAGAAGCTAATTTCTAACCCGCTGCAGCTACAAGTAAACGTTTTACATGAAATACTTACATGGCTTGGATGAAACTTTAACAAATAAACGGATTTATTAACTACTTCTATCGAGAAGAAAACGAAATATTTAACAAAGCAAAAATTAGATATGCTAAGAAAGTCCGCTTGCGGTAAGGTTGACGCCAAGTACTCCAAAATACACTTGGCTATGCTGCAACTAAAATGTCGAAATTAACCAAAACGCAAAGCTAAAAGCAAACGTTCATCCTTGCTTTCGTCCTTATTTACAGCAGTAAATTTTCTGCTGATTGAGTTTTCTCCGAGCGTAAAAGAATGCTTAAACTTTCTCTAAAATCTCTTTTTTGGTTGTACATGTAGTACAATGCATGCCAAAGTGCTTGTAGAGCAAGAGTTCTGCTTATAGAAAATTCGTTAATTTATACAGAACGTTTTTGGTAACAACAAGAAATAGTGTGTAAACTAAATTTACTTTTACTCAAGTACAGCAAGGTCATGTTGTTCGGAACTTTACTCACAAAAACTGCTCCCAGCGACTTGTCAAAGTTTGGAATGTGCTTATTGCTGCACTGCGGTTGTACATTTCGGTGCGGAGCATTAACTGGTTTCCTGGTTGGAATGTCCAAATCAAAAGTGTAATTAGATGCTGAAAAGTGTATTCAGCTTAATTGGCAATGACATATTTTTTAGAGCGCGGTCTACCTCTTGATGAAAAGCTGAATTGATTGCAGCGCCTTTGTCAATTCATTTAAGCTGTTTTGATAGAATTCAAAGCTTATATCGCTCAACCGATTTTTTTATATCGCACTTAGTATAATTATTATTCCATCTTATGTTTTGAAACCACAGAATAGCCGTTACTATCCCATTAAGATCTTTTTTGCAATGTGGCGCCAATTGGAGATTCCAAGCGAATCCAGGTCCTTCTGCACCTAGGTTGTTCAACGTAGTGGATCTCTTCCCCTACCTCTGCTACCCCCGGCGGGTACTGCGTCGAAAGTTTTCAGAGCTGGAGTATTTTCTTCCATACGAAGAACTATGTCAATGTCATCGTAAGTCTCAAACAGCTCATCATTCCATCAAATGCGATATTCGCCGCGGCCAATGCGCAAAGGTTTTTCTCGAAATCTTCCTTCTAGATATCTTTTTTCAAAATAATATAAACTTTTCAGCTTAGACGGTATTAAAGCTATGAAATCGACAGTTAGCCAGTGCTGGGTGTTAGTAAAGTGCTGCGTTATTTGTGGTCTACCAACGGTTCGCCTTAGTGCCAAACTAGCCTATTCAGTTCAAAATTTTTTTCTGAAATATTTTCTCTGTAAACTAAATAAATATTTCGCTTAATTCTCACTCATATGTATTTACTTGCTTAAAGAAATATTTTTGAATTTATTATCACTCTGTAGCAACTCCTCTGAGAATATTGAAGACTTTAGACCATGGGCCGATTGCTGAGCACGTGGGACTACTTACATACTACATTACAAATGTATGAGTATTTCACTGCGTTCACACACAAATGCATCTAATCATCGACCTACATTAGCCACTCCCCTTAATTATTTTTATTCTGATACATAAGAAGTAAACTTGATGCTTATATGCACATATTATATACACATACATATTTGCTGATTGTATGGCATTGTATACGCCTGGGTCTAATTTATAGCCAACAATATTCTTTTATTAAATGCTAAAAGAAGAAGCAGTGTCTTGTGAGTATGTATAACGTATGTAAGTTCGTTTATCCCAGATTCAAAGTGAGTACAACTTTTAACATATTGGCAAATATATTTGAGCACACACAAATGCATTAGCAGATACACACCCGCATGGGCGTTTACCGTCAAGCACACGTATGCACACACACACATTGTCAAGCCCCTGGATAATGACAATAAAGGAAATTAGCATGAAAGCTAACTTGTGATGTGGAGAGGGGAGGTCTGATGCACAGTTGACCAACTACAGATGAGGGTGATAGTACCGTAAGCGTAATTGAATTGCGGTTATTTCCGACCGCGCACTGTTTTATTGTCGCCGGGCGGTTTATATGCATATTACGAATGCCTTCATAATATGGAATGCACCATATTTTGAATGTATGAAGATTGGTTAAGGTATAAATATTGTACATATATTTTGTGGTAATGTGTTCATTGGCATATTTTTTCGTTGTTTACTTCTATAAATTTGTATGTAGAGATAGTATTTCATTCATTGGAAGTAGTGATATGATAAGAGAAAGTGTTCTCATAGGAAAGAAAAAATATTTCTTTGTCAGGGGTGATATCTGAAAATATTTGGAAATGCTAAAACTAATACTACTAGACAAATATTATCGACTTCCTTTTGCACCTCGAAAACACCACATAGCTTACGAAAGTACGGCCCCAAGTGAAACATATTACCATGATTGGTAGCATCACAAGATGAATAGTTTTACCATAATGGTATTCAAGTTTTGCCAGAAAGTTGGAAAAAAGTTGTGACTAGCAATAAGCAATACTTAGTGAACAAAGAACCAACAACAATTTGGTTAGTGAGAATAAATATACGATCAGTCAAGGCGAGGTGAAGCTTGTGGATCCCCGTCAAACGTGTTTATAATGACGCTGGGTGTTTTCGACTGACTAAAGTAGTGCAAACGGAGGATGGAGTCATGTGTAGAAGTTCACGCAAGTGAGAAAAGTTCTCTGATCGCCATTTACTTGGGAGTGGCCAGAAACGATTCTTTTACATATGACTCAAGCAGCTCACGACTGTTGAAGTTGTAGATTGTTTCGTATATTTGGGAACCAGCATAAACACCACCAACAATGTCAGCCTGTAAATCCAACGCAGGATAACTCTTGCCAACAGGTGCTACTTCGGACTGAGTAGGCAATTGAGAAGCAAAGTCCTCTCTCGACGAACAAAAACCAATCTCTATAAGTCACTCATAATTCCCGTCCTGCTATATGGTGCAGAGGCCTGAACGATGACAACAACTGATGAGTCGACGTTGCGAGTTTTCGAGAGAAAAGTTCTGCGAAAGATTTATGGTCCTTCGCTCGTTGGCCACGGATAGATAGATATACGACGACATTGACATAGTTCAGCGAATTAAAAGACAGATGCTACGCTGGCTAGGTCATGTTGTCCGAATGGACGAAAACACTCCAACTCTGAAAGTATTTGACGCAGTACCCGCCGGGGGAAGTAGAGGAAGAGGAAGACCTCCACTCCGTTGGAAGGACCAGGTGGAGAAAGACCTGGCTACGCTTGGAATATCCAATTGGCGCCACGTAGCAAAAAGAAGAAACGACTGGTGCGCTGTTGTTAACTCGGCTATAATCGCGTAAGCGGTGATTACGCCAATTAAGAAGAAGAAGAAGAAGAAGAAGAAAAATCGCATATTTTAATTTAAATTACATTCGCGACTACCCAAATTCTTAACCTATTAAAAGCAATTTTAACTCAATTAGTTGTTGGCAATTTGATTGATTTATCATGTTTTTTATTAATTTTCATTACTTTTACAGACACATTACTTAAAAATTATTTGCATGATTAACAGCTGGCAATCGAATAAATTGTAAATATAAACCAATGGACGCTAAGCGTAAATACAATTCACTACAGCTACAGTCCATGCCGCCTACTTGTCTCAACTTTATCGAACATTAAGCAACAACTATGGGCGCAAGCTCTGCGCAATCCAATCTGTATAATCGGCGACACGCGTATATACCGCCGGCCAACCTTCCAGACCGCAACGATTGCCAAAAGATACAACACCCTCAAGGTACCAGCGATTCTGAGCAGTTTGGCGCATTAACGGACCGCCGGAATCACCATCGCAACTATCTTTGGAGAACTCACCGCCCGCGCAGAGCTGCGACGTAATCAAATTGACATTTCGTGAGGAAAATTTACGCGCGCATGAATCATGATCCACCACTGGCACGGCCAATTCTTGCTTGACATTGCTCTGGCGCGCTGCCGCAGTTGAGCGCACAAACAGCATACATTTAAGGACCAACGATGGCGAAGCATGGCGCATGTAAAAATAAAATGAAAGCAAACATTATAAAAGATGTCACATTGAACAATGAAAATATACAAGCGTAAAATGTAAATCTATACTTATACATTCACTACATAAAATGGGCCGTATCATTATGTCTGCGTGTGTGTGGGTGTGTGTAGCTCAGCCAGTAGTGGGTCGAGCGCCCGTGCTCGGCAACATGCATACGCCTCCTTTACAATTTACTACTTTCACCCAACTGACTACACACTCACACACACATACACACTTTTATTTTCGCTTATCTCCATATTTATATAGTTGCTGCCGCTTAATACACACTTACCCAATAACGTACGCCCCCAGCCGGCTACTGTGAGCAGCTCACCCACATTGATGGCTTGACGTGTGCTGGCCAACGGCAGGCAAACTGGCCTAATGAAATCCGAGTATGTCACGTCCGCAGACATTCGTATCAGGGCGATGTCGTGATGACGGTCATTGTTGTTGGGTTCGTACTGTGGATGTGGGATCACCTGTTCGTAGCCCATTTTCACAACTTTGTTGTTGCAATCGTCTTGTATGCAATCGATTTCCTTACTGATATCATACTCGCCCAGATGAATCGACGACCTGCATATGGTGCGGATTGTGGATTGCGAAATTTCCGGTTTGACAACGGTCGCAGATAGCGGTAAGGTGGTTTGCGGGGTTTTTTTGTTGCGGATTCGCCAGTTCACATGATGGTAGTGGTGATGCGCAAGCATCGGAAACCCATTCGTTCGTGTGTAAATTGAAAAATGCGAAAAATAAAATGAAATTAAATATAAATTAAATAAACTGTAAGTGACGTTATTGTTTTTGCGAAATGATGTGTGAACTTAGCCTGAATATGCTGGGTATTTCCGTGTGTAAAGGGTGGTTCACGTGCTTGTAACTTACTTTTTTGATAAAGTTATATTTTTACGACCTAAAATATTTTGCAGGGGTAAGGTATGTGTAGCTTAGCATCACTAAGTAACAAAAAAAATAAGTGTAATTAAATTTCAAAAAAATGTAAGATTTATATTTACGCATATTCATTAATACAATAATATTAAGAGGTCTAAGACTCAAGATAAGCTTTTGAGGTATGCAGAAAACTTTAGTTTTTTATTACTGAACAGGGTTTACTGAATTTTCCACGAAATTTGTAGCACATTCAAGCAAACATCGGAAACTCTATTAAATATACACTCGTGGCCATGCAAACCTTACCGCTATACTTTTTTAAATTTTTTTTCCGACTTTTTCACTCGTTCGGAATTTTTTTCAATTTTGTTTTTTATGTTTTTAGTAAGCATAAGTAAAGTAAATTATATTATCTAATAATAATTATAGTTTTTAATTTATTACGTTTAATGAGTAAAACACAAATTAGCTTCTCTGTGCTTTTGCCGATTTTATTCTTTTTAAAGTGATTCACCGACTAAACTCCGTGTTTCAATTACAAAAAAAATAGATTAAAGTAATAATTTCAATAATAGTGGAAATGAAATTGAATTAAAAAAATATATAATTTTTTCATCGCATGTCACTCTCTTACATTCTGAGCTCCTTTTGTAAATCACAATCTTTTAATTGATTTATCAATAGCTGAATGTGTTTTGTTTATAATTTTAATATTTTTGATTAATAACATGTTACATCTTACCGCAAAAAGTACCGCTATAAAGTCTAGTCAAATATGTACAATACTTGAAAATTTTTAGTGGTAAGGTTTGCGTGGCCACGAGTGCATTTATATAAATATTTAGCATAACGAGTTGAGTCGATTTTGCAATGTCCATCTCCGTCCAAAAAGCTGCTCATTTGTCACGAAATTAAGCATGGGTTGTTGTCTAAGGTAATAATGCAATCTACGAAGAAATTTTTCAGATCGGAGGAGAGGTACCACACAAACTGAATGAACGCAGTCAATCTTTTGTAAGGGACCTTTGGTATTTGCGAGGATTATTTGGCCTCGCTGAAATCGAAGTAAACGTTTCTTCCTAATTTCCATGCAGTTGGGAAGAGAAGCTCCAGTTAAGTTGGACAAAATAGTGTATTAAAGAATCCCACATCCCATAAAGTGAATCTGTTCGAGACTTTTACACGAAAAAACCGATTGGACTGATTTGAATGAAATTTCAATAAATTTAATTAATATTGATCTCAAATTGGTTTGTACCTAAGCATGGTTGCAATTTAGTATCCCTTACCTTACACCCTTACCTACGCACAAGTTTAATGATTTTTATTTTTACAATCGATTATTTGCCCAATGCTTTGTCGTTGTTATGTCTTAATGAAGTTAGTTAAGCATATTGTTAATTACAATGCCATTGTGTAGTATAATTGCGCTAATCAAGGAAATTATATTACTTCTCACAAAAAAACAGTTATGTCATCATTACCATAAAGGAAACTAGAAATCCGCATTATTTAATAATATTAATACTTTTGTTATACCATTTGTCCCATCATAATGAATTCAAATCCTTAAATTCTTCTGAAAGTATCACACTTCTTCAATCAGGAAGATTTTTGTCAAATTATCCGCATGCATAATTACCATACAAAATACACTGATCAGCAAGAAAATTAGTACCGTGCCTGCCTGCCTTATATTTATGGCATACGCGTGTGAATTTAGCAAATTTACCATTAAATTGAGCACTGAATAAATTAAATGAAAATAGCAACTGAGCAACTGCACGGCAATAAAGAACGAGCTTGATTGGCCACCAATTTCGATCTATCGTTTTAAAATTGCATAGCAAATTAAGCAAATTTCTATGGGAAGCCTTGATTATCTCGCTCTCGCAATAATCCATTTGGAAATTATTTGTGAAATTAAACAGAAAAGCAGAAATTGCACCCAAATATGTTTATAAGCCATTAAATTATTACGAGCATTTGAGCAAAGTTCCCACATACACATGAAAATATGTTTATGAACTCTTTAAGCCGCTTTTATGCAGGCTCATCTAAATGGCAGTGTACTTCTGTTAGCTTGGGACCCATCTATTATGCGCTTTAAAGGGGATAACTTTAATTGTCTGCCATTAGAAATCCACACAATTCGATTATGTGCGATACCAACATATTATGGTCTAATAACACTAGTTTACAGTCATTTGGTGACTATGATGTTAGAGGCTATTTCTGGCTAATTTTGGGTTGATGAAACCGAAAATGATAGTAAAAAATTTCTGACAATTTTCTGGGATTTTTTTGTGTTTTAGTCAAGGAGTAAAGGTGACAAACCACCACCATTTACTAACATGAGAAAAATAGCTGTATGTGATGGAAAATTTTTGAACTTAAATTCGACATCAGGACACCTGAAATACCCCACAGAGCTCTTAACACATCAGTCGGCAGTCGCAGTCGCAATGATTCTTTCGATTTCTTGAGTAGTGTGAATTTGCTCTCGTAGCTTTATATGGTTAAGCACAAAAGCATTCGATTAATATTAATTAATTTAAAGTGTATTGATTAAATCTGTGTGCTGTGAGACGTTGATTTTATGCCACAAGAAATTCGGGTTATAATTACATGAAATCGATTTCGCTAATGCTATTGTTGTTGATGTGACCGCAGGAAATAAGTATGAAAGCTTCTGAGAAATGCCATTAACTTGGGTTGTTATAAGCCTTTAGCTATAGATTTTGCACGCCGTGACGTATGAGTTACTGATATTTCATGAAGAGTTATAGTGAATAAAAAAGCAAAAACAGTGGTTCGCTCAGCTAAATATTCATTATTAAAGCAAATAAAGCATATGTATAAAGCAGATATTGCCGCTATTGAACTTTGTTTTCCATAACATACACATATATTCCCTATTCGGTGCGTATTATGATTTATTTGAGAAAAAAGTATCGTCATTGACGACATTGAACATCACCTTAGCAATGGCACTAGCACGAATGAGCAAATTTACTTACATCTCAGCTTGACAGTTTCATTAGCAAGGTTAAAACCAAATATTTTTAAGTTATACAATACACTGTTGCGTCTTTATAGAGTCTTGGAAAATACAATGGCAAACAATGCGTATTTCCATGAATTTTATCATTTTGCCAGCATTCTTGACTTATATATTGCATATACTGTTATTTACGGAGCTTTTCAAAATAAAATATTTAATCTTAAGGTAAATAGCTTATAAGTGTGTATTTCTTGCTATAAAATCTAACAAAATATTTACCAAATTCCACGAACTAAGACTGCATGATTGAACGAACACTGTACACACACACAAGCACAAAAATCGAAAATCAAATTGCCGCAGAAAAGGATTACCGTTATTTTAGAAGGCAAACGTATCGGTTGACAAAATTATAGATACTCGCTTTTGTAGGTAGCTAAACAAAAGTTCACACAATTACGGCTACGGCACACGAAGAAGTATTTGTATACATACATATGTTAAGATATGTATATATAAGTATGTAAGTGCATATTAGTGTGTAATATATTCCATAAATATGCCAGAGCACGTCTACTTACAGTGGACCAATTTCCGTTTCGATGGCTCCCACAACACAGTGACCTGCTGTCAGCACATAGCGTTGATTTATCAAACTGCCGCCACAATTGAGTATAGGCTTGCCATTCTCTGTGTAAGTAGGCGCAGGCAAGTGCGAGAATAACAAGAAACAAAAACAAAAACAAAGAAGACGGTGTGAGTATGAAAGGCATTGAAATTCAAATCAATAACGGCGATTTAATCTACAACAAACAAGAAATAACAACATCAGCAGCAGCAGAAGCAAAGCAGTAGGTTGCCTCCCCCACCCCTGCAGCTATAAAGCCACACATAATACATGTACACTTACTTTGTATGTATTCGAGCAACACCATCCATGGGTACTGATCCAGTGCCGTGTCTTTGCCATTGTAAATTTTATCATTCAGTGAAGTTGGACCACATTCTGGCGGCACCGGTAGCACATTGCCTCTACCATTGCTCGGCGTTGGTGGATTGACAGTCGATGGGCGACGCGTTGTCGTTGTTGTTGTTGGCGTTGGATTTTCGCCATCATCCGATGAATCGTAACCTTTATCAGGCGTACAACAGACGTACGGTGAACGTCCATAACCGTTGACGCACTGAGATTTCTGCAAGAACTCGCGATCCGCTGCCGCTAAGTTGTAGCGTTGTACTACTTCAAGCAGGCTGGGGCATTCGTAAATGGAGACACAATAACCCACTTTGGCATTCGGATTGCGACAGCGTGCTAATCAAGTATAAGAGTTGAGAAATGTATGTGTGTGAGTGAGCGTAACTGTATTTAAGAGCATGCAAGAAATGAGCTAAAATAAGAAAGAGCGCACGAAATTTACGAATGGTGTGCTGTTGAGAGCGCAACTCACGCGAGTATAAAAATAAATGAGAAAATTTCCCAAAATGCTTCGGCACGTGCACGAACCACTTTTGAGCGCAGGCAAACGACGATAAGAAAAACGACAGCAGCAGCTGGGCACTGCTTGCGGAACAGCATCTGTGCGCTGCTTCCGAATGCCACCATTATACGCTACGCTCCAGTCAAGCACCCTCCCATCGTGTATTGTCGTTGGCGTTGTCGTTGGCGTTGTTAGTATGACAGTGGCAATGGACTCAACTAAAAACAGCAATTCGCATTGATTGCATTGAACTTTGGCTTTGTTTGTATCATATTTTTGTTATTTGCTTAAATCGGTTTCTTCTCTTTCCGTTTCTTTTTTGGTTCTTGTGTTTTTGTGTTTTTTTTTTTCATTCACATCCCATTTGTTGCCCTTTTTGCGGCTTTCATTTGCCTGCTATTACCCGCGCCAATGACTCACCGACGGTGGGATTGGCGATGACACCGACCGACACTGAGCTAACACAAACTAGCACGCCAGCCCAGCAGCCGCAGCAACAACAAAAACAACGACAAAAATAAACCATTTTATTCAACTCAATTACACTCGCAACTTTATGTTGTAAGATTACTTGTAATGATAATGCCGAAGTTAAATACAGAAGAATTATGAGTAGCTGCTGGTGCATGGCCTCTGTGTACTGAAGACTACCGTCTTCCACTTATACTATTATGGGCGCGAAACAAAGAAGTGAAAACGAAATGAATAGCGTTTTCAGATTGAAAGTAGTAAATGGTGAATGGGCATTAAGGCGTATGACAGGACATTTATATCGATCGTGTGGCTGTAAATTAGCTTGTTTCAGGCAATAAACACAAATTAACGGTTTCTCCGATTAGCTGGCACCTAGTCATTGCTTCAAATGTGGGTATTAACTGCTTTATTTTATCTCAGCAGCTCTAAAAGTGCGCCAAATCACATTTCGTGAGAAATTTACGCTATCGAAGCAGCATTAATTATGAAAGAATTTCACATTTGCATGACAGATTTGGTAGCAAGAGACCTTATTTACTTGCCTGAGATTGGTTTAGTGAGTTTGAAGGGTTTTAAAGAAAATTTTGCGATAAATTCTGCTTTATGATAGCATTAGAAAGAGCTGGCATGGGGCAGAAAGGTATTATTTTTACACGATTTCTGGAAATTTTAACACATAATACAAGCATATATACAAGGATTTATATTTATTTTAATCATATTTCAAACTTTGAATTTATGTGTGCATTAAATATTTCTAATGACTTGGGGCAATTCGAAAATCTCATACAAAATATGTTCGGATTAGCGTTTTAACTTCGTCAAACATGAACAGATTAATTTAAATGGCGGCAAATTTTAATCTTACGCTAATTTTATGACACCCTGTACAATTAAGCCACATCATATTAAGCCCTGTCCACTTTGATGGCTTAAAGCTTATAGCTGCTGCCAAATGGCTTTCGATTTGAGTAGTAATTTTGAGTATTAACAGTGAGTAAATTTTATTTTAACACAAACTCAGTTATATTTTCTGGGTGTGATCAAATGTAATTTGGTTTGTGATATATGCACTTTAGGTAGGTAGATTGTTCAGTTCGGTGCATGTGAAAGTGGTTAGTCAGTTATTTGATTATTGCATTAGATAGTATCAAAATTTAACATGAGCTTCTTCAATATATTTTTTAGTAATTGATCGAAGATTTTTTCTCACAAATAAATATTTTTTAGAAACAATTTAAGGACGCAATTTTGGTCAAAAATCGTTCTTTTTTTTTGAGAAACCGCCATTTTGTCAAACAATTATTTTGCTTATTTCTTCAATTAGTTACCAGATTTAACATCATTTTCATGAAATCTGTTTGGTTTTTTAATTGCAAAGCATCCAGTTCAGAGATATAGTGTTCACCGCCAAACGGCTTTTTTGAGAGATGCTTTCGGATATCAGCTGTAGTTTCTTTCCAAATAAATATTTTTACTAATACTAAACTGTGGATTACAGTTAAAAGCTACCGTAATGTGTGTACAAATTTTTGAATCAATAAATTTAAAATTATTGTAAGAAAAAAATTGTGGAAAATTCGTTTGTTTCGGCCTTCTGTATATAACCCCTTAAGCTCATGTATTGATGTCCCTATATCGATATCGATACACTTGTGATTTTTGATAACATTTTTGATTTTCTCCTTAAAAAACATAAATAAATATATATGCATGTGTCAATAAATCCTCACTTTTTCAGTTAGAGAAATAAATATGCGTATTTTAAAGCTATTGTTCGGTCAAAAGATTCGGTTTGAAGATATTAAGTTTATTTTTCGACCGGTTAAATTTGATATTTATGTTCATTTAGCTAAAGTTTTTGTTATACAAGTTTGATAATTTCAAAAGCACAAAAACAATTTGTATTCTCTTGCTAATAGCCATTTACTGTTTTTGATTGTACACACGGACATATTGCTATACCCAAAACTCTCTTCTCACTCAATTAAAAAAAAAGTTTAGTAGCTGCTATTGTGTTTTCAAATTACTCTTCGATAGGCTTATGAAAATTGCTAAATCTATCTACGAAAATCTGATATCTCATCACAAATAAATGCATTTTCGCTAAATTAATTATTTTCACAGTTCGTTCAATTTAATTGAACTGAAAATATGAGTAATTGTCACTCGCACAGTACAACACAATTCATTAGGAATTTGCATTCTTTTAATTAACGAAATATGTGATATATTCGAGCATGAGGACTCGAAATAAATAGCAATGGTGGGAGAATTACTGGTGAAACTAAAATGCTCCAACCGCATTTAGATCTGTACTAAACCATATACAAATGGCGAACCTGCGATTTTCCAAATGATTTTTGTTCTTTTGTTTTTGTAAAATATATTGAAGCTAGAAACAGGTGAAAAATATTTCGTTTAATGGTTCCATACCTCCCAATAGTTCTCTATTTTTTGTTGCCTTGACATATCGTTTACTACCAAGTACTGTTGTATATTACTAAATCGAATATTGCTGCAGGGGACTGATAATTATATAAAGTTAATTTAACATGACTCCCCATTGTACTTTACGTTAGAGGAAATACTTTTTAATATAAGAGTGCTATGTTGAAACGTGTTTGCCACGTGTTTGTAACAGCCAAAATGAGTTTCCGGAGACCTTATAAAGTACATCCTCTTTTTTACTGGCGTGGACAACGCTTAAGTTGTTATAGCCGAGTTCATCGTTCCATCGAATGCGATAATCGCCGTGGCCAACGCGCAAAGGACCGTAAATCTTCCGCAGAACTTTTCTCTCGAAAACTCGCAACGTCGACTCATCAGTTGTTGTCATCGTCCAGGCCTCTGCACCATATAGCAGGACGGGAATTATGAGTGACTTATAGAGTTTGGTTTTTGTTTGTCGAGAGAGGACTTTGCTTCTCAATTGCCTACTCAGTCCGAAGTAGCACCTGTTGGCAAGAGTTATCCTGCGTTGGATTTCTAGGCTGACATTGTTGGTGGTGTTTACGCTGGTTCCAAGATAGACGAAATTATCTACAACTTCGAACTTATGACTGTCAACAGTGACGTGAGAGCCAAGTCGCGAGTGCGACAACTGTTTGTTTGATGACAGGAGATATTTCGTCTTGCCCTCGTTCACTAAACTATGACGAACATTTGTGCATATTAATGATCAATGTGGCCCGTTGAGTCGATTTAGCAATGTTTTTTCTCTATCCGTCCGTCAGTATATACGAAAACTAGTCCCACTGTTTTAAAGATATCGACTTGAAACGTCACTTTCGCATCAAGAAGCTGCTCATTTGTCGAAACCGCCGATATCAGGCAACTTCGCACATAGCTGCCATACTAACTGGCCCATAAAAATCAAGATAAAACTGTGAAGGAAATATGCATAGCTTCGGTGCAGCTAAAGTTAACTTTTTTCATATTTTCATGAATACATATATTGTATGTTGGGAACCACAGTGAACTGTAAAGCACAGTATGCGCTGGCATAAAACTTTCAATGATAGAAACTTTTAAAAATCGCTTTGATATCGAACAAAGCTGTAAATATTGAAAAAAAAATTATTAATGCGATGTAGGATTATTTCTGTTTTGAGTTTTTGACTCAATTTAAATCTCACGCTCACTAAAAATGTTCTCGTGAATGAACCTGGGCAAACGAAAATAATTGTAATCAGAATTATGCAATCTTCCATTATACATAAGCACGAGAATATTAACATTATTAACGGCGCTTTACTGTATTCTTAATTAAATTAAGTGCCCAATTTTGTTCCATGCAATTTTTATCACATTTAAATCTGCACGTAAATATGCTTTTTGTGGAAAGTTGGAACAAATCAAGCGATTCTAAAATTTTTCCTGCCTCTACTTTACTTGTTGCACACGCACACACTGCTAAACACACGCACAACTTCCAATGCTAATATTTATAGCGGCTCTGTGTTGTTGTTTTTGCTGCTTTGCGGCCGTTGTAGATGGCTTAAAATAGCCACTGAATGTTTAATGCACCAATTCCCCTTCGAAGTGCTGTGTACACGCATCCATACGAATGTTGCGCCGGCTGCCCACCTTCCTGCCACTCGTCGCCTGTTGCCTGCCTCCTGTGGCGGCCTTGTCACACGCCTGTCGTACATATGTATCTTCGCGTAAATTGTGCTTACTTAGCTTGTACGTAAATCTGTTTGTATGCAGGCATGTGTGCGTGACACACATGAGATTATACATACATATATTATATGTACGCATTGCAGGTACTTACCCTGCGCTGTGGCCGTTGAAAATAACGCAGCGATGAAAACCAGGCAAAATTGCCATTGAGGCATATTAAATCGTGCGGATTTTCCCACATTGAACAACCGCATATTGAGCGAATTTTATTTGCGTTTGATTCTTGTTATATGTTTTTTCTTTGTTGTTCTTTTTTTTTACAACAGCGAACGCGTTTGTTTTTACTTTTTATGTGGGTTTGTGTGTGTGAACTTTTTTGCCTGGAGAATCACTTTCGGTTTACAATTATTTAATTAATGGCACACTTTTCTTGTACAAACATCAAATACAGTTTATTTCAACAGCTACGCACACACAATTCCATCTATTAATTTTTAAAAATCACACTGTATGTATGAATCATCGATATTGGAATATAAACTAACAGCAATTATTGGCTGAAAATCTAGTCTCCATGCGTTTTCTATACGATTTTAACGAGATTCACTTAAATTCTACTTCAACGTTTCGCCAGCGACTGAGCGCACTTGATCGCCAACGCTGAGATTATAAATGTACAGCTTTAGTATTAAACCGGCCGATCGATGAGCTACTAGTCTAAGGAACCCGCCGAGAACGCAAGTCTCTATGTACTTTCATGTGTATGTTTATACGTATGTATGTGCACATGACCCAGCGTCAGCTGGCGATAATCAAGACAGACTTGTATTCACTGTGCATGCACAAAAGCTCATCTACACTCTCATGAACATATGTACATTTAATATATGTATACCCGAAGCATGCTCTGCTCAGCAAGACTGTAATCGAAATGAAATCGCTACAGTTTGTTGCTTGTGTTCATGTCTTCACCCCACCTATCGATTGATAAACTTGTCATGTTTGCTGGCGTTTTCGTTCTTATTGTTTACTTTTGGCTGATACACCGTAGAATCAGACACACACACGCACATATGTACGTGTCTATAATACATATATGTATGTATATACTTTCGACATTATACGCTCATCTTAATGCGTTGAGTGAGCGTTGAGCGCTGTTGCCTTATTACCAGTTTTGAATTTTGTTCATTACACTGAGACAAACGAACACGCACATTTGCCTGTTATTATTCAGCAAGCTCTCATAGCTTATGTTCATATTTTCTTAATGTTGTAATGAGCTGAGGCTATTGCTTTAAACGGATACTTTTGCAGCTTCTGTTCTGTGCACACATGCATATTTACAAACATGCTTTTACGGATATATCTCTGAGAGCTTGTGGGAAGTGGGGAAGTGGTGCGAAAAGGCACTTTTTAAATGATTTTGAGGGGTTCCCTGCGCAGCATTTAGCGCTGTTGCTGTTGTTGCCCACTTGTTACTAATGACACTTTCCATAGCTTATTGTATTTTGTTTGCTTATCGCTTTGTGTCATTTGTCACCCACAACGGCATGAAGAATTGCGTAGGCAATAAATTGACATGTGCATTATCATTTTCTTTGGTTTTGAGAAAGTGATTGACTTTTGCAGTCCTCAAAAAGTGTTTCGGCTTTTTCAACACAAGCCAACGACTGAATAAATTATAGCCCATCAGAAATTGCGAATGAAATTACTTTGAAGAATGGAAATACACAACTTAAAACATATAAAAAATATAATTACTGGAAAAAATATTTAAATTCAGACAATTTAAACAATTTGACAATCATCGCTTACAACAATAAGAACAAAGGGGTTGTGGTGTTTTATGAACGCAGTATCCATTTTGTGCTTGGAATTTAAGTGTGCTCTGCCCAATCCACAAAACGGAGACCCCACAATCTGCGCAAACTACCGTGGGATAAGCCTCCTCAACATCGCGTGTAAGGTTCTATCGAGCGTATTGTGTGAAAGATTAAAGCCCACCGTCAACAAACTGATTGGACCTTACCAGTGTGGCTTTAGACCTGACAAATCAACAACCGACCAGATATTCACCATGCGCCAAATCTTGGAAAAGACCCGTGAAAGGAGAATCGACACACACCACCTCTTCGTCGATTTCAAACGAGGTTTCAGACAAGGCGACTCCCTATCGTGCGACTTCTTCAATCTGGTGCTGAAGAAACTAATTCGAGCTGCAAGACTTAATCGAACAGGTACAATCTTTTGTAAGAGTGTACAGCTGCTGGCGTATGCCTATTATATTAATATCAGAAGAAACGACTGGTGCGCTGTTATTAACTCGGCTATAATCGCGTAAGCGGTGTCTATGCCAGCAAAGAAGAAGAAGAGTATCATTTTTGCGCGTCCAGGCAACTCCATCAATGTCAGCACAATATTTGTAAATACTCCCGTAAATAAGAACCAAACCTGTGGCTACATACTCTTCTCAAATACATACATGGACATAGATGTTTGCGCAAAGAGCTTGGAATAACATGCAAGGGTTTACCCCCGAAGACTGTTGGTGGCCAAATTCGTAGCTGTAGGCGAGTGGGGGACGAAATTGAACCAAAATTGAACCTCACATACTTCCTATATAACACAATTTTAAATTCCACTTGATTCTTTCACTTTCCAGTACACAAACCAAGAAGTAATTAATATAACGGGATTAAACTTTGCACGAATAATACCTTTAGTGTATGCCACCTTATGATCAAAAATTGTTCAAGTCGAACTAAAACTGTTCTAGCACTTAGGTACTGAATATATGGACCCTAATAACTAGAGTTGACTTTTTATCGAAAATATTGAAAATATAATCGAGGGTGCATTTTATTAGTCAGTGGCATTTGAGTTGTATGTGGTATTGACAAAAATAGATAAAATGGATTGGAGATGATTTTGTATAATTTTTAGTTTTATTGAAATCTATTCCACGATTTCGTCTAACAATGAAGTTGTACCTTTTCGCTACATTTTCCAACATTACCAACACCTGAAGGTATTTAGCCGGCTGTGACTTGCAAGTAATATAAAATGCTCGGCGACACCCCAACTTAGCGTTTTCTTACTTGTTTTAACTCACATTTAATGATATAACTCTTTCTGGCGCACTATATAAAACCGTTAAAAGTCAAATATAAATTTTATTTTATTTCATTTTCTCCAGTTATTTATTTAAAGTGCAAACCATTTTTTTCTTGCAGCATTCTATTCAGCTGCATTTTGTTTTGCTGAGGCAAAATGACAGTTTACCAGTTGAGCACATCCACTGATTCCTTTTGGTGACCCTTCATGCTGCAGTACACACATCTACTTGAAGTGGTTCTGACTTTTAGGTGAGATAACGAGGATCGTGTGCTTGGATCTACAACCGATTTTTCTTTGTGTGAACTACAGTTTACCTTTTACTTTTCCTTGCAGTAGTAGGTGTTGCGTATAAGCTTGAACATATGGTTGAAATTAAATCCAGTATGAAGTCCTTAAGTGGTAATTGGTACTGCATATTTGGCAATTAAAAACTCTTTAACGACTGCAACATCACAACATGCAACATGAAAAGAAAAATATGTGCCACAGAGTTTCACACAGAATTTAATCTCATACCTCTGCTCTAACGAACGCTGCATTTTTCACAGAAACACGTCGCGCAAAATTGTTTGCACTGACTCCCTAGGTGCTCGGAGGCAACCGACCAGCCGCTTGTTTGTTAGCTAGAAAAGCCCTCTACCGAATCCAGTCAGCGCACGCTCCAAAGTACAGTCGCGGCGGAAGAAAATCAGTTCTATTACTTTCCTGACGATTCCTGCATTTTCGGTAATAATAGTAGGCCCCTGTTTCGCGCAAGCAAGTACTTTTGGTGGCTCCATAAACTTTGCTTTTTCCACGTGGGTGGGACCAACACTTCATGGTTAGCACCAGCTCAGTTACAAGAACACCGTCATCGCTGTCGCAAATTTCTTGCAGATTATGGGTTCTGTTACTATTTACAACGCGCGCTTCTTCATTGTCGCTTTCAATTATCGGCTCAACTCAACTATATTTATTGACATTCACAGTATACCGAATTTGCATGTAACTTCATTGAGAAACTATAGTAAATGGCTGGAAACACTATTGATGATTCACTATTGCACTATTTTTATACTCTCGCAACAAAGTTGCTAAAGAGAGTATTATAGTTTTGTTCACATAACGGTTGTTTGTAAGTCCTAAAACTAAAAGAGTCAGATATAGGGTTATATATACCAAAGTGATCAGGGTGACGAGTAGAGTTGAGATCCGGATGTCTGTCTGTCCGTCCGTCCGTCTGTCCGTCCGTCCGTCCGTCCGTGCAAGCTGTAACTTGAGTAAAAATTGAGATATCATGATGAAACTTGGTACACGTATTTCTTGGCTCCATAAGAAGGTTAAGTTCGAAGATGGGCAAAATCGGCTTACTGCCACGCCCACAAAATGGCGGAAACCGAAAACCTATAAAGTGTCATAACTAAGCCATAAATAAAAATTTTAAAATGAAATTTGACACAAAGGATCGCATTAGGAAGGGGCATATTTTGACGTAGTTTTTTTGGAAAAGTGGGCGTGGCCCCGCCCCCTACTATGTTTTTTGTACATATCTCGGAAACTACTATAGCTATGTCAACCAAACTCTGTGGAGTCGTTTCTTTCAGGCATTTCAATATACAGTTCAAAAATGGAAGAGATCGGATAATAACCACGCCCACCTCCCATACAAAGGTTATGTTGAAAATCACTAAAAGTGCGTTAACCAACTAACAAAAAACGTCAGAAACCCTAAATTTTACGGAACGAACTGCAGAAAGAAGCTGCACCTAGACTTGTTTTAAAAATTGAAAATGGGCGTGGCGTCGCCCACTTATGGACCAAAAACCATATCTCAGGAACTACTAGACCGATTTCAATGAAATTTGGTATATAATATTTTCTTAACACTCTGATGACATGCATGAAACATGGGTGAAATCGGTTCAGAACCACTCCTTCTCCCAATATAACGCTATTTTGAATTCCATCTGATGCCTTCTCTGTATAATATATACATTAGGAAATGAAAATACAATTCAATACTCAAAGTACACAAATTGATCTAATCGTATTAATTTTACAGCAAAATAAAAAAATATGTAAATGACGTATAATGAAATCTCGATTATGTTCGGTGACACCCGAACTTAGCGCTTCCTTACTTAATGAGTATAAAAACCATCAAGATTTAACTCTTTAAGCTTTTATAAGCTCAAATCTGGCAATAAAAGTGGCATATGAATATTACCAGATTTATATTATTACAAGATTTCCAAATAAGTGGTATAGTTTTCCAAAATATATCCATTCTTGCAGACCACTGGGTATATTTCTTTATTGAGAAGCTTTTCTATTCCATACAAATTTGCATATCGAACAATATAAATTTGTTGTACCCCTAACTCATTATTTCACAAAAAACTATATCCAGAGAGCATAAGACCAAAACTATGTAATAATAACGTGTAAACTACAACTTGATTACTAAAAGTACTGCCAAATTGCAGCAGCACTCTCTCACGCTTGCATCAAGCAAACAACTAATGACTTTAATGAATGTAATTCGAAATAAACTGCTCTTTAAGCTGGCATATTCAAAGTTTCTCTATAGACAGTTGAAATATGTGCCGTCTGCTTCCAAATTTCGTAATTCATTAACAAAATGTTCTCGCACTTCTCAGACATGGAAATTTCGCAGTTAGCTTTCAGCAGTCAACCATCAAGACAGATGTTACAGAACGTTACAAGCGCGTTGTAAATAAACTTAATTAACTGCTTGAAATTCCAGCTCGCAGTTCATTGGCCAATTAGACGAATGCACGAGCTAATTGTATGCCGTTATGAGCCGCGTTGCAGGCACTGCAAATTGACTTTAACAAAAGCGATTGCCAATGCTCTGAGAATATCTCTGTATTAAGATATTATATTATAAATTATATAATAATTTTCTGATTGGAATTTTCGAAAGAATTCTATTACTTCAAAGTTTAGTATGCCATCTGAATGCAGAGAATCTAAATATGATGCAAGGAGGCATATACTATATAACTCTTAGTCCGGGCGATCGTAGGTCTAAACGACAATCTTTGTGAAACAGATTGCTAACAACTGATTACGTGGGCATGAAGTAGTCCACTTCAGAAAATATACTCCACGCATACGAAATACGATTTTCAAATATATCAAATATACCAAAATGTGTACATTGACATTGTTGTATAATATACTAATCTACAGAGCTCATCAATCGAATTAATCTTTCTAGGAATCGTACTGTTGATCGTCATCGAATCTGTACCACTGAAGCCATCGTATCAGTGTGCTTAGTACTTGTATGTATTACGTTTTGAAATAAATAGAGAGCACTTAGCCGACAAGATCGAAGAGATCAGCTATTCCGAAAGATTATATTTCAATATTTCTGTACCCTAATGGGAGTAATCGTCTATTTTTCACCAAACATTCAATAAGTACCATCATTTCCTTCTATCCATCTCTTTTCAGATCAATCCTGTCTTTTACACATCAGTTCGTTCATTTTAAGTTGAAGTTTTTATGACTTTTATAACTTTGAGCTAATTTTTTTCTTATGTTTGAATCAATTTCGAGTCGACATAATTTAGTTTCGCACCATGGAAAATTAGCTAAGTGCATAATGCATAGGTGACAAGAAAAGAACATTTCCTCACACTTTGCACAGAAATTCAAACATAATGAGCAGAGTCAGTGACTTCAAGCTGCATGAGAAACTAACTAAACTGATAGTGGCTGAATTCGATTCGCCAAGCATTGGAGAGAAACGAATCGAATAAACCATACGAGGTGTTCAAGCAAACGGCCAGCATTTGCGGTGCAACCCTGCGATAGCATGTCGTTTCTATCTCTCTGATGATTATTATCATATAAATTTTCATTGACGTTCTTCCAATCCAAGCTAGCACCTTTATGTGTTTTTCGTATTTCGTTTCTTTCATAAAGTGCACTCTTTAAACCATCTTTGCAACAGAGTGCGACAAAAGCATTATGCTCTCAAGACAGCATTACAGACTAAAAATTTTATTTTGCGTTCAAAATTGTTAACTTTGAAAATCCAGTAATGCTGCAAGTATTTTGTAATTCCATGTTAGAAACAGCTTATCAGCTTAAATAATTTTATGTTATAGGCTCGGACGATAACTAAAACTGCTTTACGCATTTACTTATATAACAAACCGTTGCTACGAACTGAGTAATTTCAATTGAAACTGAATTGATTTTATTCTTTTTATTTCTCCACTAAGTAAATTATTAAACTTTCCAGAAAGTAACTTTACGCAAACGAGCCAAGCAACTGATTGCCTAAACTAGGGATGACGTTTTATTTTCCCAAAGTTTCATGCAACTTGGCAACTCACCTTACTGCAGCCACTAGTTCACTGCCAGCCACAGCTGTTGCCATTTCCGCCGCCCTTCACTTCTAACTAGTACAAGCCATTTGGCAAAAGCGCCAGTCGCCTTTCGTCGACTGCCGTTACTCTCTTACCAAAGGTCAGTGCACACACAAAGCAGAAACAAATACACAGCCGCCCAGCCACACACACAAACAGTAAAAGAAAAAGAAAAACTCAAAATATGACCACTAAAAAGGATTCGAGTAGTCTTGTGAGTACGTGAGTTCTTGTTGTGAGCGTGTGGAAAGCGCGTGCGAAAACTTTTCGGCGAGTCATTAACATTTAAACAAAATTTTCAAATGGAATGAAAACGAATGTTATTCACCATTAAACTGCACTTAGCAGGGTGCACAGTGTTAATGCCGGTCTACCTACTTACATAATAAGTTTCCAGTATATAAATAATACATACGTATATGTACATACTGTACTTGTAGTCTTTGCTTTATTTGTAGGTGCTCTTTTGGATTACTGAGTTTGTGGCGTTGCTAATTGCTGCCATAAATATTTTTGCAAAACTCGTAATACAATCAAAAAATTATAATGAAATAATTCAAATATAAGCATAGTTTTTTCTAATGTAATTTTAGCATATATAAAGGGTGTTTTTTAGGAGCTTTGAAAATTTACTATTGTGATAAATGCGTTAGCTGCTCTCAAAGAAAACACATGTCGTGGACATTTTGCAAACTATTCGCAGACACAAAATTCTTTCGCCGAAGAAACACTTACAAACCGTGGAGATTTAAGAGTTAATAATTCGCTAAATTTTGGTCGAACAGAGACCATCATGTGGAGGTTTCAAAAAGACTGGGGAACAAGTCATAAAATGCAAGCAGCCGTAATTTCATTATGTCTAACTATTTTGAACAAATTACACCAAGAAATGGAGCACCAAGCCTTAGTTGGAAAAAATAACCAACGCGCTACCAACTAGTTCCGCTTTCCTTTGCTGGCATTTTGGTCCTCAAAGAAGTTGCCTAGTGTTCAAGATTATTTTAGATGTAAACTCATAACATTTTACAACTATTTACAAGGCGCATTCCAAACAGGAATTTTTGAATCTAGCGCCCTCTGGTGGCGCCATCTAAATGTCTATATGACAGATCCGTTAGAATCTGCTACCTTTATCGATTGTCCAGTGAGAATTTCATGACATTTCATTGATTGGAAGTGAAGTTATTGCGTTTAAGGTGTCAGTATGTTTATGTTATCGGTGCGAAAATGAGCTTCGAACAAAGAGCCAACATTAAATTTTGTAGTAGAACTTTTACCGAAACGTTTCAGTTGATGAAACAAGTTTATGGCGATGATTGCCTATCCCGTAGCAGAGTGCACGAGTGGTTTCAACGTTTTCAAAGTGATCGTGAGGACATAAATGACGATTAACATGTGGGCCAATCAAAATCCATGATCACCGGAAATTCTATCGAAACTGTGCGTGAATTCATCAAAAATCACCCGAAATCATCATTGAAATTCATGGAAATGAAATTGAACATCTCCAAAACATCGATTTATCGCATTTTGACCGAACATTTGGGATTACGAAAGGTGCGTGCACGGTTTGTTCCGCACAAATTGACTGGCGATCAAAAATTGCTCAGAATCCAGCATTCGAAGGACATCATTTTGACCGATTATTTGACCAAAAATCACATTTTAGCCATTAACCACTCCCCGTTTTCAACTGATATGGCACCGCGCGACTTCTACCTTTTCGGAAAAATGCATTTGCCCATGAAAGCAAAGCATTATGCAGACGTAGAGACCATTCAAAAGGCTTGCACCGGCATACTGGCGGCCATACCGGCCAACGAGCTAAAACACTCGTTCGACATGCTTTTGGACCGTGCAAAAAGCTGTATTGAAGCCGAAGGAAACTACTTTCAACAAAATAAATTGATTTTGCCGAAAAAGCCATTTGTTCTGGTTTTGTTTTAAAAGTCCTGTTTACTTTGGAACGCACCTTGTAATTCGCTAAATTTTGTTCAATCCAACCCCATCATGAAGCCGTTTTTTATAGAGTCAAACTATTTTGAACAAATTACATCAAGAAATGGACCAACACCAAAGCAAATAGTCTATAGCTGGAGTCAATAACCAACGCATGATTCCTCAATGTGTATATACAAGTAACAAGAAAATAGATTTTGAACCTAAATATAAGATTGTGGATTTTTCCCAAATGTTCTGCCGTTTCGTGGTTTTATGAAATCTGCAATACCATGAAACTGGTAAATTAGCTTGAATTTGTGCTAACCAATGCGTTATTGACTAGTTAGCGTTGCCTTGCTGGCAAAAGTGGTGCAAAATTTGATCGTCATTTTGGTCCTCAAAGAAGTTGCCATATATTCAAGATTATTTTAAATATAATGTCATAAAATCTGACAACTATTTATGCCAAAATATTGAAAATTTCGTTAAGGGTGCTTCCATTTCTATAACTCTCAAAAAACACCCTTTATGCAAAGATAGCGAAAGTTGGTTTGGAAGGTAAAAAATTGGTTGGGAGTAGTTAAATTCGGTTGACACTGCTTGCAATGCGCAATTTTGCGGAAAAGTTAATTTGTCAGAGTGTGCAAAAAAAGCGACAACCACAAGAGTCGAATACAATTCTACAGTTGCTAAATTATTCGCATATGTACATATTTGTATTATACTATACTTGTGTATTCCGGCTGTTGTTTCATGTATGGTATATCTGCTTAGTTTTTATACACTTGTCAGAGTGCGACATATACTTCGTTAGTATATATGATATATATACTCTTATTTATATAGACATATGCTTGTATTCTGTTGCGGTATGCTCCGTATGCGCTTGTGTGTCAACCAGCTGACAATTTTTGGGTATTTAAAGCGTACTAGCACTGTGGCGTGTCATCTGGGCCGCAATACAGATGCTGAGAACAGCCACTACTTTCGCTGTAGTCCTTTCACGTGCTGCTTCTCTCCGACTTCTTTCCGTGTTAGTTGACATTTTAGTTTTGCAATTCGGCAATTGCAATATCCCTTACAAAGTCCTTTGAATTTGCCGTGCGTCTGCGCTGCAGCGTGGCGTAGTGGCAACTTTGCAAGTATAATTTGTTAAAATGTTGCATGTAATTTATGTGCTTCACGACACTTTGCATGTAAATGTAGTGGCAGTGGCACAACTGCACATATAAGCACAAGTGCATGCATGCCATGAGTCTAGGCAACAAGGCTGTAGCTTTAGATATGCCACTCAATCTTACAAGTTATATGAGCTGTAGCTCGGCAAAACTAAATTGTAACACATTCAAGGTTCTGACACACGCACGCAGTCAACTGTATTTATTTGAAAATTCAAAAAGATTACAGAATTTATTCTAAAAAACATATATATATATATATATATATATATATATATATATGCGATCAGATGTTGTTTCATTAAAATGACTACGCTTTATAGCTTTACAATTTTGCAATTGAAAACTTGAATTTAAAGTAACTTTTATGAATATAATCAAATAACTTTGAATTAAACTATGGCAGTCACGTACTCTTGACTTTTGACTTGTGATTTTTTTATAGTTCAAAAAACAACATTTTCAACTCAAGTCGAAGTGTTAGGTCGGCTCGATTTTACTTGGGGGCAGCTTGAAAGACTGAGTACGAGAGAGTACAACTTGAATTGTACCCGAAAATGCTCAGAAGAGAGATGTGTAAATTATTTACGGTCGGAGAATTGATGACACTGAGCAATTTTGGAGAGATGATAAACCGAAATTATGAAGTCAATGAATAAGAGAAGGCCAGGAAATAGCAATATTTGAAAAAGAATGGAGTTCTGCTTCATTAAGTCAAAACACCGATCTATGGATCAATGAAAATGATGGTAAAATCGAGTAAACTGAGCTTTGAATTACCCCAAAGTATCTGTTATCGCAATCTGGTCCGCACCGGCGTCTTCGAGTTCTTAGATCTGCATAGAATGCTCACTGGAAAGAAATTTAGTGACAATAATGCGACAGCCATCAAAACAAAGACTGTCGAAGGCGTTTTTTTTTATTGAATAACGCTGTAATCGGTGTTCGGTAAATACAACTGTATACTTTACTCTACAACTATTCTAAAGGAAAGCTAATTCAGTTAAAATTTCAATTAAGGCAATTAAATTGTTAATTGAGTCAATAAAGATGTTAAATAATACCAGAAATAAAAGGCCACAAAAGATGCCCACGAAGTGTTCTTATAAATATGAAACACAAATGCCTTTTAGCATCAACCAGATGTTCATTTCACAGTTGTGGAGTTAACATTTAAATTAAAGCAAAAATTTTGTAAATGTCCAAAGATGTATGTACTGCGCTTCATTGCATTTACACTTGCAACCGAAAAGCAATTTGGTAATGATGCCCTTAAGTGACTGTGTATATATGTTTAATGCATATACATACATAGCTCATGCGTTGCCTGCTGCACGTATTTAACTCGTGTATTTATAACATTGGTTTGCATTGGCTGTAGGTAAAGAGCAACCAACCGGGTGTCATTGCAATAAATGCCACATGGCAGGCTGCATCCAAACAACGAGCTCACATACATACAAACACATAACAGCAAGACACATTACTTCACTTGATTACTTGCTTTTCCTCAACACATGAAGTCATGTAATTTAGCAATTAAGCAGAGAAAGACACCAAAATTTTTAAATTTAGTAAAAGACCAGAAGACATTATAAAGAAATTGTGCAATTTTGTGTGATTTATGGGAAGCTGGTAGTCAGTTGAAGAGTTTGAAGTTCATACCTGACAGTTAGTAAATAAAAAATATTTTAATATATTTTCTTCTTCTCCTTATTTTCATAAACTTAAACTGTCTATGATAAAAAACAATATATTCAATCAAAAGTCGAGTTATCTTAATTAGCCATTACATATATATAACTACACAACAAAAGTTATAAATCAACTGATAACGATATGCTTACGTTCCAGTAAGTCTACGTTTATTGCTAAGGCCTATCTATTTATATACTTACAGAACAAAAAAATTTCCGAAAGTGTGTCGATCGAATATTTATAAACGAATATCAGTCGCGCGCAATTTAGGCTATCATATCACTGACGATCAATAGATAACTCTGTCAACAGCCAATAATCGTACACCAGCGATAGTTTTAAGAAACAACCCGCAACGACGACCGGTATATAAAGAATTGAAAAATCAACACACAGCACAGTCGAAAGCTTTACATCCAGTAAAACATACGCAAAAGTCACGAAACAGTTTACTAATATTTTTGAAATATGAATCAATTACTCGTTTGCAGTTTCTTGTTGGCGATCGCATCGTCTTACGCAGCCGTTGTTCAAGCAGCATCCTATGTCGTTTCAGTTCAAGGAAACGACGGTGGCGACCCAATCTGTGGTGGTGTTCTCATCGGTGAAAAAACTGTGCTGACCACTGCGCAGTGCCTGGCTTTCTACGATCCTGAGCAATTGGTTGTTTCAGTAAACAATGGCGCTCAAATCATCAAGCTTGCAGGTTACACTTTCGATGCAGCATTCGACTTCGTTACCATGGAAAACAACATCGGCCTCTTGAAACTGGCCGAAGCAGCAAACGCTGATATCATTGATCCGGCTCAACAACAACCAGCAACCGGTGCTAGCGGTGTTACCTACAGTTGGGGTACCAATGGCACACTAAACAGTGTCGATGTTGAACTCATCAGCACGAGCGATTGCGGTTCTGGTGATTATGGCTGGAGTGAAGATGAGGTTTTGAATACAATGGTTTGCGGATTGGTAAAAGACAGCAACTCATGCGTTGGTCGTTTCGGTAGTCCAGTAGTCTCCGACAACAAACTGGTTGGTTTGACTGCATGGGGTGGCTGTGGTACCAAGGGTAAAGCAGCTGTTTTCACCGATGTGCCATCTCTACTCTCATGGATCAATAGTAGCCTATAAACTTAGGAATAATTTAAGCAAAAGCCTTTCTTCATATCTAAAAGTAAAAAAAAATTAATAATAATAATAACTTGATGTAATTAATTTATTAGTTTGAGGATGATGGTGGTATCCAGTTGGCAACTCTTTAACGCACAAACGTCGAATGATAGATTTTGGAAAAACACATAAATTTTTTTTCAGATGAGATTATTCTAAATTCAAGCAAGCATAATTATACGTTCAAGTACTGTTTTCAAGTTCTTCAACAATCAAATCACTTACTTCAACAATGTTTTCTGGCGGTTAGGAAGCCAGAACAGATTTTGTTCTCACATATTTCTTTTCCTGAAGCCAGTGAATAAGTTGTGGTAGTATTTTTACAAACGTGAAATAAAAGTAAATGTATATAGTACCGTTTAAAGACAGTAGTGCTTACAAATAGAATAGTAGTTCTGCATAGTACGTATCTATTCGGTAAACGAAAAAAAGCATCTAAATTCAATTTTCAATAGGAATTGTCTGAAAACCAGTTCACTTCTTAATTAAGAAGATATAGGTGACAGTTTCCCAATGTAGCCTTTCAACTGAAGTGCGAGATACAATGATCAGAAGTACAACTGGTTCAAGCGTAATGTCAGCTGAGATACGTGAATGCCCACTTTATTACTTTTACTTTGTTTTGCAAAAATTATTTCGCATTTTATGCGCAAATCGTGTAAATATTTGCTCGTACTGAAATTAGAAACTTTCTAACAAACAGTTGAACGAATTGAAACGAACTCTGATATTTTATTCTACGTTTGTATGCACAACTGTCTTTAAACGATGTGATAAATATTTGCTTTTATTTAACGCTTAGAACAAACACATATCTTCTAGACCTTCAAAGCTACAATAGCTAAGCTCCTTCAAGAAAATTTCTATAGGACTATTACCGATACTGTGAAAATGAATGAAATCGAATGATAACCTCGCTTACTCCCTATATAACGGCACTGTTTAAAACTACTTAAAGCACTGTAAATCAGCAATGCCAGAGGCACTAATTTTTTCCTCCGAGATGATGCGAGAGGGCTTTGAAGGAGCCAACTTTTAGGTTAATCACATATATCAGAATCTGCTAGACTAATTTCATCCAAATTCGGTACATAACATTCTTCTTACATTCTAATTTCACAGTGCGAAAAAGGGCGAAACCGAACGGCAAGCACGCTTACTTCCAATATAACACAATTTTAAATATCTTCTGCTTTTTTTCGATCCAAGTGCACAAATCAAGAAGAAATTAATATAACGGGATAAACCTTTGTACGAATATTCCCTTTAGAGTATTCTCCCATATGACCAAAAATAGTTCAAATCCAAATAAAACTGTTCAAACCCCTAGGTACCGAATATTCGGACCCCAGTAGGGGAAGGTGGGGAATGTTGGGCCCTGGGGATTTCGGTTAAAAAGTCACATAAAAGTTATTTTTTGTGAAAATTCCAAAGCATGGACCAGTCTGTAAATCGATTAAAACATGATTGTTACCGATGAAAAACGTTTATTTATCAATGGAAATGAAAGAGAGATTCATAAATAATAAGAAAAATAGGAATTGGCGAAAAAAATTATTCCGACTCGCAGTGGATGCAGGTGTAAGTGTTCGGGTTCGGTCCGGCACATTTCAAGTGAACCCCTCGATCACAAACGATGCAATGGGCCGTGTTTTGACGATTCTCGTGCTTCGGCATCTTTTTCTTGCAAATCGGGCAAAAATCGAAGTCCTCTTCGATGTCGGTTTCGGTCGGAGACGGGCTTCTCTTCCGTGGCGTCTTCGATTTGCCACGGCCTTTTTGCTTCTTGGCTGCTGGTTCATCGGCTGCCTTCGTCAATTTTTGCCGCTTTTTTTCGGCCTTGTCACGCAGATCTGCGACAACCTCAGGCGATGTCAAAATCGTTGACTCCATTGTCTTGCGGCCACGTTTTGATTTCGGCGCAGGTGTGCCCAATTTCAACGGGCCAACCGATTTCAATGCATCACGGAGCTGTGGAGCCGAAACAAGAGACAACGACAATGATGCAGCACCACTTGTTGAAGCTGGGGCATTTGTCGATGCCTCCGACGTTGACACCTCCTCATTCGCAGCAGTCACAATGGCATCACCAGAGGCAAGAACTCGACGTTGAATGTCGGCGTCTTTCTCTTCGTCACCGAACGGGTAGATGCCAGTTGTTCGGAAGCCGGATTTGATGGTTTTCGGCGTTAACATAACATCGAGGCACTGATCGACAAGGAGCGGCACATGATGCAGATCGAAAGTGACACCAATATTGGACTTTTTCCATGCATCATGCTTCACGGTCATCATGCCTTTAAATGGTGCAAATACCGCAACATCTAGCGGCTGCATTTTGTGCATGCATTTCGGTGGAAAAGACAGCAACGTGATGCCATGATCCAACGCCAAATCTATCGCCTCGATCGATAAATGCGAACCGTGGTTGTCCAGCAGCAACATGGTTGGCGAATCGGCAATAGCACCGGTGTGCTTGATGAAATGACGCATGAATTGAGGGAATACGTCAGAGTTCATGTAACCAGAACCGTTCGCAACACCAACAGCGCCATGACTCGCATGAGTCATAAAAATCTCTTTCATGTTGACTCGGGGAAAGAGGAAGAATGGCGGTATAGACTGGCCACTAGCGCTGACGGCCAAAGCCAAAGACACATTGGTGCCTTTTTCGGCAGATGTTGATGAACCGACCTGCTTTTGTCCTTTGCGCGCGATGGTTTTGACAGGTCTGGCTGGCACGGTCGGGCACCCGGTTTCATCCATGTTCCATATTCGGTGAGGTTCAAACGGCGTCTTACCGAGAACGGATGAAAGGTTGGCAAAGAATGCATCGACATTCTCTTTGTTGAATCGCTTCGCACGGCTCTGGCTTACTTGCTCTGGTGTTCGCAGTGACAAATTTTTGTGGCGTTTCATGAACGCCAACTGCCAATCCTTACTCGCCTGTTGATTGTCGTTCCATGGATCCGGATACGACGCGCCAACTTTCCGAGCAAATTCATACGCGAGCTTACGAAGCTCCATCAAACTAATTCCATAGTTGATGTCGCTGGCCTGGAGAATGTAGCTTATCAGCGCCTTCTCTTGTTCGATGTTGAAGATCTGAAATAAAAAAAAAAATATTTATTGTTCGATGAAAGAAAAAGAAAGAAACCAGCAGAACTCACTGTTTTTGTGCCCATCGTCGTGCTTTCAGCCAGCAAATTCTTCATTACATCGGCATTGGCAGTAGTAACGTCGATGCTCGCACCATCAAATGCTGCAATATAACGCATCAGGTTGGTCCTCGGAATTTTGTGTGCCGTCGCAGATTGTCGAACGCTGTTGTGATGTATTTTCACCGACTTGATCGCCTCCAAAATGTTGTCGAAATCAACAATTTTCTCTTGTTTGGGATAGTACCGCCGCATAATGACTAAAAAAAAATTTTCGGAGCACGAAACTATCAGGAAATGTTGAAAAACTATTGTGTTGTTGAAATTCTGCACGAAAAATCACTTATACACGTCAAATATATGAAGTTAGCATGTCAAATGTAAAAAACTCCCCAAACGCTCATATTTGCAAAATGGCGGTGGATAATGAACACAATGTAAATTCGTGCAAAATTTCTTTTGTGTGTCGAAGGCTAAAGGCTCAACTAATATTATAAACATATTTACCTGGATGAATTTATTGGAAAATGTGAAAAAAATCAACTGTACTTCTTCTTCTTAATTGGCGTAGAAACCGCTTAAGCGATTATAGCCGAGTTAACAACAGCGCGCCAGTCGTTTCTTTTTTCGCTACGTGGCGCCAATTGGATATTCCAAGCGAAGCCAGATCCTTCTCCACTTGGTCCTTTCCAACGGAGTGGAGGTCTTCCTCTTCCTCTGCTTCCCCCAGCGGGTACTGCGTCGAATATTTTCAGAGCTGGAGTGTTTTCGTCCATCCGGACAACATGACCTAGCCAGCGTAGCCGCTGTCTTTTAATTCGCTGAACTATGTCGATGTCGTCGTATATCTCGTACAGCTCATCGTTCCATCGAATGCGGTATTCGCCGTGGCTAACGCGCAAAGGACCATAAATCTTTCGCAGAACTTTTCTCTCGAAAACTCGCAACGTCGACTCATCCGTTGTTGACATCGTCCAAGACTCTGCACCATACAGCAGGACGGGAATTATGAGTGACTTATAGAGTTTGGTTTTTGTTTGTCGAGAGAGGACTTTGCTTCTCAATTGCCTACTCAGTCCGAAGTAGCACCTGTTGGCAAGAGTTATCCTGCGTTGGATTTCTAGGCTGACATTGTTGGTGGTGTTTACGCTGGTTCCAAGATAGACGAAATTATCTACTATTTCAAAGTTATGACTGTCAACAGTGACGTGAGTGCCAAGTCGCGAATGCGACGACTGTTTGTCAACTGTATCAACTGTACACAGAGTTGAAAAAAACTTTCGGAGTGTCGAATTTTTTTTTGTTGTCGCAGAGAAGTTATAACACGTGTTCACAGCTCGAGTGCTATATAGAAACTGAGCTTAGCATGAGACGAGCCGATGACAGTTGGTTGCAGCTGTCAACCTATACTAGGGAAAAAAATATCGCGCTGGCCCGGGATTCCCCTGCCCTGCCCAACATTCCCCCACCTTCCCCTATAGTAGATCGGTCAATGTATGAGATATATAATTGAAGTTCAGGAATAATCTTTTTCTGACGATGTCATGTCTGTCCGTCGAAAATTGGTTGAATTCTGTCAATACCTTCTTACCTCCCATATACCTAATACAATGACTTTCAAATTTACGGGTGACTTTGTGCCGCATATGTACAAGTATGTCGGCCAATATATGAGTTAGCTTAATAATAATATGATAGCGTATTTTTCTTAGAACGGTGCATATTTGAACTCAAAATGACTAAAATCGAGTTGAAACTGACTCTGGACTCCATATATGGGACTAGCAGGTCTTTTGTACCTAAAGGTACTTCCCTGGCTTTAATCGTTTCAAGTTGGGAGAATAGCAAATGTTCATTTAAACCTGAACTTGCAGTACCTTTTCCACACTGTTTTTTTTGTTTTGTACGTACATATATCAATCTGCTTTAAGATGTAGCCTTAGGTACGGTTTGTGACAATAACGGGAAAGAAAATACCTTTAAGAGAGAAAACTCTCAATAGATTTTGTTTACATTTTCAAAATTTGTTAAGGTAGAAAAATCTTCAAATTGGCAATTATATAAAGATCAAGCTGGGAGCTGGTGCCTACTGTAAGCAAAACAGATTTGCTCTAATGCTTAAGTTTCTCGGATGAGGATCTTTTGGTAGCAATGTGCAAACAGAACAACAACTTGACACCATCACCATCAATAAACTAATAAATAAATTACACCAAGTTAATATTTTTTGCTTTGTTATTTTAGATATCAAGAAGGAGTAAGAAACCTTCCACGTGGATGCGAAATATCAATATTTTTTCAATCAAGTGGTGTAACAGCTCCTTTATAGCGAGCTTTATTTCATTACATGCCATTTAGTGGTTTAGCAATGAGTTCTGAACTATTCCTAACATATAACGTATTATCTATAAATAATCCCGAATAAACACTTTTGAACTAAAGAACTTAGTTTACATAACGGTGTTTTAGGGATTTCATCGAAACAGATTTAAAGATTTCGAAAATAATGGGATAAAATTATTATACTTTATTCTATATTTAAAAGGTGTTTTGCTTAGGCGTATGTCTTTCAATGGGGCAATCCTTTTTTTGGGGATGATCTTTTCGGAGGCTGTTACTTGCGGTACAATCATTTTTCTTTGTCATCTTATAATGAAGAGGCCTTCTCGGGAACACCGTTTGCAACTCGTACAAATTTATTACCAAAGTAATAAATCTGGATTTCGGGGAAAAGGTAGAATTTAAACAACGGGCTATATGCCTCCAAAAAGACTTTTCATTAAAAACAACTTGTAAATTAATCTTCTTCATTATTTTTCTCTAAATTTTCCACACATTAGTGTGACGTAAGCCATTTTACTTTGCTTCATACGATTCTTCGAGTGTTTTTCCATCGTTTGCTCTTATCGACGGCGGAGCTATCTTTGGTGATAGTAATACGCATTGCAGAGTTACCGACCTTCTCGTTTATAGCATCAGAAATGAAGATTACTGTTAGCAAGTTAATGAATGAAAATAATTCCATTTAAATCTGTATTTAGTAATTGGTTGAATTATATTTTTAGTACAATGGCAACATAATAATTCGATAATAAACTATTTCTTCCACTTTGTTTAATCAAATAGAAGCTTATTAATGACGTAACCTCTAAGTTTAAGATCACTGATCAATTTAATAGTGTGACTTCAGAGTAACGCTTTTTGATGAAGACAAAACAGTAACAAGTAAGGAAGAGCTTAACTTAGGTGTAACCGAACTTGTTATACTCTCACAACTTGCAAGAATCAAAGTCCGGAAAATTATTTCAGTCGGCAAATCTTTATATTAAAATATGGGAGTTGGGATAGCATCGACCTAGTTTCGTCTATTAACATGCCATAAACTAATATGATGCTTCCTGGTTAAGGTACAGGATGTTCGAAAATTCTGACATTAATTATATATGATGAACAAGTGCTGAACTGTTTAATTAGAAAAATTTTTACTGTAGGTATATAATTAATAATATAAATGAGTGTACATCTTAGTCGACTTGAATTTATAAAAATATACCGATTTTGTAAATACTTAATATAGTAATTTTTCAATTGCTTGTTGTTTAACTACGGCGATGGTAAAAATTGCCGGTCCGCCATTGTCGTCGCTCCAGATTGTACTATTGTTGGACGAGCGAGCTCAAGCGATGGAAAAATCTGCAGCAACGGCGGCGGCACTTACACTGGCGACGGCCATGAAGAGCAAGAAGGTGTGTAAAACTTGCTTGAAAATTTTAAGTAAATTGCTTTTATTTATTTTTTAATATATTTCGTGCGACTACTCCGCACGAAACAGATTGCTAAGTCCCAGTTTCCTCCCCACAATGTTTAATACTCGGAAACCATTGACTAGCTTAACCAACTGTTTAGACAACTGCCTCCTTGAATATTTACAGTTATATAGAACAATATGTATGTTTAATTGTCAGGTTCGTGTACTTTGGTGCTTAACGGAAGTTCTTTTGCACGAATTAATTTGCACAGCTTGTCTATGCTTTATGTAATAGGTCACAATTTAATTAAGTTTATGGTTTTTGCGCAATTACGTAACTTTCCGAATATCAGTCGCGCGCAATTTAGACATCATATCGCTAACGATCAATAGATAACTCTCTCAACAGCCAATAATCATACACCAGCGATAGTTTTAAGGAACAACCCGCATCGACGATCGGTATATAAAGACTTGAAAAATGAACACACAGCACAGTCGAAAGCTTTACATCCAGTAAAACATACGCAAAAGCCACGAAACAGTTTACTAATATTTTTGAAATATGAATCAATTAGTCGTTTGCAGTTTCTTGTTGGCGATCGCATCGTCTTACGCAGCCGTTGTTCAAGCAGCATCCTATGTCGTTTCAGTTCAAGGAAACGACGGTGGCGACCCAATCTGTGGTGGTGTTCTCATCGGTGAAAAAACTGTGCTGACCACTGCGCAGTGCCTGGCTTTCTACGATCCTGAGCAATTGGTTGTTTCAGTAAACAATGGCGCTCAAATCATCAAGCTTGCAGGTTACACTTTCGATGCAGCATTCGACTTCGTTACCATGGAAAACAACATCGGCCTCTTGAAACTGGCCGAAGCAGCAAACGCTGATATCATTGATCCGGCTCAACAACAACCAGCAACCGGTGCTAGCGGTGTTACCTACAGTTGGGGTACCAATGGCACACTAAACAGTGTCGATGTTGAACTCATCAGCACGAGCGATTGCGGTTCTGGTGATTATGGCTGGAGTGAAGATGAGGTTTTGAATACAATGGTTTGCGGATTGGTAAAAGACAGCAACTCATGCGTTGGTCGTTTCGGTAGTCCAGTAGTCTCCGACAACAAACTGGTTGGTTTGACTGCATGGGGTGGCTGTGGTACCAAGGGTAAAGCAGCTGTTTTCACCGATGTGCCATCTCTACTCTCATGGATCAATAGTAGCCTATAAACTTAGGAATAATTTAAGCAAAAGCCTTTCTTCATATCTAAAAGTAAAAAAAAAAATTAATAATAATAATAACTTGATGTAATTAATTTATTAGTTTGAGGATGATGGTGGTATCCAGTTGGCAACTCTTTAACGCACAAACGTCGAATGATAGATTTTGGAAAAACACATAAATTTTTTTTCAGATGAGATTATTCTAAATTCAAGCAAGCATAATTATACGTTCAAGTACTGTTTTCAAGTTCTTCAACAATCAAATCACTTACTTCAACAATGTTTTCTGGCGGTTAGGAAGCCAGAACAGATTTTGTTCTCACATATTTCTTTTCCTGAAGCCAGTGAATAAGTTGTGGTAGTATTTTTACAAACGTGAAATAAAAGTAAATGTATATAGTACCGTTTAAAGACAGTAGTGCTTACAAATAGAATAGTAGTTCTGCATAGTACGTATCTATTCGGTAAACGAAAAAAAAGCATCTAAATTCAATTTTCAATAGGAATTGTCTGAAAACCAGTTCACTTCTTAATTAAGAAGATATAGGTGACAGTTTCCCAATGTAGCCTTTCAACTGAAGTGCGAGATACAATGATCAGAAGTACAACTGGTTCAAGCGTAATGTCAGCTGAGATACGTGAATGCCCACTTTATTACTTTTACTTTGTTTTGCAAAAATTATTTCGCATTTTATGCGCAAATCGTGTAAATATTTGCTCGTACTGAAATTAGAAACTTTCTAACAAACAGTTGAACGAATTGAAACGAACTCTGATATTTTATTCTACGTTTGTATGCACAACTGTCTTTAAACGATGTGATAAATATTTGCTTTTATTTAACGCTTAGAACAAACACATATCTTCTAGACCTTCAAAGCTACAATAGCTAAGCTCCTTCAAGAAAATTTCTATAAGACTATTACCGATACTGTGAAAATGAATGAAATCGAATGATAACCTCGCTTACTCCCTATATAACGGCACTGTTTAAAACTACTTAAACCACTATAAATCACCAATGCCAGAGGCACTAATTTTTGCCTCCGAGATGATGCGAGAGGGCTTTGAAGGAGCCAACTTTTAGGTTAATCACATATATCAGAATCTGCTAGACTAATTTCATCCAAATTCAGTACATAACATTCTTCTTACATTCTAATTTCACAGTGCGAAAAAGGGCGAAACCGACCGAACGGCAAGCACGCTTACTTCCAATATAACACAATTTTAAATATCTTCTGCTTTTTTTCGATCCAAGTGTACAAATCAAGAAGAAATTAATATAACGGGATAAACCTTTGTACGAATATTCCCTTTAGAGTATTCTCCCATATGACCAAAAATTGTTCAAATCCAAATAAAACTGTTCAAACCCCTAGGTACCGAATATTCGGACCCCAATACCTATAGTAGATCGGTCAATGTATGAGATATATAATTGAAGTTCAGGAATAATCTTTTTCTGACGATGTCATGTCTGTCCGTCGAAAATTGGTTGAATTCTGTCAATACCTTCTTACCTCCCATATACCTAATACAATGACTTTCAAATTTACGGGTGACTTTATGCCGCATATGTACAAGTATGTCGGCCAATATATGAGTTAGCTTAATAATAATATGATAGCGTATTTTTCTTGGAACGGTGCATATTTGAACTCAAAATGACTAAAATCGAGTTGAAACTGACTCTGGACTCCATATATGGGACTAGCAGGTCTTTTGTACCTAAAGGTACTTCCCTGGCTTTAATCGTTTCAAGTTGGGAGAATAGCAAATGTTCATTTAAACCTGAACTTGCAGTACCTTTTCCACCCTGGTTTTTTTGTTTTATACGTACATATATCAATCTGCTTTAAGATGTAGCCTTAGGTACGGTTTTTGACAATAACGGGAAAGAAAATACCTTTAAGAAAGAAAACTCTCAATAGATTTTGTTTACATTTTCAAAATTTGTTAAGGTAGAAAAATCTTCAAATTGGCAATTATATAAAGATCAAGCTGGGAGCTGGTGCCTACTGTAAGCAAAACAGATTTGCTCTAATGCTTAAGTTTCTCGGATGAGGATCTTTTGGTAGCAATGTGCAAACAGAACAACAACTTGACACCATCACCATCAATAAACTAATAAATAAATTACACCAAGTTAATATTTTTTGCTTTGTTATTTTAGATATCAAGAAGCTAAGCTTTTGCTTAAGTTATTCCTAAGTTTATAGGCTACTATTGATCCATGAGAGTAGAGATGGCACATCGGTGAAAACAGCTGCTTTACCCTTGGTACCACAGCCACCCCATGCAGTCAAACCAACCAGTTTGTTGTCGGAGACTACTGGACTACCGAAACGACCAACGCATGAGTTGCTGTCTTTTACCAATCCGCAAACCATTGTATTCAAAACCTCATCTTCACTCCAGCCATAATCACCAGAACCGCAATCGCTCGTGCTGATGAGTTCAACATCGACACTGTTTAGTGTGCCATTGGTACCCCAACTGTAGGTAACACCGCTAGCACCGGTTGCTGGTTGTTGTTGAGCCGGATCAATGATATCAGCGTTTGCTGCTTCGGCCAGTTTCAAGAGGCCGATGTTGTTTTCCATGGTAACGAAGTCGAATGCTGCATCGAAAGTGTAACCTGCAAGCTTGATGATTTGAGCGCCATTGTTTACTGAAACAACCAATTGCTCAGGATCGTAGAAAGCCAGGCACTGCGCAGTGGTCAGCACAGTTTTTTCACCGATGAGAACACCACCACAGATTGGGTCGCCACCGTCGTTTCCTTGAACTGAAACGACATAGGATGCTGCTTGAACAACGGCTGCGTAAGACGATGCGATCGCCAACAAGAAACTGCAAACGAGTAATTGATTCATATTTCAAAAATATTAGTAAACTGTTTCGTGGCTTTTGCGTATGTTTTACTCGATGTAAAGCTTTCGACTGTGCTGTGTGTTGATTTTTCAGTTCTTTATATACCGGTCGTCGTTGCGGGTTGTTTCTTAAAACTATCGCTGGTGTACGATTATTGGCTGTTGACAGAGTTATCTATTGATCGTCAGCGATATGATAGCCTAAATTGCGCGCGACTGATATTCGGAAAGTTACGTAATTGCGCAAAAACCATAAACTTAATTAAATTGTGACCTATTACGTAAAGCGTAGACAAGCTGTGCAAATTAATTCGTGCAAAAAAACTTCCGTTAAGCACCAAAGTACACGAGGCTGACAATTAAACATATATATTGTTCTATATAACTGTAAATATTTAAGTAGGCAGTTGTCTAAACAGTTGGTTAATGGGTGAATGGGTTTTCGAGTACAAAACATTGTGGGGAGGAAACTGGGACTTAGCAATCTGTTTCGTGCGGAGTAGTCGCACGAAATATATTAAAAAATAAATAAAAGCAATTTACTTAAAATTTTCAAGCAAGTTTTACACACCTTCTTGCTCTTCATGGCCGTCGCCAGTGTAAGTGCCGCCGCCGTTGCTGCAGATTTTTCCATCGCTTGAGCTCACTCGTCCAACAATAGTACAATCCGGAGCGACGACAATGGCGGACCGGCAATTTTTACCAATACGCCATTTTTACCATCGCCGTAGTTAAACCACAAGCAATTGAAAAATTACTATATTAAGTATTTACAAAATCGGTATATTTTTATAAATTCAAGTCGACTAAGATGTACACTCATTTATATTATTAATTATATACCTACAGTAAAAATTTTTCTAATTAAACAGTTCAGCACTTGTTCATCATATATAATTAATGTCAGAATTTTCGAACATCCTGTACCTTAACCAGGAAGCATCATATTAGTTTATGGCATGTTAATAGACGAAACTAGGTCGATGCTATCCCAACTCCCATATTTTAATATAAAGATTTGCCGACTGAAATAATTTTCCGGACTTTGATTCTTGCAAGTTGTGAGAGTATGACATGTTCGGTTACACCTAAGTTAAGCCCTTCCTTACTTGTTACTGTTTTGTCTTCATCAAAAAGCGTTACTCTGAAGTCACACTATTACATAGATCAGAGATCTTAAACTTAGAGGTTACGTCATTAATAAGCTTCTATTTGATTAAACAAAGTGGAAGAAATAGTTTATTATCGAATTATTATGTTGCCATTGTACTAAAAATATAATTCAACCAATTACTAAATACAGATTTAAATGGAATTATTTTCATTCATTAACTTGCTAACAGTAATCTTCATTTCTGATGCTATAAACGAGAAGGTCGGTAACTCTGCAATGCGTACTACTATCACCAAAGATAGCTCCGCCGTCGATAAGAGCAAACGATGGAAAAACACTCGAAGAATCCTATGAAGCAAAGTAAAATGGCTTACGTCACACTAATGTGTGGAAAATTTAGAGAAAAATAATGAAAAAGATTAATTTACAAGTTGTTTTTAATGAAAAGTCTTTTGGGAGGCATAGCCCGTTGTCTAAATTCTACCTTTTCACCGAACTCCAGACTTATTACTTTGGTAATAAATTTGCACGAGTTGCAAACGGTGTTCCGGAGAAGGTCTTTTCATTATAAGATGACAAAGAAAAATGAGTGTACCGCAAGTAACAGCCTCCGAAAAGATCATCCCCAAAAAAAGGATTGCCACATTGAAAGACATACGCCTAAGCAAAAAACCTTTTAAATATAGAATAAAGTATAATAATTTTATCCCATTATTTTCGAAATCTTTAAAACTGTTTCGATGAAATCCCTAAAACACCCTTATGTAAACTAAGTTCTTTAGAAGTTCAAAAGTGTTTATTCGGGATTATTTATAGATAATACGTTATATGTTAGGAATAGTTCAGAACTCATTGCTAAACCACTAAATGGCATGTAATGAAATAAAGCTCGCTATAAAGGAGCTGTTACACCACTTGATTGAAAAATATTGATATTTCGCATGCACGTGGAAGGTTTCTTACTCCAATAAAGCTTGTTCACGTTAACTATTATCTTGTTGAAAAAACTAAATAATTTCTATCAAGACCTTTTTACGCACAAGACAATTCAATTATCGAACTTTTGCATCAATTACTGTTATCTGTCGACAGATCTCATTTATAATAACAAACTAATTTAATTTATTTATGATTATATATGTATGTGAAAAAAATTCTAAGAAATTATAATTTCGATTTACGATGTTTTTGTTGTGATTAACGAATTCTTAGGAAGGTAAGTGTGCCAGTTCTGCAGTAGATAAGGCAAAGCAACATCCTCTATTAGTTCCTATAATGAAAACATTTCAAGTTCTATGCTTTAACATACATATTAAGTTTATCGTTTGTTGTCAAGCATGCCTAAAATATTTATTATTATTATGAGCAACAAAGGTTACATTTCGGTTATAGAAATTTCAAAAGTCGCATTAAATACATCGACGTTCCGCCACCATCACATACCCAGTATCAAATTTTGAATTTCTAAATAACGGTAAGGCCAATAATAGCCTGTCATCAGTTTTGACATTGATGAATTTGCTACATTCTCCAATGAAAGGCTCCTTCATTATACCATTTCCTTTGTAACACCCTTCATATTTCCTTCACTTCATGTTTAGATTGCTATCAGATTTAAATTTTCTTTATGGCAAATTTGTGAAAATAAAATAGTAAATTAAAAGCCGGATATCTTACTATCAGTACTTCTGGTATAGTTTGACATTTTTGATGTTATACATACTCAGAACGTTTTGACATACCGCCGCCACTAGTGTTGTTACAGTAACTTTAAATATTCGAACTATAGAAACGAAGATGGAAAAGACCGATTAAAGTACATATTCTAACTGCATTCACTAAGGGTTTCTAAGCAGCAAAATAGTTATTAATATTTATCACACCGCATAACAAGAAATAACACATTGATTCCATGGGAGAATTAGGAATTGACAGTAAGTTATGTTAAGCAGATTGAAGTTCCAAATCACAACATGTCCTGTCATTATAAGGAAAACCTCTAAGAAATTCATTCTTTGAAAATGCTGAGTATCACAGGGAGTTCTCAGCGTCACTATAAGGGGAATAACAGCATACACGGCAGTACTACTTGCTCAATTGTAGCTAGATGTTTTTTATTGTTAAAAGAGTTTACAAAACAAAGTCTGCGGGTATAAAAAACCTGTGCAAATTAACTTCACGCTAACAGGTTCTATTTGGTACCAAAACACACAAAACTAATAATTAAAAAATATTAGTTATACTATTTAACTGTAACTATTTAAGTAAACAGTTGTCTAAACAGTTGGTAAAACTTGTCAGCGGCTTGGAGAGTATAAAACAGCTTTAAAATGAAACTGGGCCATAGTATTCAGTTTCATGTAGAGTGAGTCGCACGAAATATATTAAATAATAAATAAAAGCACTTTTCTTAAAATGTTCAAGCAATTTTCAAACGTTTTCCTGCTGCTCGTGGTCGTCAGCAGCGCCAGTGCTGCCGCTATTCACGCCGACTCCTACGTCGTTTCGGTTCAAACATCCGCCAACACTACAATCTGTGGTGGCGCTCTGATTAACAAAAATACAGTGGTGACTTCAGCGACGTGCTTGGCCTTCTACGATGCTGATCAATTGGTTGTTGGTATAAATAATGGCTCGCAAATCATCAAAACTAAAGCGCACAGTTTTAAAGTAGATTTCGATTTTGTCACCATGGAAAATGATGTGGCCATCTTGAAATTGGCGCAATCAGTGAAAACTCGTTTTATAAAATTGGCGAGTAAGGAAAGAAAAACCGGTGCTAGCGCTGTGGTCATAAACCCCAATTTAGTCGAGGTACCTGTGACCATAATAGAGTACAAAGAATGCATTTCTGGAGATTATGGCTGGAGTGAGGATGAAGTGTTCAGTACAATGGTGTGCGGCCTCGTGAAAGAAAATAGTGTTTGTGTCGGACAAGCGGGCAGTCCTTTAGTCTCCGAAAATAAGTTGATTGGTTTGGTCTCTTGGGGTGGTTGTGGCAACAATGGCCAGCCAGCCGTTTTTACCGACATTCCGGCGTTCCAGTCCTGGATCAAGCAAACCACAAAGCAATTGTAAAATAAATAAATAAATTTTATTTTTACTTTAAAATAATGTCGTAAGTCTTATGGTTATTTTTATACGTTTTTCGTAATAGAAAGCCAGCTATAGCATAAGTCAAAACAGTAACAACAAATTGTTGCTTTAAAAAGCGGCAAGTGAAGCGTATTACAGCTTATTTTTTATTATTTTCTAAGAATGCTTTGATAGTCTAAAATTAAAACAACAAATTGATAAGCCATATTCAGAGAACTAGTTTAAGTTCAAGTTATTGTTATTGAAGAATTTTAGTAAATATTTTTCGGCACTATTTCGATGCATAGATAAAAAAACGTATTAAGCGCACAACACTTCACATAATTAATGGCTTCGGCGGTTATCTTGTCTAGCCGCTAACTCAATAAATAATTGTAGTTGTAATTGTGAATGAAGTTGATCAGCATCGCACCGCTTCAAATAAATTCTTGAGTTATTTGACGATAACGAAACTCTGTGCTAAGCTAAAAACTATAATGTTTAGAAGGAGGTAAAGGAGAACTAAGGTCGGATGTAGACGAAGATTTTAGCAATAATTACTAAAGTTGCTATTTTAGTGCCTTCTTGTATATATTTCTATTCATACGCCACATAAAGTGCCAAAGATTTTGAACAGAGAAAGTTTGAGGACCCACTTTTTTCATTTGTTTGGATCATTTTGTGTCCAAAAAATTCGCCAAAGGGACCGGTATGTAAGTTTATCTCATATCTACTAAATACAGTTGAAAATTGATGTAAGTTTTTCGCTTTTGCCTGCTCTAGTTGAGCCGAGCTTATTTTAGACTACACCACAGCCGGCTGAAATCCGCAAGTTTCTGCAGAATCACAATGAAAACAGTCATTTAATACAGCCAAGATTTGCAGTGAGGACCCACTTTACAGATTGTTCAAGTAGAAGAAGAATTAGTAAAATCATTCATTTGATTAATGTTGACAGGCTTGTGAGTACTCTCGCAGCGCGCATCGATTTATTAAACAAAAAAAAAGAAGGGAGCAATCCCAGCAACCTTAAAGCCGAAGGATGTGAAATTGTCTTTTGTATGTTTGTTTGTGTGTGTGTGTGTGTGTGTGTGTTTGTGCGCCTGAATGATTTTCGTAAAAGCACAATGCGAGTGAGTGTAACAAATTTGAAATCATTAAAATCCAGCTTGTTTGGCTGCCTGCAGAAAATGTTCAAAGCACGCGCGGAGAAAGTAGATGAAAAATGCAAAGCAGTAGAAAATTAAAAAGAAAAAACAACTGCATACGGAAAGAAATCAAAGCTTTAACCCGATTTGCTTTGCTGTCTTACCGCCTGCAATATGCAGTCTCACTACTACATAGAGGTAAATTTGTTAATTCTTATACCTATACACTAATGTACAATGTGTGTGTTTGCAACGAGATAACGGTTGCAGTTGGTTAAAGAGCTTTTTTCTTCGACGAACTTTTTAATCAAAGCAAATAGGGTTGAGAGGTGACACAGACTTTGTATAGCAGTTGAAAATAAGAAAATGAACTGAACGGCTTTCTATTCTTGTTGTTGTGTTCGGCGTTGGGCGTTGGGCGTTGGGCTTGACTGCTGCTGAATGGGTTTGTTACGTGGCACTTTTGCACATTTCACAAAGCCATTCACTTGAATGAGTGCAAAATTTTCAAGTAAAAGGTAACAATCTCTCTGCGGATTATAACAGGAAATTTTCATTTCCGGTCGAAGTGGCACACTTGTTGCAAAAACCGCTGGCGTGGCAATGGCGCTCGCTCGCTCAAGGTAAGACTGAGCTGATGAATAAATTAAGAGCGTAGCGCTCGGCACACGTACTGACTGAGTATTGTAAGCAAGATTGTAAGTTTGCCGCCTGTTGGTGTGGTCACGCAATTGGTCCCACTGCGTCGCTTAACGTTCACTGTGTCACTGAGGGCTACTGGTGAGGCCTTCATGCCTGATTGTGGCATGACAGTATGCCATTAAGGACAATTACTTGTTGCCGCCAGCCATTCTAGTAAATTTTAAATCAAAACTGCTGTCAGCTCTTCAACAGTCGGTTAGATTTTACACCTGCCGCCAAACTAATGAGTTAGCAGGCGCTCGGTATAGAACACTGTACATACATACATGTAGAATACTCCATATATAGTAGTCACACACATGCATACATAAATGGAATATACTTGTGTGTGTGCATAGCACTCGATGACTTGTCGGCTAAGCGAGTCAGTACTTAATGTAACGCATACTTTTAGGGGCCACAACAACCAATTGGTGACAGCAGCGGACAACTGTTAGCTCCACTCACTTATACAGCAGATAAAGCCACAAAACGGCAACCATGAAATTATCAACCAAGTGCCTAGCTCTATTTGCCTTTTCTAGGCTAGTGGTTGCTGCTGGTGTTGTTGGGCGGAAGGAAAAACGAATGTTTAGGCAATGCAAGGCACAAAACGGCAGTGCTGAATCATAAAAGCATCAGATTAAATTGCAAAAACGTGATAGTGGTTTGCTAGAAGCACTGCAGCTGTTGCTGGCAATCCAGAAAACTACTGCACTACAGCTTCATGGCGGTTGCACAGGTCCAATTAAACTTGTGAGTTGGCTAAGAGTAGCTCAAGCGCAAAAGGCTTGTCGAGCTTGAGCTTGACGAACAACAAAAAAGTATATCAGACTGATTTCTTTATAAAATTTAAAAACAAAGATATACACACATATTTTTGAAAGCAATTAAATATATCCAAAAAAACCAAACAGAACTGAGTATCCTAATTCAGAAAGCAGCAGTAGAAGCGTAAATGAGTAACCCATAATAAATTCGTATTCAAAGCAAACTGTCTAAAACACATTTATATATTCAAAAGCAAACGAACAGGCATACATATCTTAATATGCAACCGTGTGTTATGGCCTTTGTACCCCTGCATGGTGTGCATATTGAATACCTGCCATGTTTTGAACCTCTGTCGCACAAACATGCTCTTTTATTTCTCCATTTTCGTGTGCTCAATGAATATTCAGTGAATTTTTAGTTTTAACTAAAACTAACGCACACAAATGCAAGAGCCGTGCACGCTTACGTTGGTATGTGTTACTTTGTTGCTGTGACAGCGGGATCTTCACTGACAGCAGCATGAGCAACATTAACAATGCCAAAGCAGGAAGGCATTCGCCTGTGTCAGCTCATAAGCGTCAAGCGGAAAATATGTAATTTTCTTACTTATGCATAGTTGAAAAATAGCAAATAGAAGAATAATTTAATAAGTCCGCTGGCAAACATGTACATATGTTAGTGTTGCACAGTGAAAAATTTTGATTTTCGTTAGATGTATGCAAGTGATTGCTTTACTGGCAAAAATGTTATTACTTACTAGAGCAACTTTTGGAAAGATTTTTTCATATTGCCAGCAGTTGCCGGTGTATTTTAGCAAGCCTTTTCAAATTTCTCTATAAAATAAAGTTCTCCTCCATAAATCTGGTTGAAACACAAATCGAGTGAATAATGTCTTCCTCATGCTATAAGCGTACGCATCGGGGTTTATATTCATCGGATTTCAAATGTAGAACCAATTTCAGTGAATACAAGTTTTATACTAGCTCTTTTTCTTGCTTTCGAATAAAAGACCTTTAGTAAGCCAGAAAACAATTCAGTTTAATTCTTTAGTGTAGCACAGGCGATGTTCTGATAATAAATACTATAGGAACGCGCTTGATAATTCCATAATTTTCGTGATGTTGTTCAAAAATACTTACCAAATATATGCATCTACTATACTAACCTATATATTGGGTAGTCGAAAAAGTCTTTTTGTATTTCTAATCAAATTTCAACTTTTTTATATTTACACCAATAAAGAAATAAACAATTTTGGTCGACCACTTTTTGCCATTTTTCCGCTAGAGACATTATTCCATCAGTGTAAATCGAAATCTCGGAATTTCCACAACGGAAGCGAGCGAACCAATGTTGTGCTACACGAACTGAAATAACAACGTCGCTGTAAATTTCACAAACCTCATTGATGGCTTGCGTGGCATTCTTCCCTTTTTTTATAAAAAAAATTTCAAAATATAGCAAACTTCTTCATTATTTTCACTCATTTTTGAAAAGCTGTAACTTTTTTCCAACTTCCCCGAGTTTAATTTTTTTTTGGTTCAATGAAGCTGAAAACGCACCCAACGCTATATAGTATGACACAATGTGATTGGTGATATACGACTGCAACGACAATTATTGACCAAATACAAAAAGACTTTTTCGACTATCCAATATGTAAAAGTATACAGGTCTATAAAGCCCACGACTAATGTATAAGTAGAGTCACTTTTAAGGAAAAACAGATGTGCGCCAATTTTGAACTAATATCGCACGAAGCACCTTCGAAGTGGTAGTTCATAACTCGCACCACTAAGTTACGCCAGTAAATTTTGATTGTTGTAACCAGTAACCTCTAAAAGCTTTTCGAAGCATTTTCGGTTTTTTCCAAAAAAATGATTCATATGTCACACATTTTCTTTCATGAGAAAGTTTTGTTAACTTAAGCTACCGTTATTTGAAGCCTTCTCAAGCAATCTAAGCTAATGGCGCGGAAAAGTTGCCAACATTATATGGTTTAAAAACCATTAATTTACTGAAGTCCTTCAAAAATAAACGTTCTACTTACTTTGCTTGCAAAATCAATATCGGTAGAATGATTTAATTTACCAACACTCGAAATGTACAATTGAATGCAAAACAAATCATCAATCAATCATTATCTGAGTGACGTTATAATAGATATCAAATTATCGACAGCTCAAATAAATGCCATTTCACGTCCGATGTTTGTGTTTTGTTTTTGTTTTTGTTCGGTAGTGTTATGTATTTACCATTAGCGCCGGCATTACCGCTGGACCATGAGTGACCGCTGAACCAGCACAGTTACGGTTGATAAATTAAGCCTTCGCCGGAAAGTCAAAAAGTTTTAGGTAAATGAAAAATCATCGTTTTTATTGCCATTTATAGCGGACACAAAAAGAGCCACAGAAGAAAAAATCAACAATAAAGCCAATAAAGTTCGAGCGATTTGCTTTCTCGATTGGGATAATTTACATTTTATAGCTTTTTAAGTTTAGCTAAGATTTGATGTTTTTCCAATATGCTTGTATCCACATCATATTAGGCGAGTTAAGCCGTTGCTAGGAAATAACTAAATTTATTGCGGCTCAAGTTCAGCACGCCGTAAAAGCAAAGTCTACATGTTTTACGTGAGTTTCGATTGGTAATGTCATTTCGGCATTTATTACCATAATCCATGGAGAATTGTCTTGCTGAAGTCAACTGTAATCGAATTTTGAAACGAAAATTGTATCTATTTTTACAGGTGTTGTGGTAAGATAGGGTATGTATTACTGAGAGCCATGATATTTTCAGTGGTTTATATTTCGTTATGTGTGAAACTTTAGAAATAAGCCCCTGCATGATTAATAATAATTAATAAGCAAGAATAAGTAAAAGAAAATAATGTCAAATAGTTACTATCTACCGTGTTTATTGCACAAGCATATGACTTAGCTTCTTCCGTAAAAGAAGTGAACCGTTAGGCAAAGCCAAATTCGTCATTTCGTGAGCGTCTCACAATTAGTGCAAAACGCATGCAGATTGGGTCAGTTGAAACTAGTTTTTATTTTCAATCCTGAAAAAGTCTTATAGATATGAACATATGTATAATAAGATTTTCTCCGTATCCGAAACTCTCGCATAAAACGAAACGAATCAACAGAATTCATCCGTAATTGAAATATTCTCCATACTAGTTCACATATTTAAAAATAGTTAAGAGCAGGGATAACTGTTTATTAATCAGAACAGAGTGAGAGCTTAGCCTGAACCTATTTAAACCATTTTGTGGTCAAAGAAATATGTTTTTAAAAATCCATTAAAGCTGGTAAAACATTGATCGATTTATTTGGTATAAAGTTTAACAAAGGAATACCGAAAAGAAACAGGTTAGAGAAATTTTTTTTTCAAGTGAACATGTATCAGGGGCACTATTATTGCAACATTTTATCTGCATATCTTTCTGGATGTCTGAGCTATTATAAAGACAGCTAAACAGATGGCATTACCTGATTATACCTGATATTAGGCGGCTTTATAATCGGTTTATCCACACTTTCAAGCCGTATCACGAACATATGATAAGAATGTTACGGACTAAATTCGATCTTTCTTCTTATAATATGAGCAATTTCATCTACTCTACACTCTACAATATAGTATATGAAGTAATCTATATCAAGGCCTGTTATATCATATTTTTATATTAATAAGTTGGCCAGGATACAATATATATGTATATAAATGATCAGCGTGGCGAGCTGGGTAGATTAAGCCATGTCCGGCTGTATGTACTTGTATATGTGATGAACTGGTCCGTTTGTTTCCGCTGAAAATGAAGTTTTTGTGTGGAAAACCATTTTATTTGGGGAGATATCTTTATGAAATTTGGTGCGGATTATTCCCCAAAACAACGCTTAAACGTTTGAAAAAATTCAGATCGAAGCACTATATCATTTAACTGCCATAAAAACTGAATGAACAAAATTAAGATAAAAATTTTCAACTTTAATTTTATATCGGACCAGTAAAAACTAGCGAAACGTTTTCAACAGCTTAAGTAAAGACATGCGTCTATCTCCTATAAGAACTGCACCTGGGAACATTATTACACTGATGAATTCCTTTTAATGCGATTATTGATTCATTACAATTATTTTAAGTAATTAATTCATTAACAGAGAAGATCATATAATTTATTTTCCAATTAACCGTTATGTTGAGGTAACCAGCAATAAATAAGCAATTGAGATTAATGATTATGCCTTTTCAGTGAAATTGTTTTGTTTAGCCTTTTTTTTACTCCAATGAGTGAAAACCTGTAATTAAAGTACGGGATGACAAAGTTGCGATTACTTTTCGGTATTTTAAATTAGAGCAACAAGTAAAGCGTTTAAATACATAATAAATAATGCATATGCTATTAAAAATGCAATCGCCTTATATTCAGCTACTTTCCATATTCAAAACAATTGAGCGATGGAAGGGAACACTTAAGGGATATTAATATCGTACACTCGTGGCCACGCAAACCTTACCACTAAACTTTTTTAAGTGTTTTGCATATTTGACAACACTTTATAGCGGCACTTTTTTTATTGAAATCTGAAATTAATAAAATAATAATTTGAGTATCCATTTGTGGTTTGAGGTGTCACTTCAGTGTCATATCACTTCAGTGGCGCATCCGCATAATGTAATACATCGAATTCAACACCTTATTGCGTTCATTTCACCATTCATGTTATTTTTTTGGAAATCCCTATGCAAGATATGAATTCAATTCACAGCCGCCCTTATGGGAAAGAAACTACAGTATTAATAAAAAATATCAAAATATATCGGAAACCTCAATCTTACTTCTATTAGGTCTAATATTTGTACATACCAACAGAGCAAAGTGCAAATAAACCAAAATGCAATAAATAAGTTTAAAGTTCTTATCAAAGCAAATTAATCTGAAATTTATGAGCTATTAATTACGTATACTTCATTGTTCCAGGGCATATATTAAAGCCTACTCGAAAAAATTTATACCATAATAAATGATTTAAGAAGCGATAAACATGCAAAGCGACAAATTGCAAAAAGTTTGTAAAAAATAAGAGCATAATTTTAAACCGTGTAATATATAGCACATCTAAGGCGCATAAAACTAACCGGAGGATGAAAATATCACAATTCATGTTACGCTAGGGAAGCAGATACCACACACACACACACACACACCCGCTTAAAGCATACTTCAGAGCGCGTCCGCAACGCTGATTCCAGACGACAGCGGATACACAGGTATGCTATAGCCATTGCGCCGCTTATGTGTATGTGCGTGTGTGTGTGTCTGCATAAGTGCAAGCGCGTTGCGGAGATACCTGGGAAGCATAAACGCTGATGGAACGAACGCGCTCATTCCGGCACGCACATAATAACAGCTTATCACACGCCTCTGACGTGCAGCGATGTAAGTGCGCACAGCCGAGAGGTGAATAAAAGAAGCAAACAGAAACACACAGAAATAAAATACAAGCCCGACAATAGAAAGAACACGGCAAAGAAGACAAGAAATGAAATGATGAACGCACAAAATCAGCGACAAAAAATTGCTTTCCTTTACAATATTAACCGACAAAAATGCTGTGCGGGTAGATGCGAGCGATACACCGCTCCGGCAGCTAGCTTAGGTGACTGCCTGTGTGTATGTGTTTGCCGGCGAAAGGATGCGGCAGACGAGGTAAGCAGCGCGTAGCTGTTGTGTCGCGTCAGCGGCCTTTGACGCAATAGGAATTTGCCGGCAGTGAGTTGGGCAAACGTGAAAAATTGAATGAAATATATATAATTTTCTGAATTTATGGGCTTCTATGGGCAGGGACGTCACACGAAATTTAATAACGGGGATTTGCACAAGTAACGTGATTTTCATTTTAATTTTAATAAAAAATCTAAAGATATGCTGAGCGATTATCTTTCGCGCGTTTTAAATTTAATGAAAAAGCTTATAAAAAAAAATTAAAAAGTCGATACTTAGCCTCTTTGCCGGTATTTGGAACCTTGCCATCCGTTTTCCTTCACAATTTCATAAGATTTAGTTATTAGTGATCCTTTGATCGGCATTATCTCTATTAGCCTCTGCAACATAATAGTCTATTCAAATTCAGATGGGGTAAACTAGCTGCTATTAGTTAATATATTGCTGAATCTTAATCATATTCTTTGTTATTTTTACACGCCGCAGTTCCGAAGCAATCTGTATTGTTCGATAGAAACTATGTTAATTATAAAATTGTGTGAAACATTATTGTCCTCGGACATTCGATTTGGATTGCGAGTAATTATTTTGCGCGCAAATCTTGTAAGTCAATGCAAAATATCAGCAAATTTTAATCAGAGCTTATTCGACATTTTTCAGAAGGTTTTTCGATTTTCGACTTTGATTCCGAAATTTCAGTACAATTTTTTATTTTTTTTTTTAACAGGAAAATTTTTCAAAAGAGCACAACCTCAACTACCTTGATCGGTAACGTCTCAAGGCGTTTAAAGTAACTGAAAAAAGTTTTTGTATCTATTTTTCAGACCTGAAAAACCTTAACAATAAAAAAACTAATATTCTTTTTTCTGCGTCTTCCACAGATCATCTAACCCCCAGCCCACAAATCACTACCTTTGCATAACTGTTCTTATGTGTGCCACGCATGCTTTGCAAATCCTCCTTTTAGTAAGTGATAGCTTGATTATCGCTTTCGTCGCCATTGCTGCGTTGGTTGTTTTGCGAGCCCGCATGCCCTTGCCGCACCTCTTTTCACCGCTTTGCTTTCAAGCTTACTCTGCTGCACAGCACAGGAAGTGTCGTTAGCATTGTTTGTCATTTTCACTCCAAGTTTTTTTTTTGTTTAGTTCCTTGTTGATTTCTAGGTACGAGGTTTCACATCAACGTCAGTCGATTATGACAATAATTCAATTATGCAAATTTATTTGAAATTGCGCTTGCACATTGCAGCAGGCAACAAATAGCAGAATATAAGAATAGCTCATGGCAAATGTGGAAGTATCAGTCAGTTGAAATTTTTAATCCTCCTTCAATTTGTATCCGATTATGTGCGATTGTGCTGTGATAGCACACAAACGTGTTTAAAGTGAAATTTGCCGAAAGAAATGAAAGCTTTAAGCGTAAGCTTTTAATCGGAAAACACTGCATTAGTTAAAACTGGCTCGTAAAGTTCAAAGGTTGCGTAGTTTGATTAAGTTGAATGCGGAAAATGCAAACAAATTTGAAGCCTGTGGGCTTTTCATTTTACGTAGGCGTTTACTTGGAACTGCGTGATGATTTTTATATTTTTTACTTCCTAAAATTAAAACCGTGTGGGCTATAATCCTTTTTTGTTTTTGTTTTGTTAGTTAAGTTTATGCATATAATACAACGGTATTTATGTTAGCTTAATCGAGTTATTTTCAACCTATGCCCTAAGAGCATTGATTTCTCTTTCTTCTTGGCACAAAGGGTCACAAATTTTTAACATAATAGCTATTATTCTGGGATCGCTGATGGAGTAAGGAAATATTTCTGCTGTTGTAAACTCGGCTATAACTGCGTAAGCGGTGTCTACATCAGTAAAGAAGAATAAGTTTGGTTTCTTCCTTCTTTCTGACATACATTTCGATACGGATTTAAAGTAAACGTTTCTAAAACAAAGCCTTCACCGTTATGCTTTCTTAAGTAAAATTATTTGTTCTATTTAAATCTTGTGACATTATAGGTTAGGTTATCGGACTGTTTCTCGCCTCACTGATAGCAATAACTCAGACAAATCAAATTCCCATTAACAAAAGTTAAGCCAAAGCATTGATCATCTACAATGTTCTAATATAGCATACTCTAGACAAGCATACCCCGAAAATCTTCAATTAATTGGATTTAATTTTAAATACTTTCAAACGCACATTAGGTTAGCTAACTGCAGTGATTAACATATTTGCATTTTCCCATCATTCAGCACTTAAATTGGCGCAATTATGCAATCAACCATAAATTGGCATAATTCACCATTAAATGTGTTGTATTTATCATTGCAAAATAGCATATTTAATTTAATGTACACTTAAATAAACGAATTCGAGGGCTATTAATTAAGCTTCAATATTTCATTGGCATTGATTACCTGCATTTTATTGGCCTCACTGTTTGTGTATGTTTTAACGCAAGGAAATTAAATTTTAATGAAGTTGACACATTCAATCAATTTAGTTTGGTAGCTTTTCGATATTTAAGCGAAATTTCAGAATCCAACAACCACCGCTTGCAACCCCTTTATCCGGCCACTTTCCGAATTCTCTGCGAAATTGCTTATTATTCCTGTGCTCATCTGCCAACGCACAACTTCATTTAAGGCTATTCAACAAATTCTAACTTTTTCCATAAAATAAGCAAGCAATAAGCGTTCACCTTTAACAGCTGCTGCCAGCACGAATGCAACAACAACGCAACAAAATAGCAACACATCGTCGCTGAAACTTTTTAATGCAACGTTCCACAAGCTCAAAGTATTTTTATACTTTCCCCCACTAAAGGGATACTAAAAATAAATATGTGCTGCTTTATAATATAATCATAAACTTTGTACACACTTAAAAAAAAACTAAAATGCATACAATAACAAAATCGAATAATGCAATCATGGCAACACCTGAAGTGCCCGTGGGAACTTTGAGGCTTGGAAAAAAGCATTATAGCATTAAATATTTCGGGAGATTACAGCGGAGCGCCAGCAAATATGCATAAAAACACTTCAATATGAAAAATAGAGTTGCCATCTTGCTGAAAATAAATTTTAACAGATTAAGAGTGCTGCTAAAATTATAAAAATACACAAATCTGCAGCTGATTCACCATTTTATACTTTCTACTAAAATTGTAAACCAACTGCAGCCTCACAATTACCGAAACTAGGCAAAAGCAACAAAAGAGCGCCGCATGTAGAACAACTTAATATGCTTTCAAGTCGGAGTTTACATAGCGAGCGCCATCACTAACTTCAGTCAACATTTGAAGCTTGACAAACAGTTTCCGCATCCGACTGACATTATCATACGCACACTAAAACGTCCTCGCAACGCCAAATATTGCTTCGCCTGAAAAAACAATGGCAGAGGGGAGGGGAAGTGGTAAGCATTTACGCGCATATGCAAAAATAGATAAAAACGGCCAGTTGCAAACAGTTTCAGAAAATATGCAACAGCAGTGCTGGGCAGACAGTGATTTGATTTATTGCCAATTTTATGTAGTGTACACTCCCGCAGGCAGACACTTGCAGCCAACTGCATCCACGGTGGTGCGAAATCGTTCGGTCAGCCGGTAAGAAAATCAAATTTATACTAGAATTTCTCATCTTAGGCCTATGTGAGGAGTGCAATTTTTAAGAAATTTTATTTTCCAACTAAAAACTTAAAAAAAAAAATAAGAAGAGAATCTTGAAATTCTAACACTTACAACTTGAACCTTTACTATTAATACTAGATACTAAATTTCGTTTTCCCCACAAACGACATGTTAAAAAATTCCTTCTGCCTACTTTTATAGTTTGACATTTGAACATTATAAATATGCCCTGAAACATTAGTTTTGAGAAAATTTAATGCTCTAACAAAAAGCGAGAAATTTATATTGAATTTTCTCTACTATGCAACACAGTTCTATCGTGCCAAATGCGGCTGCGATTCACATTCTTCACTGCAAAAATGCATTTGCGCTACTGTAGTTATACGATACATGTGTGCTTGTATATGTTTAATGCACACAGCAGCATTCAGCAGCTGAATTTCGCGTGCAGATTGCTGTTGATTTCACACCGTACCGCTTTTGGCGTGAAATTTAATTTTTTGCCGCGATATCTCAGCAATCTGCGCGAAGCAATAAGCTGTTTCCGTCTCAAACATTTGTCATTGTATTTTGGCTGATTTTATTTTTCGCCGACGCTTTTTTTATACAACATGCAACAATTGTAACAACGAACATTTTTTGGCCGCTTTTTGCAGAACTTTTCCTTTGCTGAACTTTTTTTGTGGCTGCTGACAGCCGCGTCAATTGCCACGCACAAATTATTTGCGTCTCCTCTTTGACTCACCGAAATGCAATCAAAATTGCTACGTTTGCTCGGCGCATTCTTCATTTTTAAATTTTTAATTTCCTTCTCACTGCATATTTGCCTTCTTGCCGCCCGCCCACGGTGTGCGCCAGGGCGTATGAGTGTTGCATTTTCATCAGCAGCGTGTCAACCACAGCACCGCCAAGTGCTGTCAGCGAAGCAATGTTAACAGTTTGAGTGGTGGTCGAGCAACTTTAAGTGATTGCGCATAGTAGCTGCCGGAAGTTGTTGCATGTAACACTTGGCGCTGTTGCAACAATTGTGGAAACAGTTGAAACTTGTTTTTTTTACTGAATTTCTGCGTCGCGGTTAGATAAGTTTTGCTGGAGGGGTCTCATAAAATCACATGTATTTTCGAGACAAGTGTGACATACGTATAAATATGTATGAATGTCGTAGTTATTCATGTACTCCATAAGCGGTATGTGGACATGCTGCTCATAGCTTCTGGCGCGAGTGTCATTGTAATGCCAGTCAAATGTGTAAAATTTGTATAGCAGTTGCTTCAGTCGCTTTTAGCGTGTCTGGCGACATGGTAAATCGCTTGTGACGACTGTTTAAAAGATGTAGCTGTGACCTTCGGTTTAATCTATTCTTGCATAAACCCCTCTGACACATAAATGCCCACACAAATTCCTCATTTACTCGGTTTGAGTTGTTTCCTCTCTTTCATTTCATTTCAGTGCTTCATTCGTCGGCTTTGCCTAACATTATTAGTCCGGCGTAAGTGCGAAAGCATGTTGTGGCCAAAAAGCCTATTTGTACTGGTTTCTGTGTACCGCTTTATTTCCTTTTTAGATTATTTCTTGTTATGTTGTTTCGCTCGTATTTATACGATTCCCTCTAGATCTGCAAGGCGCTTAAGGCTAACGTTTGTGCCGATAATTCTACCGACTTCTTCTACTACCATCAACTTGTTAATTTGTGTAGTATTTATTCTCAGCTTTTACCTCCTTCAGCTGTTGTTGTTGTTGCTGTTTGTTTTTTTTTGTTTTGTATTCCCTGACGAACTTGTGCGTGGCTGTCATCGCGCAAAGCCCACAAATTAGTTAAGCTGCATTAAAGCTCTGTAGCTAGGCCACATCAGATGCAAGCAATCGTTTGATCAACACAAGTGGTGAGTGAATATGTGAATATGTAAGCTTGAAGTTCTTGAAAAATTTAAGAAACAATTTACGTATATAAAAACTTCTATAAAGGTAACCTCATTCCCCAGTAAATATTTAAAGATATTCCAATGCACATTAAGAGAAATAGTTTGTTATTGAAACCCGATTTTTCCGAATCGATATCAGTCCTCCTCAATTCAAAAAACGCGAAATAATACTTACATATGCATATAAAAATATCAAGTATAATATAAGACAATATTAAAGAGAAATAATTTGGCAAAGAAAAGATTTCTGAAAAATTTTCAAAAAAAACTTTGGCTAATGTTTTAAAAAAAAAGGGTTAAACATTTTAAAATTTCAAGTAAGTATAACATATATGTACATATCGTCACCTAAAATGCAAAACAATGCATCATCAAAAAAATTAAATCGAGTTTTTTATTGCTTACGATTCACGTCATGTTGCATATACATATGTAGCATAAACTTTTCAGCTGCCGCTGTCAGATATAACCAATATATAACCATTATATAACCAATATGTAACCATTTTATAGCCAAAATTCAAATTTTGTTTCAATATGAGTGGTTTCTATTACATCGGTTACCCTTCGCCTGTAAAGTTTTGAAAAATGATGTAACATTATTTTGCGTTTTAGTTGACGATATACATATGTATGTATTATATGTATATATGTATGTAAGTATATATATAGGAGTGTGCATGAGTGAGTAAGGTTACGTATACGCCATGTACTGAAATATTTGTTTTTTCATGAAAAAGTGCATGCGAAATACGTATTAGAACGAAGCTAATATAAATGATTAAATAAAACTAAAAAGTGAATAGTCATTAAGCAGTCAAAAAATAACAAATATGCAAAAGATGGTATTCTCCACACATTTTTGCGCAAAAACTAACCGAATTTTAATAGTTGATATTTAAATTTTTAGTAATGTATTATTTGTTATGTATGTATATATTTTATAATAATAATAAAAATTTATTTGCTTTCGAATATGATGAGTATATATTAATTTTATGTTTTCAACTTATTTCAATTAAAAAATATTTGATCCAAAAATTCTGATATAAAATACTTTGCAAACTATAAATTTTCCTTAAGCAGCGTCAGCACAAATATTTATGCAATTAAGTTGCACAAATGCTACGTACGCACCAATAAATGCTTCTTGCAAAGCTGCACATTTACTTTACTTAACTAACTCCACTCTGTCATCCAATTTGTTATTTCATTTTGTTTTCATGCTTCAAAAATAAACTTTAATAGATGCTTCGGAATCACTCAGCCGTTGAAAAGTGCTTTGTAACTGTACAATTTATTATTTGCCATCCTCCCTTAACACAGTGAATAACAATCTTTTATTTGCCATGTAAAAGAAAGCAAGTTCTCCAACGCAAAAGGTGAGTAAGGGGTTTATTTAAAAAATAAAAATATAAATAAAATGAAATACAGAGAATGCCGTTTTTATTACCTTTTAATTCTTTTGCCGCTTCCCGGACCTCTTATGTATTTACAAAACAATAAAAAAAAGAGAAACATACAAACGAAAGACAATGCTTTTGCCTGTAATGAAGAAAGCACTGGGTGCGGCATTGAGCCGAAGGCAAAGTTGATATAAAGAGATTAAAAGAAGGAAAGCAAACAATGGCCGCCTCTTTCTTAACTCTTGCAAATGCGAATGTATAAAATTTAATGTGATTAATTACATTAATTTTTAAATACAATATACTCAAGTCGTTCATTTGAAGTTCTCAGGTACCCTTCAATTGTAGATATACATATATACAAATATATTTTTATATATTCTGGTACATTCCTATGAAAACAGGCAGTGCGTATTTGGATCATATTCTATAATTTGAACTGGGCAACAGTATCATGTCTTTATTCCAAAATATCGCGAATATGTGTGCATTGCATTGCCTTGGGGCAGTGAATCCAATTTTAGAGTACCTCAACCTTCAAACAAAATAAAACATGTGATATCTCGCAAAATTTAAATAGTGTTGCGAATTGGCTTTAGATATCGTACTTGTTATAAAGGATACCAATATCTTAGTTAGTCGGATAGACTAAGCAAAGATCGCTATAAGGTCTTATGTTCGACATTAAACAAAGCTGCTATAGCACTCTTTAAAATACTGGTTGGCATACTGACCTTGAATCTACTAAATATCCACTTAGTTGTCAGAAATCCTCATTACACACTTAAGAACTGATATAATGTCGGTGGGTGCATGTAGAATGATCACAAAACTGCTAATATTTGATTTTGGTCCTTCACTTGCATTTCAAATAAATTGAGGCTGCATAGCCAAACGTCATATTTAAATAACTGTACTGATATATTTTCTGCTTCAACAAATTGGATGAGCCTATGAGGCTAATGTAACTTTTACCGCTTCCATATTTGCACTGAATTACTATTTAGCTAAGGAAAGCGTTCAGGTAATTTTGTATTGCAAAAGGCTTACTAATGGTCCAAAAAACACTAGTACCTAGCTACATAAATTTTTTCTCAAGTGCAATGATAATGTTATGTATCAAACCACAAACACACTAAATATAACGCACACGCACACAAATGTTTTTAATCCTCCGTTCTAGCACACACATACACGCAAGCACGTTTAGCGCTTGTCACATATTCACTTATCTATCGCATTCATCAGCTGCTCACATTCGTTATGCGCCTTTAACTTGCTCACTTCCTCAGCGATACGCTCATTTACTCTACTTTACACTAACTTTCGCTGACTATTTGCACAGTTGTTGTTTTAGTAATTTACAACTTTCATTGCATTTAATAAGCCAGCACTTTGCCGCCACGGCGCTTAAATATTGCTACACAACTTTCATTTAATTATCCAAAGTTACACATAAGCGCGCGAAGGCAGTAAAACACATGCGAACCCCTACACGTGTATGCACATATGCATATATATATATATGTATGTGTGTGTGTGTGTGTGTGGGTATTTGAAAATTTGCTGCACTTAATTCCGCCAGCGCTTTTGTGCCACTTCTTCGACGATCAGTTGGTCGCCACAAATACCAACGAATGACTTTTATTAGACACACTCGTATCCGCGCAATTGCACCACATGCCACGTGCCACCGTACAATTCACTACATTCACGCCAACTCATACCTCTTCACACTTGGTATTTAGCCACAGGGTGTGCGGTGTGCCCACCCGCCGCCACAATTACCGCCATTGAGGCATGCTATGCTCCAGTTTCGAGCCGATTCAAGTGTTCCGCCACTCTACACCGCTCTTATCTTAAATGTCAGTTTGCCACGTTGCTGGTCTTCTGCAATTTAAACTTTTTCCTGATCAGCTTTCATACTTTTTCCGCTTGCTAACTGTGCTCTAGTAACGAACATCTCAGACTACATGACGGCATCGTTTTATCGTTTCAGTTTTTTATTTATTTCTTCTTTTTTCTCTTATTTTTACTTATTTAACGTTCATTTACTTTTGCCGCTTCACACACTCATTTCAGCGGCAACTTTCTTGGCTGTTTAATTCTCGCATACCCACTGCGTCCCTCTTAAACCCTATGCATGTCGTGTGTGCGGCGTCCTTGTGCACGTGGCGTATACGTAACATTGCCAGCCAGCAGCATGCTGGGTTTTGCATGCTTGTTTTCCAGCGGCACATATTATTAAAAACAAATCTACTTTTATTTCTCTGTCGACTACGTCTGCGTATGTAAAAGCAGCGAAGTTCGTAAGCACATACGTTTCTATGTGTGTGTGCGCTTGAATCTTGTTAATTTTTATTCCGTTGTGGCGGTATGCTCCGCTGCGTCGTGCTGGTGTCTGTGTGTGTGCATGAAATAGATTGCGTTTATCTGCTTTTGAGCAGGGATTGAAAATGCGAGTATGTAATTGCCCACAAAGACAATTATGCTCCAGCGCACACATTCATCGCAAAATAGCTCATCAACACCTACAGTTACATATACACATATGCTCGCATATTCATTTGGTTTCAATTTTGTTTGCTTATACGTATGTAAATATTTACATTGGTGCTTACTGACAAAAGGGTGCGCCGTAAGTTCAAGGCCAACCTTACTTGCTTGTAATCCAGTTCCAATGTTTGTGTGGCAGAATCCACGCTAAGACGTAGCGGAGTCGCTTCGATAAATGGCAGATTGTAATTATATACTCTTTTAAGGGGTGTGCTTTGCGTTAACGAATAATAATTAAACAAAGTGCGGTGTCCTTAACGTATGAAATCAGTTACACAAAGATGGAGATAAATGCTTTTGTTGCTGGTTCCAAGCACTGTGTCTGTATCAGAAATTGGATTTGGTATAAAAATTAAGAAATGTTATCACAAAGACGACGATATCATGATGTTTTTTTCTGGCGAACATTTAAACAGTCCACTTAGCAATTTGGTACCTAGAGATAAATACAGCATATTTTTTTTTATTTCTGATAACAGATTGGTCTATGGCGATATGCATTCAGTTTTAATGTTTTAGAAGGTTTAATGCCATCTAAACAAAAGTTGTTGTCTTGGCTAACATTATAATGGAAACAAAGGCGGCATTGACCCCACGAAATGTAAACAACACGTTTACTGACCATAAAATGTAAACCAAGGTTAAATATAAAAAAAGGTTTTTGTCTCGGCTAATTTTAATCAAAAGGTTCACTGACGTCATAGAATGTCAATGACCTCATAATGTGAACAAAGGGGTCATTGACCCCAAAATTTGTAAACAAAGAGTTTTGTCCTGGCTTAATTTAAACAAAGGTTGTTGACTTGGCTAAAAGTAAACCAAAGGGTCATTGATCTCATATAATGTGAACAAAATGTCAATGAACTCGAAAAAATGTTGACCTCACAGAATTAAGCAAAGGTAGTTTTCTGAGCTAAATGAAAACACAAGAGTACTTCATCTCATAATATGTAAACAAAGATGTTATTAAACTCGGCCAAACGAAAACAGAAAGGCCTTTGACGAGAAACAATTTTAATAAACTTATTACAAGGCTGAGCCACCTCCACTTTTTTTAAATATTTAGAACCACACTCCCTAATGTGATTCGTTCCACCTATTAATGGACTTTATTTATCTTTATCTCTATGTGATTGACCTGGCACTAGCATTCTCTATTACTAACGTTACTTTCTTTCGATTTTTTTAAGACAATCAGAAGAAAAATTGTTTCTAGCTTTAATATTTAGTCAACCAACTTACTCAATGCATATTTAGGTATATTTAAAAGATTTTTACTACATGGTTAAGAGAGAAGATTTCACATTTCAATATAACTTATGAACTGAAAACAATTAACGTCCTTATATTTATTCAATTTCAATTGAATTCACCACAACTGTGGCTAGCAAACTAAATGCTTACTAAGAGTTATTTGAAAAATAAAATGTGTTTGCCTTTATTTTAATAAATATTTAGGTTTAATTGGAATGGTTGAGATAAATTTTTTAGAAAACATGAAGAATTTCTGAAAGAAAATATCAAATATCTTAATTAAAATTATGTGTGCTTTGACTTCTGAATGAAAATCAGTCTAAAACTTCAAACTTCCACTTCATTGTTCATTACAGCATTTAATTTTTCCCTTCTGAGGTAGAAAGTTTCAAGACAAGAAAAACGAAAGCCAGGCATTTATACAGGCGCTTGCACATAGTTCAACAGTTTGGAAATCTTCCCTTAAGCCATGTGAGCAGAACTCAAGCCATTTGTTGGTTTTTAATTTAAGTTTCACTCAAATGGATGCATAAATTACAGCAGCACCTATGGAAACTGCCCCTGCTACATATCGAACTTTAGCAATTTACGCAACCATATACATGTATGTGCATGTGTGCACATTAAACGCAGATTGTCTAGCCTTCGTAATCATTGCAAACACGAACGTTAACAGTTGGACGCATCTGTTCTCCGGCACATACACACAGAATCCAATAACCCCCCATGTAGGTACGCACATGCTTTGGATGCAGCCGCGTGCATGCGGTGTATGTGTGGATTTGCAAGGAAAAGGTTAAAGCGAAATGACTCAATTTCATATGTACATGCAATATTATGCAACCCACGCAAACAAGCAGCACAAAACAAATTTACATGTAAACGCACCTCCTTGAACGGATATATGTGTGTGTGATATACTTGTATATGTATACAAACTATACTGCAAAAATTAAGGACCAAACGGTCCAATTGGACTATGCTTGGAAGCAGACCTGGTTATACATCTAACCGCATTGTATTTTTCGAGATTCTAATTTTATTCATAAATCTTCAGGCAGTCGTTGAAACGGAAACAGAATTGTTGAAAAACAACTCACATCACATCGCGGCGTGAGGTTCTTTAAAGAGTCAGCTTTCCTTGAAATCACCTTGTGTCTTCCAAATCAAATAACATCGCGGTGCCCAGACCCCACAGAGGTTTGTGGAATAAAATGACATCAATCGAGTTAAGTTCAGACCACTTCGGTCACTAGTATCGTAGCATGGTCTTGTCCTAGCACATGATGTGGTACTGCTTTTTATAGGGTATGTATGCATATATAATTTACATAAACAGTAAATGTATAGAATGTATTCAACTGGAACACGTACGCGAATGTCAAGCGGAGTAGCTCTAGAGCGAGATGCTGTCTCAGGCATTTACTGATGGCTGGCTTGAAATTTCTCTGCAATTTCGCTATTATTAGTAGAGAAGCTAACCAGATATCAACACTATCGATATTTTTGATATATGTATGAATATCTCGTGGAATTGATTTATGCATTTGGAAATATGATATACTACAAGTTTATAAATATATGAAACTTTGTATGAATAAGCACTCATAAATATTCGCTAGTGGCAAGATAAGCCCTAAAATATTGGGAGCTTCCGCGGTACATGGGCTACTTAGCTAATTGAAGATTTTTAATAATAGATATTTAAAATATTATATTTTTTTCCGCTTTAGTAGGCAGTTGTTGTCGCTGTGATGATTATACTACGATCATTTAATGCAATAGACTTTCAGGTCCAAAAAATTCTAACAGCTTTATTTACTTTTGAGTTGCCAGACGACTGCAGTACATTTCAAGCTGAGGTCTTTGCTATTGCGAAAGCCGAGGAGCTAGCCTCTAATGCACCTGCAAGCAATTCCACAGTCAACATCTACGTAGACAGCCAAACAGCAATCAAGGGAGTATTCTCGTATCGGATATCGGCCAGAAGTTCCTGGGAAGCAGGGCAGCAGTGGAAACTGTTGTCGGTTGCAAGCAACTTCACTTCTAACACCCGAAAAAATGATCAACATTGGGAAACCCATGCATTGTCTATACAACGATCTGGAGAGAAGCATAGTAAAGAAAATCAAAATACGATGGAACGAGCTACCTGGTTGCAAAACTGCAAAAGTCATGTGCAAAATGCCATTCGATTGAAAAGACTGCAGAAACATGATCGGTTAGTATGGTAACTGTGAGGTGGCGACACACGCCCACAGAATGGGGCTAGCAGATCGATAAGACAGCAGGAAACGTATAGAGCAATTCAGCAGGGAAAGTATGGAGCATCTCTTATGCACTTGTCCCGCGTTGATAAAACTACGTTGTAAGCATCTGAGTGATGCCATAATTTGCGTAAAGCGATGGCATCGTTAAGGATATTACTCCTAATAGACCTAGCAACTGAACTCCATCTGGTATAGCAAAGCCTACCAGATTATCCTAACATAACATTGGTTATTGCTGACAAGTTAAGAAAATTATAATTATATTTAGTAATTTAATGTGAAATGAAACCTTAAGAAGTATTTTGTAGCTTTAGCTGATACGCAAATTTTATAAATACGTTTGAAATCAGCCTTGAGTTAGCTTTCCTCGATTTAAAAACACAAAACAAAGTGTAAGGGAGATAATTAATAAAAATTATTATTAAGTTAAATCTCTTGTAGACCATGCATGTTTTATTGGATACTAAAAGAATTTTACGCTAGGTAAATACCCGAAATTCAATTCCAACACTAAATTCCATAAAGTTTTCTAATTACTACAATGAATTGTTTCGGAATTTTATTGATTTTCTGTGTAAACATAAAACATAAAATTTTATAGTTCTTTTTTCACACCTTAAGCCGCTTTTCATTTTCATCAGCTGCATTGCACGTGTGGTCCTAAAGCTTTACGGCGGGCTTCTCTTGGCTCATGCTCTTCATAAATGTTGACAGCTTCGCTTTAAAGTTGTTATATACAAAATGCTTATACATACATATATAGTAATTTTGTATAAATTTCGTAGTTCTCCATCAACACAGTTGTTGTTGAAGCTGGTAATATGTTTACTGTCCCGACAATTGTTGCATTTGTTGTACATCCCGCCACACTGGACGATTAGTATTTAATTTATGTAGTTCAGTTGGTTTTGTGGAAACGTAGTAAGTTTTTGGTATGCAGCTTGAACGGACTAACGGTTACCACGGTAAACTGTTATTGATGGAGACGTTTACGAGTGTCTTTTAAAACTTTCAACATACCCTAACTCACAGTTTTCTCCAACTGTTGAAGTAAACACTTTAATCTTCGTTCACTTGCTTACGCTTTGCTCTGAGCTCAGGTATGCCTCTCTCTCTCCTCCACTCTCTCCGTTGTGCGCAAAATAGTAATGTCTTATTTTTGTGGAATTTCGCAATGCGTTCGCATTCAACCGCGTGTTGTGTATAAATAAAAACGTAGTTGAGAAGACACTTAAATCTGCTCACACTCAAAATGCAGTTAAGGTAACGATTGTCTTTGGACGAACTCTAAACTGCAGTATTTTGTTCGTAAATGCAGTTTACCATTTTTTGAGTGCGATAAACGGTATATGATATTACGCAACTTATTTTTGACTTTAGGCGATGAGAAAATCTTTGAAGAGAAGGCTCTCTGTTGTAGCTAGAGAGATATTCGCTACTCAGACAATTTTTTTTTTACAGTTAATAAGTTTCAGAAAGAAATTATTGTGGCTAGATAGAAGAGATCTATATTAATTTCTTGCTGTCGGGAGTACTTGAAGGGAAACAAAAACAACAAATTCATCTATAGCCGTAACATATTCCTACTAGGTGTTGTCCAATGTATTCAATTTAATGATTACTAAAACTTTCAAAAGAGAAGGAGAGACGAAGAGACGACTATAGTCTTAAAAACTTGCCTCATTCGGTTCTAGACCTTCAACAACACAGGAAGGAGAAGTGTGGTAAGATAAGTTTTTATAACAAGAAGAACAAACAGCATTGAAATAGAAGTATTTTTTAAGCATTCAAAAACGGTTTTTTCGTTCATACGAGTACGATCCGAAAACTACTTAAGTTCACCACACGATCGTGTCACTATTGCAAAAGGAGCTACTGTGTAGTACATTCTCGCAGAAAATTAGGACTTAGGATGCTCTAGACTCTCTGAGAGAAGAATACAATCACAGCCAGTTGTAATGCCGTAAGCAAGTTCTTTCCTCCCTCTCCTTAGACCTCAAAAAATCACCATACAAGATCCTTAATCGATGTAACACGCCTAGTGGCTACGCTGTTGAATAATAAAATATAATTTTGTAAAACATGTGGTTTTATTAAAGTTAATGCGAACATTTCAGAAATACGCTAATATGAATTTGCTATATATGTCTACTCTATTATTATTTCCAATTCCACCGCACATTTTCCACATTCGTGAAATCCTGCGGTTAATTCATCTTTTCAAAAATATAATAAAAATAAATATTTTCCTGCTCACTCCATAATTTCGTAATGTCATCAACAGCGCTTGGCATGTCGCCTCTACAGAAAGGGATAGTTTCCTTAATTACTCACACCGACAGGGAACGAAAATATTTCTGCTGTGCTCTCAAAACATAGTATAACGCAACTATGAAAGTCGTTCCAGATATTAGCCCCGCTGCATAAAGTGCAATTATAAGCACATTGTTACAACGAAAAACAATATGCAGACACATACATATGCAAGCAATATTTATAAAAAGAAAATAGCCTACTTTTTGATAAATATATTTTTATTGCAATCAAAAGCACCCATTGTAAGTTTTAATTACGCTACCTTTGGGTAAGTGTCTGCACTTGAAAACCGCAAAGGCTTTCGTTTATACATAAATAATCTTCACGTTCAGCAGCAATTGCTGCCCACTACTAACACAAGCTTTCACACACACACTCATGCATATATTTCTAGACGTGCACCACTTATACAAAATGCATGTGTGTGTTGCTTCGGGAAATATATACACACACTCAAACGCTCGAAGTGTGCCATGAAAATACAATCTCTTATTTACCGTTCGCCCACTCCGTTGATATTATTTCATTTTTACTTTGGTTTCTTATTCACCTTGACCAAGTTGCATGCAGTTATCCTGGTTGCTTATATGTGTGTGTATTATCTTTTAGTAACTTTCTCCATGGCATCCGACGAGCCCCAGCGCTGTTAAGCTTGTTGATGCTAAAACCGTTACCGAGAATTTATCGCTATGCAAGTGATAAGGCTCCCCTCAGATCGGTGTAGCAAATGTTGTAGTTTTTCTAGAGATTTTTTGCTACTGTAACATGCATACATTCAGCAGTGCATGATGACTCATATATTCATATATACAGTTTATATGTATATACGCATATTATTCAACTCACAGGTATTCACTCGCATATTAAGCCACCTGCTATATTCAACCAAGTTGTCGGTCTACTCTTGCAATAAGTTTTTATCGCAGCCAATGCACTGGAGAATTCATAGTTTTTCAATTTTACTGCTTTCGCAACACATACGCACACACATGCCGCTTTTCCTGCTGTTACTTTGTTACTTGTTTTTTGATAACCCTCGGCAACATGGTTTTATGGTTTTTGGAATTTCGGTTAAAACTATTGTGGCACCGAAAAACATGCTATGTGCATTAGCGCAAACGTTTTCAAGAGAGTCTCATTAACCGATTACTCTTTCGGGAAATAACGAGTGGTAAAGAGAGTAAGGATCCTTACCCAGCCCTATTAGCATTTAGGGGATTTTCTTTGTTATAATAATTTGTATAAAGTATTAGATGTGCTCATATCCACTCACAAATCGTAATCCGCCTTAGTAGTCGCTTTACTAATTCCTGATAGGTATGTGCATAAGTTAGTTCGCATTAAGAATGGAAGCACAAAATGTATTCAACTTCGAAAAATTTACGATTCTCTACAAAAAGTGGGGAAATCCTACCAAAAGATACTGCGACTTGCAGTAAATATTTTTCAGGCTTCCAGAGTAGTAGAAATACTCAATAAGCATATAAGTATAAATATATAAGGATCATATTGGAGCCTTGAAAACATGGTTTCGCTCGCGAATGTACGGATTTTGATCGAATGAGATAATTTCAGTATTTGTCACAGCGCACAATATTTCAATCCAAATGCTAAATGCTAAAACAAACCAAATATTGGCTAGTCGAAAAAGTCTTTTTGTATTTCTATAAATAAACAAATATGTATCATTTATTCCATCAGTGCAAAACTTCCGTCAGTGTAAATCGAAATTTCCAAAACGGATTTCAAAATATAGCGAATTTCTTCAATATTTTCACTCATTTTTTAACAGCTGTGACTTTTTTCCAACTTCCCAGAATTTAATTCAATTTTTGGTTCAATGAATATTAAAATCTCACATTTCCAACACTATGTGTTATAACACAATGAGATTGGTAACACTGGAGATATACGACTGCAACGACATCTATTGAAAAAATACGAAAAGACTTTTTCGACTACCCAAAATGTTTGCTATAGTTAAGCGAATGCGACACCATGCCATTAGTTTCGAGCCAAGCCAGATTTTTCGTAAAAAACACTGTCTCTTCTTTTAAGGTTGAGAGTCCAGGTGTGCCAAGTGAGTTGCGTCTAGCTAGCTAGATTAGTGGAGATTACAAAACGCTTGTGACCGCATGCGGTCAGAAATTCATCACCTTTCAGCCAACCAGTAAACAACAGTTGTAAAAGACATTGCACCAAAAACCCTAAAAACAAAACAAAAATTAAAATTGAAATTTTCTTTTCTCGCCGGCCAAGCTGCTGTATGCAAATGTTTGATTAAATAGTAAAAATTAATTTTCTTATGCAATCATCTTCAGCATTGCATTTCAATACACTTATTATTTCATCAACCCGTTTCAAATATAATGTATACTTACGGTCCAACGGCACGTAAAATCCGTTTCCACAATTTCATTCACCAACTGATAAGCGATACAACTTTATGTAAAGCTTAACGCTGCGCCACTGCCTTTAACGATTCTCTTGGTACTTTCTTATTGTGCGCAATACAGGCAAAAATAAAATTTCAATTTTTAATTTCCCTTTCGAAACAATCTTTCTTACAAATGCACACAGACAGGCAATCACACACACAAAAGCTGATTGGGATCACTTGCTCGCACACGCACCGTTTCGGATGTGGATGTGATTACAGTACACGGGTAGCGCAAAAAGGTGACGGTTCGCTGCGATAAAGCCATTTTCGAATAAGCTTAATTTACTTTCGGCTTGTCGATGCGCCGTTGAATAAGTTAATCTTCGCGTTTACTTACAAACGACTATCCAGCGCTGGCAAGCATTGTGTGGCAATACAACACCGACAATGACATCGACTGTCGAACCGATTACCTATTCATATACCTTTGTGTAACGTATATATTTACATCTGTACATATGTATATATATTTATATGAATATATTTTATATGTATATGAAGGCAAACATACATATGTGGTGAACATTTTATTTATACCTGCACAGTTGAGAGCACGTGTGTGTGTGCAAATATCGTACACATAAAGTTTTACATCGATTGCCTGACTATTGTATTCCATATCTGCCAGCTTGGCAGGTTGCGGTTGCCGCAGTAGCGCCACTTCGATTACATTTACCGACTTCAGTTGCATGTGGCGCAACTCTTTCGTTATATGCATGTGTGCATGTGTTGCAAGTGAACGTGTTTGTGTGTGAAATTACTTATGTTGCGTATGAAATGGTTGTTTTTGTTATTGTTTTGTTGGTTTCTCCTGTTTTGCAGTGCGGCACTTCGGTGGAAGTTGCGCAATTTTTTTTTGCAAAACTTTTCTGCGGCTCACAGATGCAGCTACTTTATGGAAACATACATATACATATGTAAATGTGTGTTTTCACTGCAAGAAGTTGGGGCGGACGGGTGAAACTCACCTGATATCTGTGCCTAACCGCACCTCTGCTGGGATGTAAATCTGTTCGACGCCACATTGTTGTTGCGCTGCTTCAATTACCTTTCAACCCTTTTAGCAATTTCCCATATATGGCTCAGGTAATAAAAAAAAATTACAAAAGTATAAGTTTAATACTCAGTTTAAAGTGCACTATGGTTCTTCGAAGAATTGTCTGCATTTCTAGTGAACTTGAAAGATGATGTAGGTCACCTCAAACCGACAATCAAGTGTAATGCGAGGCGCTCAAGTTGGTCACTGTAATATTTCTTAGTAAATACTCGCTGTTAAATGTTTCAGTGGCGACGAATCATTATTTAAAGTTATAGTAACTTTTCTAAAAGAAGTCGCTGAAATACTTCCTCGAGTATATAACAGGTCAAAGGGACAGTCAGAAGTATATTTAAACTAATTAGCAGTTGACAAAATGTATCACCAAAAGATCGATTTCAGCTTCCCAACTTAAAGTAAAATTGTTCAAATGGCGTGGCATATTATTAAATTGAATCTGACTCTGCCACTTATAACAGGATATTCGAGTAAATCGAACTTAAGTAATCCTTGCTCAATTTTAGAGATAAATGCTTACGTAGCAAAGCGTCTATTCGACCATGTTGTAGAATATACAAATGCAATGGCTATATAAAGATACCATAAGTATATAAGTTTCCATTAAATGAGCGATAAGTTGGGCTGGGTTTCCTGCTGATAGTTGGGGCGCGCGCCCGTTTACCTAATATTTATATATACATAAATATAGAATAATGTTTTACACATTCTACTAAATATTAATGGATTTCAAAATGCAATTATGCAGAATCAGCTTCACTTTTAATGCTGCTTATATTTACCATATATTATTTTAAACCTTAAACTCGAACACACGACTTGCGAATGACATTTGTGCACTTAAGCTACTTGCTAACTGCCTTCGCTGAAGATATCTACAATTAGACGGGTGCATACCAATACATGTACATATATCAGCATACAATGTATCTTTGCCCATAAAGCTCTTTCGTTTCGACGTCAGTTAATGGCGTATGTGTTGTCACCGCAATTCGATTTCGGAGAAAATTTTCGAATTTGGAACATGTCTGTGTTGGCGTGTGCCCCACACTTTTGCAATCATTCCCAATCTCCCGCAATCGCAATCTCGTTCACCTTTGTGCGCCTCCAGTCAAGAGGGCATCGCATCTCGTGCTTGGTTGTGGCGCGCAACGCCTTTTATGGTTCAATAAAAATGCTACTGTAACGATACAAGTACATACAAAGGGTCTCCAATTTCAGTAGCCACAACAAAAGCAAAAACAACAACAGTTCATGCCACCCGTGTTTGCTTCGATAAAAAAAATGCTGCCAAAGCTTCGCTATTGCACACTTACCATACATTTAGTGAATAGCCGACAACAACGACAACAACAAATTAGGTTAAATTGTGGGTCAATAGCCGCTCTTAGGTTACTGTAAAGTGTAATCGTCCGAGCCGCCGCATCGCAAACTATGCTTTGTCAAGTATACACCTGAGCGTGTTTATATTTAGTTAGGCGGCTGTATACATGTGCATGCATGTGTGTGCATATTAAAAATAGAAGACGTGAGCACAAGCGTAGGAAAAATTAAAACGGCACTGTATTACAACAACAACGGTTTAATGATGTGGAAAGTAAGCAAGAAATTGGTAAATATGTGGAAGATTGTTGCACAATTTCTTTATGAACTTTATGGGTATATAAACCGATTTTAACACGTATTTAAAACCGTTAAAAAGGTTGTGTTTGTTAGTGATTATACTAAAGTAGTACACTTCCCGCCGCAAGTGCTCACGTACTGCATATAAAGTAAATAGATAAACACGAAATTGAACACAAATTCAACCCTTCTCCAGTTCCGCATTAGCTCGAGATAAGGGAAGGTATGGCGCAGCTGGCAACCATACTAAAAACATTTTCTTATCGATTGGCTCGAAGAAATACATCATTAGTATAATACGGCGAAAACGGTCAAAAAGAATCAATGCAGTATGTGACGGTCATTTTCGTAGTGTAAAAGCCAAGAGTTGTCGGCCCATATTTCCGACCTCTTTTAACGAATATCTTTGCGCAAACCATGCATAACACTCAAATAGTAGCCCTGTTAGAAGTTTTGCCGGTCGGAAGGACCTCGGAGTGCACCACACATCGATAATCGAAGAAAACTGTCAACATAACCTTGATTTGTGACCCGCTTTAAGGGTTTTTTTTTGGCCTCGCCCTACTTTTGATGTCATATTGATATTCGGTATTGATCGTTTGTGTCCGGGTCTTAAGCATAGATCCAAGACTCATCGCCATGACATCCTGGTAGTTGGAAAGCATTGTTTTACAGACGTTAACGCGACGCCGGTTACGAAAAAATCTAGTTATTTTGAAACCAATTATGCTTTCACTTTTTCAAAACTAGTTTCTGAAATATACTACTATGAACTTTAAATTAGACTGCAATAGCCAATGCCTTTTAGTCAATAAATAGAGTCAGAATGTTTTTTCTTATAATTTTCGAATTATTTTATACACTTTTACTTCTAAACTTTTATGGTAAATGACTTTCAGAGTCCCCAGAGGGGTGTACTCGCAGATTTTTTACCTTTACCTGTAATAACACGATAGGGAAGATTCTATAGTTGAAAAGAAAGTATGCTTTAATTGAAACTTATTTGAGAAGAACAGCAGAAGGAGAGTACGTGTCGGCTGTAAATTGGCATTGACACAATATTCTTCGTAAAGTCTACCTCGGGTATTGCTGTCGGCCACATAAATTGAAGATCAATGTCGACTTAAGCAAACGTCGCTATATCCTTTCGTCCACTGGAAAGAAAGAAATTGAATGACTCAACCAAACACATAATTAAGTGAAACTAAAGAGATTATAGTTTAAGCTTTAATTAAAATTTCCACCAATTTTCCAACTGATTAAACGCCTTCGCCCTTGGGTAAATTATATTTACCTTAGCTAATGCAGCGAATTTCCATTGTACACTAGGTATTTACAGATATATGTACATATAATGAGATCTCAGCGTGTGAGACACTGTCGAAAACTCACGTTCAAGCTTTGCAATTTGCATTTTCGCAGTGGAACGTTTGCTGGCGAAATGAGCTGAGTGTGTCGTCGAAATAGCTGCAACACTCACCTGCCGCACAGCAAAGAGCCAACTTAATGACCTTTTGTCCAACAACTACTGTGATTTTCCAATGATAACTTTGTAACATGTCGACAGTCATGTTGGCTCTTCTGATTTCCGCTTTAGCCATGTCTACGCTCGTGTACACGTAATCCGCACAGCTAAGTAAACTCATTAAATGACAATTTTGCCAGCAACGGATTAGAAAAGCCGAAAAGCAAACACTTAGCAAATAGCGCAAACTGAGCGCAATGCGCTTAATGCCATCTATGGTACTACAACTGCATTTGCCACTATTGCAGCCGGTGTGACATCCACTTGCCTGCGGATAGCCAACCGCAAACTACTCGGCAGTGCTTTCTCTTCCAACCTCCCGAAATTTGGCAGTTTACGCCAATAACTGCTTACAGTGTGTTCATTTAAGATTTGGTTTTGGTTTTCATTGGCAATTGAACGGAATCCTTCGAAGAGTGAGTTGGAGTGGAAAGAAAAATATTAGAGCTTAGCTAGCTGATGGGAAGCGCCGAGCGCAGCGTAGAAGTGCAGACAAAAATTGAAGTAGAAAATTAATGATTTTAGCTTGGTGTGGTGTCTACAAAAATAAAGTTAGCATATTGCCATGAGAGGCTCTTCTTAAGGCTGTTCCATAGACTATGTACAGTTAAGGGACGAGTTTCGCATTCCAGGGCCAAGATACGGCAGATCTCCTTCCAGAGTTGAGAGCTTCAGTGAACACGAATAAAAAGACAACGATGAAAGACAATTGGGGCCGCCTCATAGATTTGTTTTTTAAGGGCCTGGGTAACAAAAAGAAATATTTTCGAAAGTTCAAATCTCAATTATTTTTTAAATAATACATTTTATATTGCGAAACACACGAGAAACACTTTTTATATTTGACAACAAATAAAAATTGTTTACTTTGCTCACATCAGCAGCTTGTGGACTTCAATGTTTCTGCACAGCCAAAACTGCAAAACCCAAACTAAAGTTTCAGTCGATTTCTAAGTTGGTTAACCACGAGCACCTGACACAGCCTTTTGCTCATAAGACAGTAATTTTGTTCAATCAACAAGGGCCATAAAATAGGCATATCAACTATTAAAGCCAAAACTAGTTTCTGCCTATTTTAAAATCTTTACTCGGTGTAATAGTTTACATAAAGTGCAATATTTTAATTTTGAGAAATGTATTTCGGAGTCGTAAATATGCCTCTGTACACTTTTTTCAAAATAATTGTTACACCGAGATTTTCTATATACCAGCCCATAGCAATTTCAACTATTTGCATATTTTTGTATTCGCTTAATTACCGTATTGAAGTACGATTACAAAAATGTTGGAAGTGCTGAAGAAAGTTTGTCCCTTTTATAACAGTCTGGTGAAATAAGCATCAATTTGCAGACACTTAAAAGTGAACGCAAAAAGCAGTATCTATTGCAAAGAGACATCTGTCTGTGTAGAAAACTGTGGTATTAGTGCCGCAGCTTGAAATTCCTAACAAAAACAAACAAACTGGTTAGAAAATAACTCACCACCAAACTAGATCGAATTGAAAATGAAGTAGTCCGTTTTTAAGGACTTCAAATAAACTCTAAAATTTTTTCGAATTTGAAACTAAAAGTTAAAATCCCTTCCTTCTTGTCTACTTCCGATTTTATCAAAATCTGACAATTGAGTTCTTTAAAGAAACTACTTACTTCTATAAAAAACGTATGTTACTTTAATGTAGGCTTCGGATATCTAAGTGATTTCGGTCAACAATATACATACATATCAGTGTCTAGGGTCTTTGATATATATTCTCTTTAACAGTTTCAATTGCCTGGTAAACAAATATGGAACCAACTTAATAAAAAATAACAAATTTATCAAGATATCTTAGTTAGACAACGTGCCTATCTGCAAAGCTTTAATACACCTTACGAACACAGCCTTTCTAGATGTTGGTAAAATTTTCAAAGAATCCCTCAGAAATGGTGAATTCGCTAATCATCCGTATGTCTTCTCGCAAGCAAACAACAAGTCTACAACTTTAATTGCCGCCTCGATACTCGAGCTCTAAATTTGACACGACAAAAAGTGATGCCATCATACAAGAAAACTAAATAAGAGTATAATTGATACCAACTTACTAATCAGAGACAGTTCCTTCGAAGTTTTCTTGCAGCTCGCAATGACTTTTGATAATATTTTGTCTGAAGCGCCATTGAAGTTATAATAATTAATAAGATAAATAAATATTCCCCACGCTTTGATTTACATATTTTAAGATCGTAATTACTTTTGTAGCTATAATATAATTATTCACAATATTCTATAAATTGAGATAACATAATGTGGGGAGTTTCTCAGCACTGTCACCATTATTAAAGATGTGAAATTTCCTGTGAGTATTTCTTAATATACGAGTATGTACATCGTTGAAGAGAGACATTGATTCGATTAAAGCTTTTGGGACAAGTTTTACAAAGCTTATGGTATAAGTTGCTGTAAAACTTGAAGCTCATAAGAAAAGTTTTGTAAAGCTTTCAACTTTTATGGCAGCATTTGATGTTTGTACTAACTTTAAGCTTATAGCAAGCTCTTATGGTTTGTAACAAGCTTAAAGCTTTTTCGTAACATTTTATGTTTGAACTTAAAGCTATTTTGTAACAATTGGTTTGGTTTAAGCCAACTAAGGAATAACCTCCTGACGAAGTAAAGTTCGAAAACTGCTGAAACTCTATGTAAGTGACATTAACCTTTTTTATGAAAATTATATTTATTGATTACATTTATATTTTCATAAGTTAGTACTATTTATTAATAGTTTTAGGTTTCTACGACATATGTTTAAATACATTTACATATGTATATGTGAATTCATATTTATGAAATGAAAGCAAATAACAATAATATCGTTTTGTACAAAAGAGGCTTCCTCTACACCTTGTCATTTTCGAAATTTTGGTTTATATAAGCACCGCGTGTTGGTTCCGGCGTAACTGGCGCGGTTGGAGCCATTGTTAAGGGTACGGCATATACTGGATATAATGGCGCAAATTCACATGGCCCGAATGCGTGTAAGTCATCTTCGTTCACATCGCCTCGCATGGTGTGCGTAGACTCCTCGTAGTTGGGTGGTGCTTTAAAAAATATATGAGAAATAAATAAAGTATTGAATTTTATCGTTTTGAAAGCAATTGGTTAATGATATTCGAATTTTCATATAACGAAGACACAAACCTTCGAAAATATATTAGTTGTCAGACCAATGGAATGCAATTCCACTGATAGATAAAAAACTGTGAAACTTAAATTCACAATCCACCCACTGGAGTGTGGAACTTTTATAAACAAATTCCATCCACAACATTCCAAAAATGAATTGTGGATATCTTCTTAGTTGCTAAAATCCACTCACATATTCCACTCGTTTTGTTGGAGAAATGTGGGCACAGAAAATTCCCTGCTTTTGGATAAGCAGTTTAAATGCCAGGACGACATCTAACGTAAGATTTCGTGTGGAATATATAACGGTTTTTGTCATCAGTATCACAAGATTTCATAAATTTAAGAAAACATATTTTATATTCACAAAAATAATCCACAAATGTATGAATCGCGAAAAATTTTACCGAAATGTCCCAAGGGTGTTTTACTTTACTGAAATATTAACTTTTCCAAATAATACGTTTAATTTATTTTCATGACTCACTTTTACTCGTAACAAAACAAAAACTTAGATTTAGTTTGTACGTTTAAACATTTTACATAGAAATATACATATTACTTTGTAAGAGATGGTTTAAAAAAACGGTCGAGACTTGTTTTTTTCTTTTGTGTAATAGCTCCGGATTTGCATCATTATTGTTTTAATAGCATTTTATCAATGTATTGATGCATTCATCTGCCGAAAACTCACTTTATGTTGGCGTCATACTAATTTTCGATACCTTCACCGCTGACGTCAATACCACCCACCTTGGACAATAACGATTGTCCTCTCAAAGTGTTTCATCGTAATCAAATCAAGCAATGGAATTTCATCTTGGACATATTGATCATCATCTCACTGTTTTATATTTTCCAAGCTTTTAAAAGGATAGCTCTTGGCAATTCATCCCAGGCTAATTTAAGCAATAAGATGGCATCATGAAGTTAATGTCCTTTAAAATTATTGTCAACCGGACCTTTATCTTGTGATACAATGTTCCATAACAGTTTGGCCCGGTATCCTAACTTGAGCAGTCTTATGTATGTAATGTATCTGCTTAATAAACGAATGATGGAACCAGCGGAAGAATAGCCTTGAATTCATCCGACACTTTTGAGAGTTAGCAAATTCCAATGGGTTTTCAAACCCCTTGAAGCAACAGGGGTTTTCGGATTTACCAATTATCAATGGTTTCAACATAGCAAACCAGCTGCGTTCACACACAACATAAATGTGATTCTAACCTTAGCTATTTTTCGGCCAAGTGTCGAAGAAGAAGATATTCTGATTTATATAAATACCTTCATCGATTTTTTTTTTAAATCACAGATTTTTGATGCGAATTTTGTCGAATTTGCAATGATTCTTTCTGCTTTGTTGACATTTATCAATACAGTAACTATAAATAACTCCCAAGTTCAAACGCTCAAGACAAACTACGTATGTATGTACCTCGCGACTCTGACAATAATCTTTTACACAGAAATTTAATTGTTTTTCTTGTCAAAAAAACGGTTGTATTTGAAAAAATAGATAAGCTCAGCAGAGTTAAAAGAAAGTTAATTTTTTAGAGCGGTACGTGGGCGCTCAAAATCGGTCAACTTAACCGAAGATTTAACTTTCTCTAGAGTTCACTTTTGAGCGATTCTACTGTATATTTTAAATGCTCTATAGGCTTATTTCATTAAAAAATAAAACTTTACGTAATACTTTATATTAAAAGTTTACAAAAGTGATGAAACATTCACATAAGAATTCAAAATAGTTTCTGAAGATAAGAAGCCTTAGAGCACATACCAATTCGCTATTTATAATTTAAACAGATCTTGCTTGAGGCAAGGAATGTATCTTCTTATACATTGAAACCCCTCATAGCCGAATATCCACCGCCGTGGTGTTTTTGTCCGGTATATATGTATGTACATATATACACTACATATATTTATTTGTTCCTCCGGTTATGGGAGGTGTCCGGTCTTAAGGACTTCCTGTAATTTCAATGTATACATAAATGGATTATCTACAGTTTCCACAGCTGCAGAATCCATATTTGTATAATGCTTCAGTTAGTAACCAACGTGCCGCCCTTCCAGTATGGTAACGTAGTTGCTGTTGTTTTCATTTGTTCACATTTCGTCAATATTGCCATTGTTCCATTTTCACACCTAGCTTTTCAGTTATATTTTTTCGTAATGTAAAACTTCAAAACTAAACTCAAATTATTAAGAATAGTCTACTTATTTATAAATAATTGTATTCGACTGTAATTTTAGGTTAGTTTGATAATATTTTAACTAAATTACAGCTCATTTTTTAATTAGTCCAAAATATCGAGGCATGCAATCTTGTATTTAAGACAGCTAGCCCGTTTCTACGGGAAAAATACAATTTGCGCAAATATACGTTTCGGACGGTAGAAGCGGTAATGAGTTTTCATTTGCCTTAAAACAGCAACATTGCCCAAATTAACAAACACAACTACGTCGTCACTACGGAAAGTCGGCACGTTGTTTACTAACGGAAGCATAAGGAACAGATTCCATAAATGGATTCCACACTGAGAATACATTCCATATTTGGATCGTATTTTTCATTTGGATCGCATTGTACATTTGGATCGTATTATACATTTGGAACGTATTATACATTTGGAACGAATTATAAATTCTGCCCAAAAAGTAACTGGATGTTTTCAAAACAAATACTACCCGAGTTCGTGGTACTTTACAAGCTGCATTATGTAGTTTGTACAATATCGAGAAACTTTACTTCGTTTAAAACGAAGCTCCAACCACAACTTTTTCGATATTTAATTAATACTCACGCAATTCCGGGTAAATATCTGCTGGCGACTGAACCCCTGTTAATGCTACATTCTGCTCATCCATTACTTCAGTCACAGCTTGTTGCTCACCCTCCTTGTTCACTTCATTACCCTGCAACAGCACTTCCTCAGTTAGTGCTGGCATACGACTACCGCGCGGTTGTTGTTGTATAACTGATGGTGTTTGCCACAGTGGCACATTTCCAATAAGAACGGGAATTGTAATGGTCTGACTAGAATACCAACCCTTCATGCGTGCCTCGACTTCCACCTGATAGGAAATGCGTATAATACTGCAAGACCGCAAGCAAGTTGGTGGTGTGGACGGCACAAGAAGTTCGTGCGTTAACGAGCGCGTGCTATTACGCAGCACAGACTCACTTTTCGCCGTTGTCATGGTAATGCGTTCGAGGCATGAGTGTAACGCTGGCGCTGGGCTGGAATACCGAACCAACATTACGAGCGCATAACGCACTTCCGCCACGGGTATGTTGGTGTTATTGATGACCAGCGCGGTGACGGGTATGCGCTGTCCGGGCACATAACCGGCCTGCGGCAGTTGTATTTGCATCTTCAGAGGGTCCGTTTTGCAGGGTCCGCAGCAGTATGAACGATAATTCTCTGAAGTTATTGGTATCTGTGGTTTAAAATTGTTGGAAAATATTCATTTAATGGTATATGAAAATAGTTACAAATATGTCACCTTTATTTGCGGTGATTCATAGTTAAGATCGAGCATTTTCATCACTGTGAAGCCACGCGTATAAGTCTGATTGAATTTCCAGGGTATCACCAGTGTCACTTTAACTATATACCGAATGCAGCCATGAAGGCCCTCAAATGATGTAGGACAATTCTCTGGTAGCTTGCAGGCAAAATTATATGTGTGCGTACCGGTTTGGATTGTAAAAATTTGACCTATCGATTGGAAAATTAGTAGCTAATATATTTTTGTAGTAGATTTTGGAAGTAGCTTATCACACACTTACTTGTTTCCGATCCCATTAGATATGTTTTGGACTCCATATAATCCTCACGTCCCGAAAAGTGTCGTGCTTTACCGAAACGTTTTTCTCGCCATTTTGTAATAGCAAATCCGGATATATTCAATATTACAGCTGAAAGAAAATAAGGTATATACGTACTTACTTGCTAATTCAAGCAATTTAAGAGTAACAAATAGTTCAAATGCCAGCGAATGACAAGCAGAACTTTGAAACTAAATCGATGAAGGCTATCTCGCACCCATCGTCTCGTTACAGTTCCTATAGGATACTAGTTCTTTTACAATATTTTGATCATATAAATGTATGCGAAATCAAGTCTCATATTCATTACACCTCACTGCCTTTCCTTTCTACTTTTGATGGACCTCTGTTATATGTTTGGGAACGTATGGGTTTTGTAAAAATATATTATCGGCGAAATCGTTCGGAGATATTGCAGTTTATTTTAGAACCTTGATGAATTCTAGCTCCCAAAAGTTGTGAAAAAAATTAACTATTCTTAAAAGGATATTCGACTAATTGGGTCAAAATAGCAATGAAAGAGTTTATTTGTGTGAATGTCTATATGAAACTTAATATGCATAGAATTGAAAAGTGATCCTTAAATATGTCATAAGTCACATAAGAAGCTACTTTTTTAGATCTAAGATAAGGGAACATATTAATTTTTTACAAAAAACTGCATTTATTTGATTTAAACCAAAAGCCGGTAAATGGCAATACAAGAAAAGAACAGTCTAGTCTAAATTCTAATAATCGTAGTCGCGAATATTAATTCAGTAAATACCTGCACTAGATAACGACACGCAAAGGTAGCAACCATATAAATATGAATGCGTTAGTGGCGATAAAATATCTACTAAAACTTAGCCAATAACCTTTAATTTTCCTACATTTCAAAAATAAATATATACAGACGACACTTTGTAATAAACAAATTATACCAAATAAACTGATTGGAATTTTATCAAATCGAATTATACTCTGCGCCATTTTTACACCCTGATCAGGGTATATTAAGTTTGCCAGAAAGCTTGTAACACCCAGAAAAATACTTCGGAGATCCTATAAAGTATATGCATATACTATATAAATGAACAGCATGAGGAGTCGATGTCCGTCCGCCTGTCTAGATATGTATACGTGAACTAGACCCTCAGTTTTTGAGATAACGATCTAAAATTTTACACACGTTCTTTTCTACGTAAGAAGCTACTCAGTTGTCGGAACCGCTATAGCATATATGTATGTAGCTACCATACAAACTGAAAGATCAGATTCAAGTGCTTGTATGGAAAAATTTAACTTTACGAAATTTGACATGGTTCATTAACCAAGGCAAAAGTACAATATCCGAAGAAATTGTTCAGATCGGATCACTATAACATATATGTATGTATGTACATATCTACCGTACAAGCTGAACGATCGGAATCAAATTCTTGTAAGGAATCTTTTGGATCTGTGAAAAGTATTATAGGCTCTACTTGTGATTTTTTTTTTGTTATATTAAGTTGTGTTATGTTATGATACGTTATGTAATGTTATGCTATGTTATGTTATGTTGTGTTATGTTATGTTATGCTATGTTATGTTGTGTTAGGTTATGTTATTTTATGTTATGTTATGTTGTGTTAAGCTAGGTTATGTTATGTTATGTTATGTTATGTTATGTTATGTTATGTTATGTTATGTTATGTTATGTTATGTTATGTTATGTTGTGTTATGTTAAGTTATGTTATGTTGTGTTACGTTATGTTATGTTAAGTTAAGTTGTGTCATATTATGTCATGTTTTGTTATGTTGGGATATTATTATTTTTATATACTAAAAATTTCCCGCTTTATATAATTCAATCTGAAACTGCAGGCGCAGCGTTATTTTACATACATATTAGCTAAACTGAATGAAGTAAATATTTACAGTGCATGCATTATTATTCCCCGCAAATGTACAGAACTTCAGTGGGTAAATTAGTTTTTCAGATAAGATTAGTGACTGATAACCTTACTTGCGAAATTGCTGCTTGAAAATCGCTTATTCTACAGAAATTGAAGCCTAATTCCACACTTATTAGCGTTAGCCTTATACTTAGCGTTACCTTTAACATTTTTGGGTTTATCAGCCTTTAACACCACCGCGCCATCCACCAACTGGTCAGCGAAATAAATACCGTGCTCATTATGATTGAACTGAATATCACAAGTTACGACCATTTTGCTTCCACAACCGACCGACTCGGACTGAATGTGCCAAAATTGGGCAAAGCGCCATTAGCTTGTCGGCACTTAGGGTAAATATCCCGCATTAAGCACAAATACATACGCATGCGAGTGAAATACGTGTGAGTGATTGTGATAAAACAATAACGTAAAAGATCTTACAGCTATATGTACACATACAGTTAGAAATATTTGATATTAAAACAAAGGGAAAAACAACAACAACTACAACAAAATTACGGTTTTAGATAAGCGCACGACGTTTTCTGATATGAAAAATATTTGGTGGCGGAAACGTTGTACTTGCAGAATCGAAAAGCTTTCTGTTTTTTTAATTTCATTCACATGCCTACCGCTTGCGATTTTTGTGCACTACTGCCGCTGATAAGTTATTAAAGGTCGCTCCGAAGAAAAGAAACAGATTTTGGCGTTGCTTTGTTTATAAGTTTTTATTTATTTATTCACACTCTCAGCTCTAAGTCACAGCCAAGTGCTATTTTGCGCTGATGAAACACCACTAGTTGCTACACCATCCACCCTAGGCCTGGCATCAACTTCGTCTCTGTCTGATGCGCTCGGACACGACATTTTGAAGACAGGATAACGTGGTGCAAATTCGGTTTCGCCGTATTCTTGCCCTTCATCAAGGTTAAGTTTTGCTGGTTTGATATGCACTGCGGATTCATAAGACGGTGGTGCTGTGAAGGAAGAAAACTTTGAATTATACATATAATATTATAGAAGGAAGGTCTTTGCGCTGGATTTGAAGTGATTAGATATTCTCGCATGTACGAGTGTATAGCAAATGATAAGAATTGTACGAAACGCGGTTGGGGATATAAACGGATAAACCGTCAGTATTGTCAAAGAATTACTTACGTATACTGGCATCTGCGTCCCAGGGATTGGGCAGAGCAGGGGTTATGGCAGAACTTGTCACAGCACCGCTGTTTACTTGTATCGGGTTCTCTTGCACGGTAGACTGCAGCTGGTTAGCTTCGGTGGACTTCATTTCGCGAAGATTGCCGCTTTCGTCATCCGCCACGAATGAACGGTTCATAACACCATTACCGCTGGGGACGAGGTTGTCAGCTGACGGCTTTGGTTGCTTTTGTATGACGCCGAGCAACGGCACATTGCCTATCGTGACGGGCACACAGATGACCTGATCCGCATGCCAACCTTTCACTTTTGCCACAACCTCAACTTGATAGGCGATCTGTATGATGCGGCATAGATTGAAGCACGTTGGCGGCGTAGCCGGCACAATGAGCTCATAGTCGAATTGTTTTTTGCAATGCACCGGCACGCCATCACCTTTCAACTTCAGCACCGGTATGCGTTGATTCTTCGTATGTGTCAATGGCACTTGACTGTAATAGCAAACGAGCATTACCAATTCTATTTTGAGTTCTTCGACTTTTATCTTGGTTTCGTTTGATATGAGTACGCTCACTGGTATCGCTTGTCCAGGCACATAGCCACTTTGTGGCAAGGAAACGTGCACCTCCAATGGCTGTGTTTTACAAGGCCCACAACAGAAGACCTTTTGTGCTTCCGATTTGCTAGGCACCTTCGGAGCGGGTTTATACAATGATTAGGTAAATCATAACCAGTAATTGTTTGGATATAGCCATAATAGTTTACTCACTCGCAATAAAGGACTGTCGTAGTTTAGATCCATCATTTTCAAAACCGTAAATCCTCGCGTAAAATTCTGATTGAACTTCCATGGTCGCACGAGTTCCACCCTGGCCATATATCGTATATAACCATAGATGCCTTCGAAGGACGAAGGGCAGGTGATGGGTAACAGGCAGGCAAATGTATAGGTATGTATGCCCGGCTCAATCACGGCAGATTGGTCTGTTAGAGAGATAATTAGATCGATTATAATGTAAGCTAACTGTCATAAGCTTTTACAAATTCTACACACTTTCGTTGGAGCTGAGCAAGTAAGTCTTCGATTTTATATAATCCTCATGACCTCTGTAGTGTGTTGTCTGGGTTTTAGTGCTCGAACGTCCATGTGCATTTGTTGTTGTGCTGCTGGAGCTTTCCGTCCAACTTGTATCTGCGCAACCGCTAATTTTCAGCACGATGGCTAAAAAATAAAATTTTTATAAGTAAATTCAGGTGATAATAATTTATAATATTGTAATCACAAATATCTGTATTAGTCACTCATCTGATAATTTTAAGCAGATGAGTAATGCACGCAAGACCTGTGAGTCATCACCCCTGCAAAAGTATCATTGTTGATAACCTACTGCTTACAGTTATTTATTCGAGAGGGGAGGAAGAAATAGTGCTATACTATCTAAGTGCTTTTCGGTTCCCGGTGAGAAGACTTATTTACATGTAGTCTTCAAGGCTAAGTTTTTTTGATTCTAATGGTGTCTGCTTGCAATATCAATACGATCCATGCCAGCCAACGATAAATTCAAAAGCCAAATGTCACAGAATAATTCGAAAGTCTTATATAAATACAATTAGCTCATAATATGGCGCAATAACGTGGATAACATAGGGTGTTTTTTAGATGTGCGATTTTCAATGAGGCAATTATTTTTTTCTTTGCTGATCTTTTTGACAACTTTTAATGGACTTATACTCAGTTTGGTAGCATCTTTAAATCATGGGTCGCTTTCGCACCACGCATATCTTAGTGAATACTACGTATGCTCAGAGACGCCGTATAAAGCGCACCGAATACGCTATTCCAGCTGTGGAGCAGAGTACTCAAGGAGGCCATCCGCCAACGTACGCAACAATGGAGCTGTGCTAGAGTATTTTATGAAAGTTTTTGTGTATCTTGGTTTGCGAGCTTCTATAATCCAACTCGTGCATGAACTGAAGCCGAAGAACAATCAAGAACGTTGCACGTTTGGTGAAAGTGCCCACATCGAGTTGCCCACCGATCCCAATTCTCACATGAAAATTCTAGCTGCGTTAAATAACAAAATTGTAGCATTTGGAGTGACGATTTGCTTTTCAATGTGATCAGATTTATTCTCTTTTTACCTTTATATAAAATACTTGCAGTAAAGCTCACCTTTCACCTGCTTCGGCATGTCCGCTTGCAGCGTAACTTTACCCGTCATGACTTGACCAGCAAAGTAGGTGCCGTAGGGATTATTGTCAAACTCAATTGCACATGTTACAACCATATTCAGCACATATGTATATTATTTATTTAGATATCTACAACTTTACAAATACAAGTTGAGGTTATAACTTTTAGTATCAAATGGTAAACAACGCGTTCTGTCCCGGGCTGAAGCGTCGTATCAACTGCTTGATTCGCAAAGAGAATACTAACGTTTTAGCAATTCTTAAAAATACTTCACGACTTCAATACCAATCGATTTCGAGCCAATATTTTCCCGTTTACTTGCACGCTTAGTTAAAAAGTTCGGCATAACTTTGCTCAGATGTGGCTGCTTATCAGTTCGTTGATAAATGTCCCATATATATTTTAACAAATTTAATAACACGAAAATATCGACAAACATACTTACACTGAGTATTGTAGTTAGACTTTTGCATGTGTGAAAAATGTTTTGGCCGTGAAAAACTATATTTGTGTTTCAGAAATGCGATAACGCTTATCGAAGCGTTGAAAGCTTGGTGTTATTACAAAGTATTCACTTTTATAAACTGTCAATTCTCAGAGAGTAAACGAAGAGATTAGAAAACACTTCATAAAGTTTTAATTTTACTTTTATCATATGCACACATACAGGTGTAAACGTTAAGCTATAGGACAATATGACATATGTTTGTCAGAAAACCGTCGTTCAATTGCCGAAGCAGATATGAAGAGTATAAACTTTTCTCTTCCATCCTGAAGTACTTTTGGACCAGGGCCGTAGACCTTAAATTAATATATTTCATAATCAGATCTCTTTCCTTCATTTCACCCCCCGTTCAGTTAATATTTCAATGAGTTATCGTAGAAGAATTCAATACAGGTTTAAAGTGAATACTTTTTCTAGTATCCAAAACATCCTCATCTCTACTTTAAGTAGCTACTAACCGCCATTTAAGAGCAATTTATATTTCAAAATTGGTTACTATAAAGTACCAACATAAGAAAGCTGAACATTATATTTCGAAAAAATAATTATTTACTCAAATATTTTTTTGGCGGTATACTATATGTTGGCGTCACCCTTTATTCTGTGTATGTTACTATCGCTCTACATTCATAATAATTATTTGTGAATTGAGGCAAACACCAACACATTTATATTATTATCTTTGTCAGTTAACAAACAAACCACTTGCACGCTAAAGCGAGTGAGCAAAAGAAAGATAAAACTAAGAATTGCAGTTTTTTAAAGCGCTTCCCACACAAACACCCGTGCCATCGCCACGCCATAAGCACCTGCTCACAAAATTAGGTACATATGTAGATAGCTATCCGTTGCGGTGTAACTGCGTGCGCCGCTCACCTACATTATTAACTATTATTGTTGCCTCAGTTCACCGCAGTTGCGGCTGGTGTGCGGTCGTGCCATCTGCAATAGATTTTGTAGCGTTCGCGTTGTCTCAGTGCTAACGCACATAAAGAAAAACGATTAGAAACGAAGTCGCTACTTTTTCGAGTTAAAGTTCAGCAGACACTTCATACTGTTTGGCGAACGCACATGTTTTCGTGTCGGATATTTATTTGAAATAAATTTTGTGAAATTGTTAAATTTAAGTCGGATTCAAGATGGGTGATGCTAAGAAGTTTAATAACTGTGTTATTGTGTTCGATCAAAACGATTTCGGCACTTATTTTACCGGTCAAATTGTTAGTGGTAAAGTGATTATAACGCTGGAGAAAACAAAAAAGTTGAAAGGTAAAAAATCGGACATTTTTGTTATCAAATCATGTTGAAATACAAATATGTTGAATATGCGAATGCTTAAATACAGGAACAAGAAGAAAAATGAAACATTGTATAGCGAATCACTATTATATTATAATTTCAAATATTACAGCTAAGTCTGCTAATTAGGTCTTTCGAAACCCTTTTCAGTATTCCAGTGATGTATTAATTGAACCACTTTGGATAGAGAAGATTTTTTTATTATCAAAGTTTTATGAGGCTAGCAATCCTACCTATTAGTTACACTTCAAATCTGATATCGAAACAAGTTAATGAAATTATAATGGCATCAAATAATATCTACAGACCGCTCGGTAATTTGAGATAGTAGACTTACATATCTAGCGTACATATATTCTTGTTCGTCAAGTTTAAGTACACGTGAACTTAGTAACGCAATCACGGCCGGTTGAAATAGAACCTACTTTTCAGATACTTATCTTCAAGCATATCAGCGTTTTATTATAAATCCATAACTATAAAAGCTTGTCCAGTGGAAAATATCTTCGTTATAATATAAAAAAGTGAATTTGATAATTTTACAATCTTACAAAGAGCTAATAAATTGTATCGTCGATATGCGATAAAGTTCCAAATATGTCGAACAAATGGTCATGAGAACGTTTTAGGTTAAGGTAGCATATTTTGTACCACACGAAAAACAAAAATAACTTAAGACCTTATAAGTTAATGTTTTAAGTTTTTAAATCCATATTCAAGTGACCGCTTTCTCCTGTAATACTATAAGCTTGAAAAGCAAACAGATACTTACAGACTTAAGCGTTTTTTCAATAATCTTAGTTGTTTATATTACTACTTTAGTGTAGTTTCTACTTTAATAGTAGTGGTTTCTATGAAGTTCTTCAATGTTTTAGAATTTCCGCTTTTGTAAGTGATTAATATTTGTCTGCCTACGCATTAATCGCTTAAAATTGACTTATAAGTGACTCAGTTAGGCCAAAAAGTGATAAACAAATATTTATTTTCTTTACTGAAGCATATCCAACGCTGATTCAGTGTGCTATGTTTGGTAAATGTTGGGTTGGTGTCAAAGCTTTACTCTCTTCCATATGAAATTGGACATGAACTGAATGAATCTGATATTAGGTACATAAATACTATATACGAGGTGTGTTCAAAAAGTATCGCGACAGTTTGATGACAGTTTTCTTCGATTGCAGGGGCGTGGTGCATCATGAGTTCTTGCCACAGGGAAGAACAGTCAATTACCTGCAAGTTATGCGCAATTTGCGCGAAGCAATCCGCCAGAAACGCCCGGATTTGTGGAAGAACAAAAATTGGCTTTTGCACCACGATAACGCCCCTGCTCACACATCGTTGCTTGTGCGCGACTTTTTGGCCAAAAACAAGACACTAATGATGCCGCAGTCACCGTATTCCCCAGATCTGGCCCCCTGTGACTTTTTCTTGTTCACTAAACTGAAGAGGCCCATGAAAGGACGACGTTACGCTTCTCTTGACGAGATAAAGACGGCATCGAAGGAGGAGCTGAAGAAGATAAAAAAAATGATTTTTTTAAGTGCTTCGAAGATTGGAAAAACCGTTGGCACAAGTGTATAATATCTCATGGGGATTACTTTGAAGGGAACAAAATAGATATTCATGAATAAATAAATAATTTTTGAAAAAACACAAAATTCGCGATACTTTTTGAACACACCTCGTATGTCTCTCAACAGTGAGAACATAGTGATATCTTTCAAAACACAGTACATGTTATTATCTTATCTTTACTGTTATACATCTTTGTTTGTGAAATTATCTTATCAGCATTTCGCGTTCACATAAGCTTCTAACTAATACTGTAAAGAAAATATTTTGTTTTAAATCCAGTTATATCCAGTAGACAACACTTTAAAAATTATAATAACACATACATATGTAACATATATCATAAAGAACCGGAATTTTGAATCGACTAATAATCTTTATTTAACTTTCGAGCACTTGTCTGCAAAATTTGGCAAAACAAATTATCGCGACTTACGAGAACTATCCAATAAATACAATACTTAATTTCACCGTCGAACGGCGGCGTTATCACAAGAGAAATTTAGTGTCACTTTGCACGTTTTCCTAGGCGACTATGTCAAGGGAATCTCACTCGTTATTTAAGATATATAGAATTGAATTATTTGTCAGAATGGATTTGATAACTATGGTTCCATACAACAGAGCCATATTCCAATATAGATTTTAGCAAAATTATAAAAAGTGTTTAAGAAACATATGGAGATCTAATTTCTTTAGAAAAACGTTTTAACAAAACTGAGAGCACGTTTTGAGTTGAAGATCATGGGAGAATGGATGGAAGGCTACAAAAATATAACCCTCAAATCGACAAAGTTAAAAACTAGCTCTAGTCTAAACTTTATTACATAAGGAGATGTGTGATCAGATCTATGTATGTGAAAAGCACATCGTCTTACATTTTTAAGCATCCATTGGCAAATCATTTCTGCAATAGACACCTTTCTCCTGTTGTAGTATATGATTTGAAATCCTTTACGTCGTCGACATGTAATAAAATTTTTGAGAATTCTATTACAGAATAGATATCGTTAATAAACAACCAGAACAGAACCGGGCCAAGATGACTACCTTGCGAAACACCTTAAGATACATTAATGGAATCTGAAGAGTATTCTCAAATATCACTCGTTGTGTTTTATTGTGTAGATAAGAAGATATCCATGGAAGAAATTTCGGTTGAAAGCCGAGTTTAGGTACGCGAGTCGAGAGTTTTAGCTAATAAATAATTAGATGCAGATCGGTCCTCACAGACAGTCGACGCGGAAAGGCACCATCGTTTTTTCTGTGATACTATCGTTTGAGTTTTCACAGTTTAGAGTCTTATTATAACAGGGATGTTGAAGATAGCCTAGACCATAGTGTTCACCAACAACTTGCATACATGTCCTCTCATAAATTATAATATGTTATTATTCATTTTATTTCTGCACTTTTCCTACTTTTCAGGCATTAAACTACAAGTTTGTGGATTCGCGGCTTGTCAATGGCGTGAAAAGTATGGACAAAAGATAGCTGTAGCAAAAATTAACCCAAGAGACAAGCACGTATACTTTGGTCGCGAAGATTATATAGCGTCTACGACATTTTTGGTAGGCTCGGAGTTTGGCAACAATTTTTCTATGGAGGAGGGCACTTACACCTATACATTCTCTTGTCCCATACCACCGCACTGTCCATCTTCCTTTGAAGGCACTTACGGCCATATCCGTTACCTCGTCAGGGTTACTTTCATAAGAGCTGGTGCTGCGGATCGTGTACATAATGTCGGTTTCACAGTGCTCATGCCGTTAGATCTAAATAAAGATAGTAAATTGTTAGAGGTAAGTAAAATCAATTGGGGATTCTATAGTATTTAGAAAGTATACATTTTTTGACAGGCTCCTGCTAGCAATGACGCTATGGAGAATGTTTGTTTCTTTCTCGCCAAACCCGTACATTTGACAGTTTATCTCCAACAAACTGGATATGTACCCGGTCAGTTTGTCTTGATCAGCGCAGATGTCGACAATAAATCCACAGCAGATTGCAAAAAATTAATAATAATGCTGAATTTACGTGCCACCTACAACTCAGAGACGCCTGCTCTGCATACTGTCTCAGAGAAAATCTGTCTTGTCAAGAAAGTGTGCGGTCCTGCACCGCGACAGACGCGTAAATCTTTCGCTGAGACTATACGCATACCAGCAACTGCGCCGACTTGTGAACACATCAGCAGAAATGTGCGTGTCTCGTACGAGTTATGCGTTATGGCCGTGATGACTACCCTGATGCGAAATCCGAGGGCTACAATACCGATAACTATAGGCAATGTGCCGTTAGCAATGAGCAACACAATAGAAGAAGAATTCGTGGAGGAGAGAGAAGTAGAAAATATGCAACCGACAACATCGCGTACGCGTGAAATCGGGGCTGTTGGCGGCGCAAGTGAGGATGACATCAGTGAAGAGGAAATTGAACTGCGTAAGTCATTCACAAATAGAAACTTTAAATCTTCATGATAAAAAGAGATGCGAAAATTTTTAGCAAGAAGAGCATGAAAATTTGTCAGAAACCTAGTTTTGCAGCGCTAAATGCTTCATTAAGCTCTTGATCGTTTCATATTAGTTAGTAGGTTTGTCCCATCAATTTCTCAACATAATTACTTCCCAAAAAAAAGCTGGCAATTGAAAGGACAAAGACACTAAGTTACCGTTTATATATGTTATATACATTTCCTGAGTTTTCCTCAAACATGCCGAATTGCAGTTTAAAAGACGGAGATATATTAGAAGTAACAAATTAATATAATTTTTAAATAACTGTTAACAAACTTGGAAGCAATATACAGATAGATTAAGGTAATCCAAGGATCTCTGAGATTGGTTTTAGGATTGACGTAGTGGCCAATATCCCAGCTTCGTTATATTTTCACATATCTATTCCTCACCTATGTACTTAACTTATAGTATATCTTACATATTTATGCTTCATTTCTTTTATCTTTTCTTCGCTCAACAATCTTGCAGCTCCACCATCCTACGAACAAGCGATGTTCATGAGCACAAATATCGCTGACAACGATGCCAATACAGTCAGCGTAGATGCACCGTTCACACCACGCTATCCGGTCTACAATATTGATGAAAGTTCTCTGGCCTTTAGCAGTATGGGTTTGAGTCCACCACCGAATTTGCCACAAAAGCGACCACGTCGTAGAAGAAGACACCGACCAGCGGAATATCCAACAAAGTTCGCCAATGATCAACTGCCAACTGAATCGCCAATACAAATATGAAATTGCGAAACCAACTGCTTGAGGAAATCAAAAACCAAAAGAGGCAAGAGATATCAAGTGCAATATTTTACATGGTCAACATTATTGTATGAATATAATTGTTAGCAAAAGAAAATTAATCTTTACACGTATGAAGAAGCAAAAGATTAGTTAAGAATACTAAATTCCGGATGAAAAGGTACATATACCTTAGATGTTCGTCTTCTTCCGGGTTATCGCGCCGCAAAGGCCAATTATGAATTCACTATATCAAAAATAATAAATAAATAAATTAACTAATAAAAATAATTATGAGCTTATTATCAAAAAAACAACAAAGAGTGTTAGAGGATGTTTTATTGTGGTGCTGTGATTCGGAAATAACTGCCAAGCCAACTGCCAAAGCAGAAAAAGTACTTGAAAGAAATTTTAGGTTAAATACTATTTTAAAAATTAATTTTTCGCCTTACTTTAAATGACCGATCTTTACTTGAGGATATTCGTGAGAGAAACCTGCCCAAAATCACACTACATTGATACATATCCATGGAGAATTAATGTTTTGAGCAGAGTCATTGGTTCAAAACCTCTGAATTTGAAGCAGAATGCGTCTTCTGTTCATATGCTCGACTTCGTTCGTATGTCTTTTAAATAATTTGGATATATATTTACTTCAAAATCCTCGGTTGCCGAACACAAATTTTTGTTTTAAATTTGGCGACGGAATTTCTGGAGAAATTACTTTAGTAAAGTTTGATAACAGAACTCTATAGATATTTCAAAGCATTGACAAAAGTATTTCAAATTTATATTATAATATTATTTCCACTATATAAATAAAATGTTGGCAACTCTGTCTAATATCAGCTGATAAACTGTGATATTTAGCCGGCTCGCCTAATAAACAAACATGAAAATCATGTGAAAACAAAAAACAAGTTGATGACGTCACATCTAATGGCAAATTTCAGACGCTCCAACAATGCTGAGCTTCTGAACAACTCACGCGCTCATTAGAAAACACAAGCGCTCTCCATACACATATATAACCGATACATACATATGTATGTAAATGTACATGTAGGTAAAATGCTCCAAAGTACCAGTGGCGACAGTCTCATTTCTTTCATTCTTTCCTAACAAACCGAAGCTAGAGAGTTTGTTATAATATGTTTTAGATAGTCAGTGAGACGGCAGTGCGCCGGTTGCATCGACAGCTTGGAGCCAAAATAGACTGTGAAGCAGCCCGTGTGGACCTACAGTATACAAAATAATTATATATTTGTGAATACATATCTATAATATATATATATTGTGTGGTTTAAATATAACATGTTCACGAATAAACGCGTAGATAAGAGAGTACTGTGGGTATAAGTTATTGTTATAAAAAGATTAAGTGAAACATAAAAATTCATTAGAAAACCTGGATATATAAATAAAAAAATATTTTTATTTATTATATATATTATATATAAATGTATATAGAATGAATATTTATAGCGCCGCGTTACGTTAAATTGTTGCGTCTGACTGCTGTGTAGAACATGGTGCCTTCGCATAACTCATTGATACATGTGAAAATAAATTTATAGTATTTAATTAAAGTCAATTTGTTTACGCGCTATAAAATCTTTAATAAATACAAGAACAATGCCATCGGAGTGTATATTCGAATTCGATCGGCCCCAACCGGTTTACTATAGTGGAGAAGTAATTAACGGACGCATTAACTTGCATACAACCAGCGAGAAGAGCGTTCGAGGTAGGCGGATCTCTGCTTGCAATTAATATTTAGTATAAGACATCAGGGAATACAGAATAAAATAAATGAAATTAGTGTAGTTCATAACGTATAAAATATAAAATATGCTGCTTACGAATTTTTCGAATTACTCACGGTAAAGTAAATACATACAGTAAATACTTATATCATTATATATGCAAATTATATAGAAAGCATTAACGCTAACATATTTGCTGAACAATTAATGTTATTTATCTCCAAACAATGATTAGCAATTGATATGCTATTCACTGGAAACTAATAGTGTTCACTAGAATTGCATTTATAATCACATTTATGTATATAAGTATTGGCGTATGTATGCATATTATAAAAATTCATTAAGGGGTCAGTAGGGTAATCCGGCCTGTTTTTTCGACATTTTTTTTATAGAAATTTTTATTCTACAATAAAATTTTTTTCACATATCATGAGGTATATCATGGAGTGTATAAACAAATTTTTTCGGAATTTTTTGATGACATCTGTCGGAGCAATGGCTGGGTGAATGAGTTGCGTTTTTACCTGGCGGACACGATTTCTCATGTTTGGACCATCTGAAACACAAAAACCCAATTTATTCTTAAAAAGTACGTGAATGGTTATCGTCCCTATTAAAATCATGAAAAATTGTTGATAAATGAAAAAGTAATTTACGTTTTTTTTAATTTTTCCCCATGTTTTTCATAAATTTTGTCAATAAATTATAAAAAATATAGAGACGATAGTCAGGCGTTTTGGAAACATTTAAAAAAAATTAAGCAAATCGGCTGAGTAGTTCGACCGGAATCATGTCCGCCAGTTAAAAAGTGCGTTTTGAGAAAAAGTTTCAGGTACTGAAAAAGCATAAAAAAATAGGCATAAACGTTGAAAAATTGACATACACCTAAATATTATTTTTGGGCCTTTTTCGAAACCTTTCAATGGTAAAGTGGGTTTCTACATTAATTCAAAGGGTATAATGAAAAAAAAAATGTTTTTGAAAAAAGCTCTCAAACACTAATTAAGCAGGTATCGAATATATTATATTATTGGGGATTCCTTTTCGTAATATTCTATTCAATAAGGCACAATAAAATTGATTGTATTTCTAACAAAAAGTTCCAAATATTCGCTTTTAATGCGAAACGAATACATATTTGAAAATGATGCCACAAAGTATCGAAACGAAATTGTCAGATAGCTTTACTATTATTTTCATTTCAATCAATAAAAATCCTTACACCTTCCTACGATTTTGTTAAGCTTTTATAAACTATCACCCTTAAAACCCCAAACTTGAACTACTAGACAAGCTGAAAAGTTGGTGTCGTTCCGGTGAGCTGTTTGTAGTCAGACATAAGCTTCATAAGGCAACAGCTGATAAACAGCTGATAACAGATTGGTTTGACAAATCACTTCCGTACTCAAGATTTTCTGCGGAAAAAATGCCGTCTGCAATACAGTTAAGCTACAGGTAAAAAGTAAGCGCTGTTTTGAAGCAAACGACTGTAGAAATTATGGTTTTTGACAATGAAAATAGTATGGAAAGTTTACTGATCATCATGTATGTATATTGAATAATAAAGAACCTTAAATAAAATATTAATTTTATTAAAATTATAAGCAAAAACGTGAAATGACTTTCGGAGACTTGAAGATCACATTGACAAATACTTGTATATTGTAGCCTCACTGACGTTGAGTAAAAATAAAGCTTCTGCAGAAATAATTTAATTATAACTTGTCACCAAAGATGTTTAGATCTTAAAAAAGTAAAAATGATCAAAATTCCAGCCAAAAAGTGCGAGCACGATGCCATTTATATACACAGACTTTTTTGCTTGAATAATTTCTCTGCTTGCGATCTACTAAAGCGTTTGCATCTTTTTCTATTTCTGGTATTAATGATAATGAACTTGAAGCATGGAATGCCAACGATTATTATTTTTTTGCATTTTTTTGTGTATATGTACGTGTATACGAGTATATTGCCAGTAATACCATACAAGAACTTCTGCAGTATATATTTTGAAATATGAGAAATTTGAATTATTTTAATTTTATTTGCAAGAATTACTGTAGATATCATTAATGACATCATTCTTTAGACTCCCTCGGGATATGCACATTTACACATATAAATACATCTAAATGTACTTTTTTTCAATCTCTCCTGCCAAAATCAGAGGTCTACATACTCTTTGTGGGCGAGGCGAAGGTCCGGTGGGAAGAGAGCCGTACACGCTCTAGGGATGGCAAAACCGAGCACTATAACGAATATTATCGCGCTGATGAAACTTATCTACACTCGAAAACTTGCGTACATGGCGAGGGCGCGCTTCAACCCGGCACATATACTTACACATTTTGCATACCATTACCGCTGGAGTGTCCGACATCGTGTGTGGAGAAATATGGCAAAATTGCATACGAACTCTCGCTTGTATTGAATCGACCATATCGGTTCGATAATGTGTTCAAAAAACCGCTGACGGTTTTATATCAGGTGAATTTGAACATGCAACCGGAGTTATTGGTGAGTTCGTGAACTATACATATTTATATAAGTGTTTATATTAAATGCAAATCATCCAGATACCGATTAAAAGTGAGGACGTTAAATACTTTTGCTGCTGGCCATGCTCTTCCGGCCCAGTGATATCAACGCTTACCATACCATTTGGCGGCTATGCGCCCGGCCAGAGAATCAAATATCAACTCGAAATAGACAATCAATCGACCGGCTATGATTTAGCTGATGGCATCGAATTAAAACTGACACAGATATACAGCTTTGAAGCACATACGCCGCATAGAAAGACGCGCTATCACAGCAATACATTGGCACTCACCGAACAGGGTATGCAATGCTTGCGACTGTCTAAGCGCTTGATTGACGGCACACTTCTTATTCCGCCTGTGCCGCCTACCTCGAATAGGAATTACATCATTGGTGTACGTTATGAGATTAAAATGTCCATAAACACCGGTTGCTGCCACACAGACTCCGAAATCGTTATACCCATAACAATTGGAACAGTGCCTTTGGCGCAGAGCGCCACCAATCCACAGAATGCAATCGGTTTGCTGCCGACAGCGCCAGCAATTCCCGATACACCAGGCACTCCACCTGGCAGCGATGCGCCACCAAATTACGAAAAATTCAGTAAGTAAATTCAGCTTAAGCGTAGGACTAGGTTTTATAAAACTTTTCTTTTAAATTTTTCACAGAGCCACCGTCCTTTGACGAGGCCACCACCATTGGTGGAAAGTTTATCGATCGCGATGTCGATGAGCCGAATCGCAATGATGAATTCATACCTCGATATCCGATGTACACGAATTTCGCCGTGCCCACAGCACCGTCTGCCGTAGGTGGTGATGAGACCGATGCACCACTGCTGGTATCGCACAATGAACCACCAGCTTATCAGCAGGAAAGTGCACAGTCTAGCCAAACGGCGACACGCGCCACAGCTGGCTATGGTTGGAATAGTTGAAGCTGTGCAGCCACTTCCTTAATACGTTAAATATATTTACCAATAATATCAAGGATTTTCTTATTGAATCGCGCTTAGCGTGCATATTTCCTGTTCCAAGCCATACATGACTTTAAGCGTTGTGATTATTATAAAGCTTACAGTTTCTCTTTGATATTCAAACTGATTTTACAAACTTTTTGTACATAAACTTGCTTAATACATCAATAAACCAGCCTCTGTAATATAAGAACTAAAAGGCTTCGTTTTTTTTTTCAATTTTAAACTTTATATGCTTGCCCAAATAGTTTTGATGAATGCTTGACTCTTCTCGATAGGATGAAAACTCGGTGAACTGAAATACATGAAAAGAGAAGGGGTTGAGGGGACGTTTTTAGACTCACAGTGGCTGCCTTGAGTTATTGGATTTTGACTGAATATTCTGCTCTCATAATAAGGTCCACCAAGTGCAAGTGAATCCTTGTTAGTGTTAACAGATTCATTGACACATCGGATGAAATTCTTGCAGTATCTTACTTCTAGTAAGCAAGCGATACACAAAGAAGCACTTAGGCTCAACGCAATCATCATAACAAATAGTTAGACTAAAAACCGAGTCTATAAATTTTTATACTCGAATATTTTTCTTTCTTTTCCCACACTATAAAAATATTTGAAGGCTTATCAAAACAAAACTGAAAGTCATTTGAAAATAAAATAAAAAAATGTGTATGTATTTAAATAATTAAAATTTTAAGCATTAGATAGCAATTTTCATAATGCCCACCTGCGAGTTTACCTTCGAGCGTGATACGGCGGTGTATGTGTGTGGTGAAAAGCTAAGCGGCAGTGTGGCGGTAGCATTCGCAAAGGAGAGATTACTTGAAGGTATTTCGGCACACATTTTATTAAGTAATGTTATGTAATCAGACGCAATGCTTCATCACAGATATACGCATAGACTTCTGTGGTAAGGCTACCGTTAGTTGGGTTGACACAATGGCGCGCTTTCCAAAGCTCTACTCCGCTGAGGAGACATATATGGAGATGGAAACAGTCGTTTTTCAAGGCGGTCTACTGAAGCCAAACACATATAATTACAGATTTAATTACCTTATACCAGATATATGTCCGACCACTTGTACGACAGATATCGGACGCATTTACTACGAATTATCTTTAATACTTTCATTCCAAGACAAGACACACGACAAGACAGAAACGCGTAAATTTACACACGAAATACTGGTGGTGCAGGTATTTAATATCGATAAAGTACCCAATGCATTGGTGAGTTGTAAGCCTTAGTAAATTTAACCGAAATTTATTTGAAAACAACGGTTTCGATTCAAAATCCAATGCAGTTACCAGTCATACGTAACGATGAGATCTTCTTCTGCTGTTGGCCCTGCTCGGCCGGTCCGATTTCTATACATTTGAAGGCAGCATCGGGCGCCTACATACCCGGCAACACTATAAACTTCTCCATTGAAGTGGCTAATATGTCGAAGCGTTGCGAATTTCGCACACATATCACCGCCTCCTTCATGCAAGTCTACAAATTCACCACACAAGTGCCGCGTCGTCGCACGCGCTATATTTCGTACGTTTTGAGTAGCGTGGAACACCGCATCATTGTCAAAACGGATGACATCGCTTCGCTGGATGAGAAATTCATCGTACCGCCGCTGCCGCCTTCCACACAGGGTACGCACATCATTTCAATTAAATACGAGTTACGTCTGGTGACGCGCATCAGCTATGTCACACAATCAATGTCGGACTTGACATTGCCCATACTGATAGGCACGTCGGCGGATATAACACCCGAGCACACAGTGAGTTCGTCAGCCGTATATATAAATTTTTATTGCATCACATACATATTCCTAACTGATATCACTCTCTTTTCCTTTGTCTAGAATACGCTGAGGAAAAGTAGACGCTTGTAACGACTTTATGCCAACAATTATCTATGCAAGGTTTGCAAAGTTTGCGTTTATTTTAAATGTTTAATACTTATGTATGTATAAAGCTAAAGGAAATACTTTTATGTGTTTATATATTATTATTTAGATGAGTTATATAATCGTTTATGAAGATCCTTCTAAAATACTTTTACGCTCCTTCCTTTTCTTTTTAGCTCTGGCACAACCTCTGGTAGAAGAAGCGGTATTTTCAGGGGTTTGATCTTCGCTGGCATTCTTTTGAGGCCCCTCGGTAGCGCTTGGCAGTTCTGCTGTGGTTGCTGCTGTAGTTCTCGTACCGGCGACAGCATTTTGCACAGCGGGCAGACTATCTAAGTCATAGTAGAGATATGTTGGTTGGAAAACGGTTTGTTCCTTATTGAATTTGGATTTTTTTGGTTCTGCGTTGAATTTAGTTTTCGGCAAATGTTCAGCTTCGCGGAAGGACATGGAGCCTAAAATAATGAAGCTTTTTTCATTTTATATGGAAACAAATGGATTATCGCTGTAACTCACGCAAATTTAATTCACAAGCACTTCGTATGGGAGATTCCGGCTCAGGTGCTGTAGCCACTGCAAAACAATCTTGAGGTTCCCTTGTTGGCGGCATATCGAACTCACTGCATTTCATTGGCAAATTCTCCATGCTACGCATTGCAGAAACCGCCGTTTGCTTTGTGCCAGAAAGTTGACGCACTTCTTCTGGCGCCCGTAGGGATATGGTGCCCACCACGATCGGTATCTTTGCTTGCAGCGAACGTTTCGCATTACTCGTGCTCAGCTGCACACTTAGTTCGTAACCTATTTGCAAGCACTGACAATCGGCTGGATCGGTATTCGGCACAGTTTGTGGCCAGAAAAAGGTTTGCAAATGTTGCTCGTTTCTTTCCCGTGGACCGCAGAACTTGTGCATAGCTTTAGCCAAAGTGATGTGGAAGTATTTGGTCTTAGTTTTCTTGTGACCATGCGCGGCGGTTACGCAACAAATTTGTTGCAGCTCATAGGTTAACTCGTGTAAACGCAACTTATCGGAATTCTCTATTGAGACGTGTATTGAAAGTTCTTCACCGGGCACATACCCAAACTGCGGTAAGTTCACACACATTTTCAAGGGGTGTTTGAAGAAATGCCAAGACATATTCTCTTCGACGAGCACATCACCTGGCTTTTCGGCGATTTCTGGGTATCGGCGGAGATCGAGCGGCTTGAGCACTTGCAATTGCTGCGTATACCATACCTCACGTTTATTCTTATGGTCGATGAATACTTCGACCATATAGCGTATGTGACCGTTGGCACTTTCAAAACTGGATGGACAGCTTTGCGGCAGTGCAACGCAAAATGGATAAGTGTAAGTGCCACGTTCAATGATTCTGCCTGTTGCTGCACTTGTGGAGTGTTCAGTTGAAGATATGTAAATATAATATGTAGATATATATTTAACAGTAAAAGTATATAATTACTTTATAAGTACCTTCCTCGGAACCGACAAAATAATTTACATTGGACAAAAAGTCTTCTCGATTGTTGTAAACTTCAATGCACTGCTCAATAGGAGGTCCAATGTCTGAGGGTTGCTCCGACTCATTTTGTTGATTTATTTTCTTAACTTTCTTCGGTGGAAGTATTCTTTCCCATTTCACCTCTGCAAACCCCGTATATTTAATGGCAAACGCTATTGTTGTTTTTGTGTTTTTATAGTTGTTATATCGTGCCAGGGATTCCAATTGTTGCAATAATGAAGTATTGAATTTAGTATGACTCATAGTTATCGAAAAATTGTAAGCCACTTTATACCTTTGATAATCAGGCGCACCTCCATTGTTAGTAGCACATGGCCGGTGAGCTTGTCGCCGGGTTCATAAATACGTTTTGGGTTATCCAGATGAACTTCACACTTTAGAACCATGGTGTTTTCTATATATTTTATGTACTACAAACTGCTTTAGCCTCGCAAAATTCGTTCAACCATGTTCTTTTCACTTCCACATTCGCTGTTGTACTATTTTTTCCGAATCATTACTACATTATTGAATCGATTTCGCTTGATTATTACCTTTCATTATCTTATCATAAGTCTTTTGGCTTCAAATTCCACACACACACTCCTACATACGAGCATTCAAATTTTTATCTGCAACAGACTTTTCAGAACGGGCTAATGTTACAACGGTTAGAGCCTAATCGAAAATTATTTGTAATCAACAGATAAGTCAACGAATATATATCTATGTTTGCATACACTTCAAAAAAAGATAATTCACAAGCAGCTAGCATTGTAGCTTGTACTGTTATTAACAGTAGTCTGTTATCAGTATAAGCTTTTATGCGGTAAAGCTCAAAGTTCTCGAACAATAGGAGAGACATTAATTTTAATTAGGAGATTTCTGCTACTCTTCTGTTAATTGACATCTGTGCTTTAGCTCTACATAAATTTATCCGCTTTTGACATATTTAAAATATTTTAGACCCCAAGATCGTTGCAAGTTTTGAGAATTTAATAGTTGTTGTTGCCGTAAAGTTTTTCTATACACATTGGCGATTATACCTAAAAGCCTTCAAAGACTAACCCAGAAACCAATTGTGAACAGATACTCTTGGTTCTAGGATAAGTTACTGTCTGGTGTAGTTTGAATGCCGAAGAGATTATGTAGTGAAGAACTAAACATTCTCTCATCTCATTCAAGTATTTCGTGAGGTAAGGTGACATTCTGCGCAGCGGCGCAAAATATTTCGAGGAGTCAAATGCCTATATAAAAGTCAGAATTTAATACAGGTATATGTTAGTCGGCATATCTAACTTAAACAGTAAAATTTAATTTTCTGATGATTATATAACATTTTACGAGAACAACTTTGAAAACTGATTCCAAGCTCTTTGAGATGATGAAGATGTTGGGTAATAAAATGAGCTGTCGGCAATCGAAAACCTGACAATATGTTATGTTTTTTTATGGAAAACAGATTTAAATTAAAAGGTTTGATCATACATCCTCAAAACATAAAATGAAACTAAAATAAAGTCATGTCATCTCCTTCGAATTGATTACATACACATATGTATATGTATATATATTATCGAAAGTAATCTCAAAGCTTCTACAACTAAAATATTAAATCGTATAACGTTTTTACACTAATACTAAGGCATCAAATGGACATATTATGTAATATAAGCATTATAATAATTTACAAACTACAAAATGAGGTATTGGCATATTGGCGAGTGGCAAGTTGCAGTTTTGTCTTTTGGCACTTTTTGTTTAATTCTTTGGCACTTTAATCGGTTTTAAGTAAATTCTATAATTTCCGTTTTTTTTAGAAAATGTCCTCATCATCGTCATCATCATCGCCTTCATTGGCGGCTTGCACATGCTCATCGGTTTCGCTCAGCACGCCACAACTCGAAGCAAAAGTGTCCAGGCTGCGTCCGGTGTGCCCAGTGCCAAGCGAGCCGTAGGAATGGTAGTAATTCAAGCTCAAAGCCGAGTCTGCAGACATATTAATGGCCTGTGTTGAGGCAGCAACAATGTCGTATCCAGGAAATTTGGGCAACTTAATTGCATGTTGTTGTTGTCCTCGTGGTTTCGAACCTGATGAGTGGCCAACGCTGTCCAGGGTCTGTTGGCTGCTGAGCGTGGCAAAACTGAAGGATGGAGGTACTGAAATTGATGATAAGTGTACACGTTAGTTTAAGGAAAGGACTTTGAAATGTCATAGTTATGAACTTCTATTGCTTATAACTTACAACAACTGTCATATGAAGGCGGCTCATCGTCGTCGTTGTTATTGGATATATCTTGAGCGCGTATTCGTCGTGATGTGGCGCGGCTACTGGCTACTGGCTGGATCACATCGTCATCATCGTCATCATCATCGCCCTCACCATCCTCTTCGGTCTGATTAATTTCCGCCTGTACGCTCCACTGCTCACCCGCCACATCACCGTCCTCCTCCTCCAGTGTAGATATATCACGGCTGCTGATTCTACGCGGCTGCGTGGTCACCAGTTGTACACCGCGCTGCTGCAGCGGAATGGTACCTATCACCACAGGCACCGACAGATCTGTATCATAATGAAAATAGCCAGTCTTCAACTTCACTTGCAGTGTGTAGTGTACAAAAACAATGTAATTGGGATTAAGTGTTGAACGCGGTGTATCGGAGGGCACACATACGGTGCCCTGATACATGCGTTTGGTCAGACGTAGCGTACGCTCCGTAATGATGCTTTTCGCCAGAGTTTTCGTATAGAAGTTGCGTTTATAAGGCTGTCGTGCTAGGAAAATAAAATGCTGTTTAAGGGAGGCCTCTACGCTGGAAATGTCATAGTGCGGCGACTGATTGTCCACTTCCAGGAAGAACGTGATTTGCTGTCGTGCCACGAAACCATTGTAAGGCAGTAGTAATGTGTACATAATGGGTCCCGAGGTGCATGGCCAATTGCAGAGATATTTCACGTTCTCGTCGCGTATTGGCAGCTGTTAAGAAACAGTTATAGATAATAAAAAAATAATAGTAATATTTTGCATGGTTTTGAACACTCACCCCATATTCCGGGTTATGATTCAGGTTTAGTGCTTGCACCACTGTTATGGGTTTACGGAATACCTCATCAAATGTCCACGGCTTGGCGATGGTCAGCGAGATATTGTACGCTATGAAACCATAGGGTCCTTTGCATGAGGACGGACAACCGGACGGTATGCGCAAGCGCAGCACGTAGACGTGTGTGCCCGCGCGGAATTCGGTACTATCAAAAACATTGGTGCGCGTATATAAATATTGCTGATGGCCACAGTAGTTGGCGGAGTCACTTTTGCCGCTGAGGGACCATTGCACGCGAGCCTCACCTTCCAGTGTTACATAGACAGCTGCAAAACGAAATGAATTAATTTGTAGGTACATGTATAAAAAAATGATCTCAAACTCATAATTATTATCTTACGGTGGATGTTAGGAAGGAACTATATACATACATCATTATAAAGTTTAAAATAAAAAATAATTTCTTTGGCGTGTTTAAGAAAAAAAGTTGACCCTGTCCCCTTTAGTATGCTTGAGTCTGCAACTTTTTCGAATATTATATACAACAAAAATATTTCAAAATTAAACTTTTAAATTGTTGCTATGCCTTCGAAGTTTGTTTTTACTAATTGAAAGTCTTCTTAGAAACACATGGGTAGCTTTGTTGTTGTTTTTTAATTTTTTCACGTAAATTTTTCAAACAAGTGATAGCTTTAATTATAAAAATGTTACCACCTTAAACTTTTTCAACTTGACATTCAGCTCATCGTGTTTCTTCATATTATTTTGCTTGATATTTTATTACTTCATATAAATAATTTCTTTAGATAACAACAGCTGAGGTAATTGAAATTTTTGTAGCCAAGTTTACACTTAACTCATATGACAGTAAGTTATATATTTCAACAGCTGATTGAGTAAGGCTTGTTTGTAAAAATTGTCTTAACTTTTTTGGAATATGTTTTATTTTCATGGAAAATCGAAAACAGCATTTTCGGCATATTTTACTGGTTTCCTATCAAAAGGGTAAAAAAGCAGTTCTAGCAAAGCGAAAATTAGTCAAAATGCTAAATAAGATTTGCAAATTTCGTTCTGGCAACTTCGATCTTGCGGATACACCACCTTTTGAAAGACATCTTGAAGCCGATGTGAATAAAATAATGTCGTTGGTCGATGCAAAACTTCGAATAACACCTCGAGAGATTGCTTAAAAATTTCATTTGGATCCTAATAACATTCAAAACGAAATTTGCTTCCTTCCATTAACGACGGCGATTTGCTTATCGCACGTCTAAGAAGTGATCCATTACACTGGCACTGCAACTGGCAACGAGTAGTGTGTTGTTTATAAAAAACGCCAGAGATCATGGTCTAAAAAGGATGAACCAACTCAAACCACTTTGAGGGCTGAAAGTCACCGAAACTGATTATGCTGTCTGTTTGGTTGGATTTCAATCAGATGTTTTCTTTTCAGCTTTTGTCCGGCAATATCACGATTAATTCTGAAGTGTTTTGTGACCAGCTGGGCAAATTCAGTGATTCACGAAGAGGCAAGAATTGTTCAAAAGAAAAGGTGCAATGTTCCGCTAGGATAATGTGAGACCTCATACAAATTTGATGACTCGCCGAAAACTTTTGTGGCTTGAATGGGATATCCTACCACACCCATCATATTCTCTAGACTTGATAACTTCGGACAAGTACTTTTATGGGTCCTTTCAGATTTTTTTTTTAGACCTTGCCTGTAAACTATATTTGATGTTAATTTATTTTGTGGCAGCAATATAAATTGATCTCCGACCTGCGATAGACCAACATACAGTTAGCCATAGGTAAAACATTATTTTCGTAGGTCAATCCCTACTAATTCGAAAGTTTGGCCTTGGGACTTGTTTGTGGTTAAAGCGAAATATGTTTTCGCTAGGAATTGAAGCCGTTTAAATGGGATTGGCAGATTACAAGGGATCATCGAAATTCTCGTTATATGAGCTACAATTAAATTATGCTTCAATTCCTTAATGCTTAGCCTCTTCCCGTTGCACATGCTTGGATGACTTAAATTCCTCAAAAGCATAATTGGAATTCCAATTTTTAAAGCCAGTTCATGTAGTGGGAGTCCAGAAGGATATAATGAATTTAAAAACTCCTGGGGATTATGGACTGCATCTTCGATATTAGTTAAGGTATCTATCGATTTGTGTTTTTTTTTGTGTTGTCCGGGAACTTTTTGAATAATTAAATCGTTTTTTTTTCGTTAACACTATCATTCCTGGGTGACACTATTGCCCTTAAACACAAGCAATAAAATTCCTTTTCGTGCAAATTCTCAATGTCAGGGCTTATAGTATAGTATTGCATCTATTAAAATGTCTAAGCTATCGGAAAAACTCCTTCCCCAAGTTTACGCAGTTGGTGTGGAAAATCACCATCAGAGATTCCATGAAGATGAGCTCTCATATTCGTCCGTATTTTAATATTTTCAATCGAAGTCCGTAAGAGCGATGATACTAAGTATGCTTCGATGACATCTGCTCGTGTACTTCTGTTAATGACAGGAAGAGTCTGTCGGAAATCTCCAGCAAATACAAAAGTTAGCCCGCCCATGAGAGCAAAAGGGTTTCCAAGGTCTTTTAATGTTCTGTCCACGATCTCTTTATGCGCTTTATGGCTCATGGTACATTCATCCCACATAATCAATGAGGCGTCTGGCAATAGGTAACCAAGAGGCCCATTTTTGCGGATAGAACATATTGATTGTTGTTCAAGATTTATGGATAACGGAAGTTTAAAAGATGAATGAGCAGTTTTATCACCCTTTAAAAGAGTTGCAGCAATTTCTGACGAAGCAACTGCTATCTCTATCTTCCCTGATTGTCGTATTGTAGTATTAGATCTGCAAGAAACGTCGTGCCAGTACCCTGGCGTAAAAAGAAAGGTTGTTTTTGTTATTATTAACGCTACAACTCGCCCTTTTCTGTGTGTTGCAGCTTAGCTAAATGTTAAATAACATTCTCTGTCTAAATTTAACATTCTCTGTTATAAATAAATAATGAGTTTTTTTGAATTTACGCTTGTAAATCGGTTAAGAATTAACATTTTCTGAATTTTTTTATTTTTTACTAACAATCCTCATTGGATTACCTTCAAAGTTGTGCAGGCTATTTATCATTTCATGCAACGATTTAGTCAGCTATAGCGATCAGACAAAAAACCCAACTTATTTTTATATATTAGTTGGAGTTTTGCTACAACGCTTTTCTCTTGAAAGGTCTCTTAGCTGCGCATGCTGTATTTATACATATGTATGTATATTTTTTTTATGGTTATGACTGCGTCTTAGTTTTGATTTCTCTTTGCCTATATTTAATAATACACCAAGGGTTAGAAACAGGGTCACAATTATGTATTAAGTAATTATTTTAAGGGCTTAACAGGACGGTTATCGTACAATTTTTTAATTAAAACACCAAATTTGGGATAGGATGTCTCAAAAATGTTATATTTGTGAAATTTTATATGACAAATTGTAGCATTTTCAGATATAGAAACGTTTTTGTTTGCTTAAAATTTATTATTCATACACCAAAAAACACAAAACTGACAGTTTTGACAAAATATTCAAAGTATATTATCAAATGTTTAATTCTATTGCACAACCAGTTTATTTTTAAACTTTTCACGTTCGGATATTAAATAATGAAATTGCAAACCATAATTTTTATTTACACAACTTTTATTTGACTTTAGTTTTTTATTTTTTAATTCACTTTGTTATAAAAAAAAAGTAATTGAAATAAGCAGAGTATAATTTCATTATTTACCATTCACACGCTTCACTTTTTCCGTTTTCAATACGATGCGTCCGTGAATGTACTCGCCACTATTGTAGACCGCATCCATGCGGTCCAATTGAAAAGAACACATTGTGGGCATTTTCGAGCCGAGAATTCTTTACAAAACTCGTGTAGAGATCAAACAGTGTGTTTTCGAAACATAGAATTTATTTATTTTTATTGTTTTCACTCTCATCAATCGTTAGCAGTGTTTTTGAAACTTTTCCGTAATAAAAAAATTCGAACCGTTTTTTCAAAGACGACGACAGTACAACAAGCGTTTTGTTGTCCTTTCTGCCTGCCAACATGTATGCTTAGCTACGACTATGCGACTAAAGCGCTCTGCCATATTAAGGTCTGACTAATGAACAACTTGTGTGCACACACACAGTTACATAGATGCTGCAAGCACAGTGTTTGCGGCGCGCATTGTGTCTGGTTGTTTACGGTCTCCATTGTGGCCCGTAGCGAATCAATAAGTTGGCGCCAGAATGCCTTCGAATTCGACAACGAAAAGAAAACAACAACTAGAAGCACACAGCGCCATAGTGAGGATGTATAATAATGACTACAACAACAATATGCAGTGGTCCATCATCAATGCGTGGCGGAAGGAATTTGAGAGTTATCGCCTGCTCTCCGCACACTTGAGCACCAAAGCTTTGGGTGGCTGGTTATGTGCATGTGGGGAGCTGTCAGGGCAACCGTGTTTTGTTTGAGACCTCACGTAGCAAATAGTCGCGTTAGTTAACGGCAATCGGCGACAGCGTTTTACAACGCAGACTCATTTAGTCTGGCGATTTTTATGCGTTCAATGCCATTCCCGCTGGCAGTCATTCATAATGGTTGCTGCAATCGCTGAATGATTTCGCGATGCTATTGTTGTTGTGCTCTTAATTGTAGTTACGCTAACTTTTATTATTTTAAAATCGTTCTAGCTACGCCATTTTTGGTGCGGGTGAGTGTCTGGTGTTTTAAGGTACCACTTTCTTCCTCTTTTTCACTTGTTTAGCTGAGCTAAAGTTGTACATACTCAATATATAATGGAGATTACTGGAATTATATATGACGCATTGTACAACAATCTTTTGTGATATTGGGTAACTCTTAACAAAAGTTCAAAAATCTCATATTCGCATGGGGCACATCCGAAAACTGTTGAGATAATAGAACTTGGCGTTAACTTCGGTTGGTCCGAAGATATAATGCCCCTCACAAATACCAAAGTTTACTTGCAAGAACTTAATTCCCATCGTTCAGATTGTATGGTAGGTATATGCTGCAGTGATCCGATTTGAACAAGTTCCTCGGAGATAGCTTTATACAATAATCCACGCCAAATTTATTGAAGGGATCTCGTCAAATGAAAAAGGTTTCAATACAAGCTGTTGATACCGATGGTTCAGTTAACATATGTATATATTATAGGCTCCCTGTCGTTTCCTTCTAGGTCTTAAAAACTTGGTTGCAAACTTAACTAACTCAGTTCAGTGTTTGATAAAGCCCCAAAACCAAATCAAGTATTAGCTCTTAATTTTAATAACAATCCCGTTTTATTCGGTTGAAGTATTATATTCGGCACGTTTCGGGATTCTCATACCCTTTTACTATCTTCGTAATAAACACTACTACATTAGCAACTTTAAGTATCAATGTGCGGTGTCATAACGCGTTTTATGCCTGCTTTGGCCTACTTTCAGGCGTAAAGTGATGTCACAGGCATATAAACAACGCGGTTTGGTGGACGTTAAGTCCTTTATAAAGACAAATGTGTTTGTTTGTGTGCTGCTAATGGCTTATAAAACAATCTTACTTATGTAAATTTATTTTTTTTTGCGTTTCTTATCCAAATATCAATTCTTTGGCATGAGTAGGGAGGAGGTTGTACATTTGAAATGGGGAGAAGTGCGTTGATGTGGTATTGTTTGATTTTCTCTTAATGAGTCCATCTTGATGCTATATTATTCACTTTGTTGTCATTATAAGATCTGCTAAGCCAACAAAGTTTAATTGATTATTAAATATAAAAATCAACAAAATATTTTGAGTGAGGTTTATTTTTTCTTCATTAAAGTATATATTAACACATTATCTACATTTATTTTGATTAAAACACCATTAATATTTAAGTAAGTAATATAAAAGTATTAGAAAAAAATCATATTTTGTTTAAAACTTTTCTTAAATCATCGTCATATCATCGTCTCATGTTAGACAATTGTTATGCCAAAATTGTTGTTGTACAGATGTCTCCAGCACAAGGTTCTTGCTCGCAATTATTTTTTGCAGCTTGTGTCTGCAATGCGTTGACAGATGTCGAAAAAGTATTCAAAAGCAACATCGAAGCATAATCGTGCAGGTAATAGAGCAAATCGGTATCCTTTGCACTCTTTTCAATTGGTTTATCACATATTAATTCATCAGTGGCTGAAAACACATTAAAGAAAAATTGTATTAAAAAATATTTGGGTTTCTCTTTAAATAATGAAAAATGTAATTAAAAATGCTTTTAGGTAATTTTTGGTAACAATTTCAGATTCTAAATAGATTAGCTGAGAGCGCATTTTTAAATTTACTACAAAAGACTATAATAAAATCTGTTTTCTAAGGAATATTATTTTCCAAAATTTCGTAACAACATTTTCAAAATTCAATTATTTCTCACACCCACCTAAATTATCGTAACAGTGGTACTGCTCCAAGTCCTCCACGCAATGCTGCAGGCTGCTAAGCCGCATACTTTTCGGTGGCACTGTACCCAGTACAATCGGCACAATCAGCTTCTGCAAAATGCGCTTTTTATTGAAGAGCATTGCTTCAATATGATAACTTGTGTGTATGAGGCTCTTTGCATTGCCGTCCCTACAAATGTGTGCTGCTAATGGTATACTCAATTGGCCGGTTACCATGACGTATGATGAACTTATCTTCTGAGCATCGCTATTTAATACTTTGAGGTATTCTTTGCATTTCGCTTGTGGTTTCGTGGCACGAAATGTGGTATGCTGACACAGATTCACATATAACTTGTTGCATGCGGCAAATTTATGTTGACCGCAGAGTGTGTAGGCAATATTCTGACCCGGCACATAGCCAGTGCCTGTGGGTAGGGTGAAGCGCAGTGGCGCGTGAGCGTCTGACCTAGACGCATTGGTGGCAGTCAGCGTGTAGAGCTGTTGGTAGCAAAATGTGTTTAAGGAAATAGTTATTTACATTTCTTTCCGTTAGCGATTGCCATGTATTTTAAACCTACCTCACTCAATTCTACCGCCGCGCTCAAATCCAATCGGTTTTTTACTGTTATGCGCGCCTTGAAAACTTTATCGGACACTGATTTGCATTGCAACGTTAGACGCACGTAATAAACGCGCTGACCATACTTCATATCACAGCTGGCTGGCGCCTCGTAGGGCAAGTCGAAGCTGAAATGCTGCACACGCACTTCAGCCGCCTGCAAGCTTGTGCGTTTCGTAAGTGTATGTGACCCATATAAGCGCTCCTGTTTGTCGCTGTACAGCACTTTGTTGTCCTTTTCAGTGCTGTCATTGTGCAGCAGCAATGCTTCACTGCTTCGCTCCAGCCACTCCACGTGCTCAGCGCCAACCAAAGCGATTTGTATGCCTGTTAAAATGAGCGAAAACAAAAAAGCATAAAAATGAGCGTAAATAAAGCTGCTGTATTCAGAAATATGTCAGTTGTCTTGATGTTTTATCGCATTTTACTAATAAAATGCACAAATGTTTATCTGTACGATCTTAACTTGTTGCTTGTTATCGCTTCGTATTTATTTTTATAATTTTCTGTTTGTTTTACGATTTAACGGTTTGCGAATTTCGCCGGTGGCCTTTGAGAATAGCAAATTTTTGCAAAGTGCTACTTAATTGCTTTTAAAAGCAATTAACATTTATCTAATCAAATGGATAACAACCTCTATTTTTAAGTTTTTTTTACATGAGTATGAAATTTTGGAAGAATGCACTTCAGACTTTGAAAAAATTTCCTGGGGACTGTTCAAATATATGTGTGTATATTTAGAATAACATACTACTATGAGCAAAAAATAGTAAGAGTTTGTTCATAAAGACTTGTTCATAAAGCATAGAACGACATGGTTCTTGAAGAATAAATTAGGAATTTAAATTTATTCTTCAAGAAGCATGTCGTTCTTCTCAAAGTAATCCCCCTTGGCCCCAATACACTTGGGAACATGTTTTTTCCAATCCTAGAAACAGTTCTTAAATCTCGTTTAATATCTTCAATTGACTCAAAACGGTTTACGTGGACCGATTGTTTGCATTTGCTGAATAACCAGAAGTCACAAGGAGCTAAACCAGGCGAATATGATGGTTGCGGCACGATATTTGTTGAGAATTTGGCGGAAAACTCACAAAGGAGCAATGCAGTATGTGATGGTGAATTATAGTGGTGCAAAAACCATTAGTTTTCCACCCACAAGTCTGGCTTTTTTTGCGAATAGCTTCACCTAAACGATGCATAACACTCAAATAGTATTCCTCGCTAACAATTTGGACAGTCGGAAGGAATTTGAAGTGCATCATAACTCGATATAAACAAAAAATTTATACTTGACCTACTTTGGCTTGGTTTTTTGGCTTCGGCTCACTTTCGCCACGATATCCGGTCGATTGATTGTCTGTTTCCGGGTCGAAAGCATAGAACCAAGACTCATCGCCAGTAATAATACATTTCAGAACACATATAAATATATTTATATACATATATTTATATACATATATACCTTTAAAAACTAAATAAAAACCAGAATGAAAACATTCTCACTCAATGCAAGTCTAGTACTGGCACGAACCAGTGATAAGGAATGCTTGATAAAACATTGAGTTTATAAACAGGAATCTTTTTTAGATATTTTTCATAAGAGCTTTTGCGATGTGCCATTGGCTACGCACATTATTAGATATGCATATAAAGTGTTTAAGCGCACTCAAATATTAGCAGCTACACAATTAGCTGCCTTTAACCAAAAAAAAATCCAATCGCTATAATTCCAGTTAGTGTGTCGATGTTATTCAGTAACCATTTAGCAAACAAGTGCTTTCAATAATTTTATTAAAGGCTAATTGCTAATTAGTGTTAATGTCATATAAATCATATAAAATTATCTCTACTCTTAATCAACACCGAGCTGGAAGAATTGTGCTTTGTTGTATTTACATTACATTATTTGTTCATACCTTCATGCCATAAATGTGTTAATATCAGCAGCAATTAAAGTATTTGTTTCACCTAATTTTGCAAAAAAATATTCCATTCGATGGCTATGACTTATTTATATATTCTTGATAAAAGAATTTGTATACCAAATACTCAATAAAGTAATGCAGCTGAATTCATAATTTTTTAATTTTAATTAATTATTCTAGTTAATCTTTTGCTGTCTTCGATTCGGCATTTCTCTACTGGATTCTGCGCTCTTTTAAAAAAAAATTACTTATAAAATCAACCATAAAGTTCACGAGTTGATTTCGCAAAAGAGAGACGATACCCCATTAAAGTGATGCAGTTACTATCTTCAATGCTTCCAAGTTTTTTTTTGCAAGTTTTTGATCAAATTATCTATCATAAAAGGTTTAAATGATAAATGAAAATACAAGTTTATTTTTTTTTTTTGCGTATTTTAAAACTTAAGACTTAAAATCTGTTATATTAAATTATAGAAAACACAAACAAAAGGTTATTGCAATGTTTTCTACAATTTTACTATTAAAGAATCATAAAACTATTGCGCATGCGTTAGGGTTGCACCACATGTGCTGTCTGTTTGCTTGACCATCTGGTATAGTTTGTGCGATTTGCTGGAAAGTAACGATAGGCGAATCAAAGACAGCTTTTATTTAACGAAAACTGTGCTTCGTCTAATAGAAATTTCTTAGTTCGATTCACTCCTTTTTTGTTCACTATCTTCAACAAAATAGAGGGATAGTTGCCTCAGTGTAGCGTTTAAACAATTTTTCGTGATATAATCATGTATTTACAGAACTAATGAAACAATTTTCAAGTTTGAATACCAAGCTAATGAAAAATTGTCTTTTTTCTGTTAATTTTATAGACTATAATAAAATAAATCTTGAGATGTCTCTTTGATTGTTTTAAGCGTGCCGTGCCAAGACATTAGCTACATTACAACTGTGTATCGTATTGGAACAAGCAAAAAAGCAAAAGCAATGGTCATTCATCTAAATAAGAACGCCTAAAGAAAAAGGTAGTGAAATTTGAAAATACTGATCCCTTCCAACACTACAAGCATTTAAACAGAAAAATTTATTTTTTTCAATAATTTCGTAATAAACTGGCCGCAAAGAAAATTTAAGTCAATCGAATTTACCTACGTACTAGTTCAGGCAAAATCCAATTCTCAAGATAATCTCAAAATTTGAAGTCGATCGAATGTCAAAGTTGTTTGTCATGCCAATTAGGAAAAAATTAATTTTGAGAAAAATATTCTTTAGAGTTTCACATAGCATAACTACAGCTGTTCCGAAGTTGGGCTCATTATGTACGCTTAAAGAGATTTCAAAACAAGTAAGGAAGGGCTAAGTTCGGGTGTCACCGAACATTTTATACTCTCGCATGGTAAAGTGATAATCGAGATTTCATTATCCGTCATTTACATATTTTTCAAATACCGTATTTGTGTAAAGTTTTATTCCGCTATCATCATTGGTTCCTAATGTTTATACTCGTATTATACAAAGAAGGCATCAGATGGAATTCAAAATAGCTTTATATTGGAAGAAGGCGTGGTTGTGAACCGATTTCAGCCATATTTCGTACATGTCATCAGGGTGTTAAGAAAACATTATATACCGAATTTCATTGAAATCGGTCTAGTAGCTCCTGAGATATGCTTCTTGGTCCATAAGTGGGCGGCGCCACGCCCATTTTCAATTTTTAAAAAAAGCCTGGGGGCAGCTTCCTTCTGCCACTTCTTCCGTAAAATTTAGTGTTTCTGACGTTTTTTGTTAGTCGGTTAACGCACTTTTAGTGATTTTGAACATAACCTTTGTATGGGAGGTGGGCGTGGTTATTATCCGATTTCTTCCATTTTTGAACTGTATATGGAAATACCTGAAGAAAACGACTCTGTAGAGTTTGGTTGACATAGCTATAATAGTTTCCGAGATATGTACAAAAAACTTAGTAGGGGGCGGGGCCACGCCCACTTTTCCAAAAAAATTACTTCCAAATATGTCCCTCCCTAATGCAATCCTTTGTGCCAAATTTCACTTTAATATCTTTATTTATGGCTTAGTTATGACACTTTATAGGTTTTCGGTTTCCGCCATTTTGTGGGCGTGGCAGTTGGCCGATTTTGCCCATCTTCGAACTTAACCTTCTTATGGAGCCAAGGAATACGTGTACCAAGTTTCATCATGATATCTCAATTTTTACTCAAGTTACAGCTTGCACGGACGGACAAACGGACGGACAGACGGACATCCGGATTTCGACTCTACTCTGATTACTTTGGTATATATAACCCTATATCTGACTCTTTTAGTTTTAGGACTTACAAACAACCGTTATGTGAACAAAACTATAATACTCTCGTTAGCAACATTGTTGCGAGAGTATAAAAATTTGCTCGCTATAAATCAACCTGAAACTTATTTCTATGACTAAGAGAGAAAACAAAAGAAAAAACGAATTTATTGAAAATTCTACTGTGGCCATACCCACTAACCACTTTCTATACTGTCACTGTCACTACCCTCCATGCTTTGCCGAACTGAAAGCCACTATTGTTGAATAATAGTTTGAGTTTTTGAGGCGTAAAATGAAAAATCGCATTTTTTTCATATTTTTACATTTTAAAATAAATTACAAAAATATTAAGTCTATGCCTGAAATGGTTTTTGAGTTACAGCTTTCTAACTTGTTCCGCTCAGTTTATAAGCTCCATCAGCTTATTTGTTTTATGGCAGGCCAAAAACGATCAAAATTTTAGCCAAAAATTCTACTTTAATAAAACGCCGCAATTTTGTAAATTAAAGAATAATTTTTTTAGGTTTTATCTACGAAGAAGATCGACACCAGTTGCGCTTTAAGCAAGGTTGAAGCTTGCGTGTAACTCGAAATATAGTCAGTTTTTTTCTAAAATTTTGCAGTGTATTTTTGTCTATGTGTAAGTAAATGCTTAAAGTTGAAAACAATGTAAATTACTTTTGTGTTTTTGTTTTTGTTTTTTTGTAAATTCCCAAAAATTGTCTTCTTGATGCTGCCACATCATGTGTTCCCATTAAGGAAGTACTAAAGCAAATGTGATAGAATCATGACATGCATTAAAACAGTGGTGACGAAAAGTAATGTCTCTAAAGAAATTCTATCCTTTGGAGTTTCTTCACTGACATTGTATATGCGCCAATCTTAATCCTCTGAATAGTGATTTTTGCCGGATTTAATTATTTGGCGCTTAACTTATTACATACGTTGAACAAACACTTCTTTGAAAATTTCGAGTAAAGCTTTTAGTGAGAAACTTATACTATATAGGGTTTTCACAAAATTACGATTTTACGATGCTTTACGACGGGTTGTGAGCACCCCAATAGTAATTATGGTAATTTGTTTTTTTTTTTTGCGAAACATGTTTTTGTATGTTCTTTGAAGCAAAATACTGGACACGTATTTTTTCTTTCGACTCTTTTTGAAAAAAAAAATTGAGTTATCAGTGATAAAATTTTATCGATGTTTTCTTAGCTTTCCAATGGAATATACCGTGAATTTATTCCACTTTTTTTTACAAATAAATAGTTTTCTTTTTCAATTTGAAACTTGTGTTCCATTATATTGTTGTTTCACAATTTTCAATATGCAAAAATGGTTTTTAGCTACATGAGCATATACACAGATATCTTTTTCAAATATTGTACTGTAATCTGGACCACTAAGAAATACTATTTGGCCAACCAAATGAGTTATATCTATCTACCATCTACTTTTACCAGGCAACGGAAAATGCTCACCTTCGATAGCCAGCAATTTTGTGCTGCTCAATACAATAAGCCCGCTTATTTGCTCACCACTGTAGTAAACCGGCGAAGTGCGCGAAAATTTGAATTGGCAAGTCGTTGGCATACTTGCGTGTAGGTTGTTACGTTTTTTTTTAATTTCACCCACTCGTTATAGGTATCAATAATTATTTAAATTTTTATTAACCGAACGAATTTTTTTACCATTAGAATGTGTTGTTGCTTTCTACGAAAATACGTTTATGACAATTATTTATTGTATTGTATATGTTATTTATTGGCTTTCAGCGTGATTTTATTGTTATTATTGTTGTTGTTTTCAATTTTTAAGCACTTTCAATCACGTCAAAGCAATTGGAATCAGCCACGTTGTAATTCACTTAATACGGTGAACGAATGTGCTGCGATGTGATGAGCCGCCGTCTACGCCGCAGAATTTTACAAATCGTGCAATCGAACAAATTTTAATATTTATTTATACATAATTTGAAATGAATGTGTTCGCTTTGAATGAAAAAATCTGCAACCAGTTATTACTCCGTTGTTGGATTATTCCAACAGGCACTGCACGGCACTTGGGCGCAACTGAGGCGTTGGTTGATAGCGCACAGCGCTGGTGATGCCGGTTTGGCCCTCAGCAGCGCGGCGCTGCGGCCGACCGAGTGTGCGTCGCAGCTAATCAAAACTTGCACTCGCAACTCAACATGTTTGTTATTATTTGCGCTTGTACATGAGTATACACACACACACACACACACATATTTATGTTTATGTCACGCGAGTCAGTTGCCATTAGACGCTTCCACAATTCGCGCTACTGATATCAAACGGGCGACTATTTTGTATGGAAGTTTTGCGATTTTCGGTGAATTTGATGTTATGATTATCGCCGTTGCTGCTAGACGAGCACTACTTCGGGTTTTGATCCGCGCTTGGCGGTTGTTGGTGGAGCGTGCGGCGCCTGCAGGTGGCGGCCAACGGCTTGGCATGACCGCTAGAAACTGCTGCAGGAAATATGCAATTGAGTCAACTCGAGTACATAGGAAGAAAAACAGCTGTGCAACTAATTGTTTACTGTTTTTATAGATATATAAGTATGTACATATATGTATGTATGTATAGCTGTGCTGCTATTTGCTTATGGCGCTGTGTACAAATAAATCGTTTGGTATCCATTTATTATGACATTATCTTTCGGAAGCAAAGAGCTTTGAAAATAAGTTAACGATATGTAAACATACACTCATGCATACATATATGTTGATTTACATACATACATACATACATATGCATATATGCATATGGTTTGAATTGAACTACGTAGAAACGTGTTTTTAACATATTGTGAAGACTGCTTGGCAAATTCTAACCAAAATACAATTTTATACAACAACAAATACACTGAAATTATAAACAATATTTATAAATGGTAAGCGGCAGCAAAGTCTGGATGTATACAAATGTTAGTTAGATATATGTACATATGTATATTAGATTAGATTAGTATGTATTCGCTACATGTGATTCCTACCTGTTGAACTTTTGTTGAGCATAGAAATGGAATCCCCACAACATCTACTTATGTCACATCTGACAGTATGGCTCAACAACAACTTTTTCTTATTAGAAATAAATTTTGAGCTATCACATTGTCTTGTAATACTTAGGCATCCGCTTTTGGAAAAAAGTTTTTTCGAAAATGTTGCTGGGTGAGTGGATCACGCTTTGTGTTCTCTATGCATTCATATACATATGTACATATATATTTATTGGCTGTAAATAACAAATACCAAATTGCTAACTAATGAACAGTCTAGTTCCATTAATTTGCTTTAAGCCTTCCTTCATATCCGACCCTTTTCGAGCTTATGAATATATCCACACTTACAGTCATGTATTTAACTTATTTAGCTCTTCCTGTTCATGGAACCATTTATCAGTTACGCTTCGTATCTTTGTGATAATCCCGCCAGCTAAAATTTATTTCTTTAGCACTTAACTTTCGTTTTTGCTTAGATCGCTATGGGTTCTAACGACTTTCGCTTTAATATATTGGGTAGTCGAAAAAGACTTTTCGTATATAGTGTTAGAAAGGTGAGATTTTAAACATTACTTAACCAAAAAAGAGTTAAATTCGGGGAAGTTGGAAAAAAGTTACAGTTGTTCTAAAATGGGTGGAAATAATGAAGAAATTCGCTATATTTCGAAATTTTTTATAAAAAAGCGAAGAATGCCACACAAGCCACTAATGAAATTTGTAAAACTTACGGAGACGATGTTGTATCAGCTCGTGTAGCACAACAATGGTTCGCTCGCTTCTGTTCTAGAAATTTCGATGTGAAAGATGCGCCTCGCTCTGGTCGACCTATCGTTGAAAAAGTCCATGAAATTATGGAAAATATTGACCACGACCCTCACATAAGCAGCCATAACATCGCTATGGAACTTAACACTCATCATCAAACGGTTTTGAACCATTTTCAGAAGGCTGGCTATAAAAAAAAGCTCGATGTTTGGGTATCACATAAATTGTCTGTGAATAATTTAATGAACCGAATTAACATCGAAGATCATGGTCCAAGCGTGTTGAAGCTCAACAAATGGTCACAAGCCAGGATTGACGCCTCGAATGGTTAAGCTGAGTGTTTGGTGGGATTAGAAAGGAATCATTTACTATGAGCTGCTTCAATCTGGTTGAACGATTGGTGCTACATTTTACTGTCAACAACTGATGAGATTGAAGCAAACAATCGAGAAAAAAACGGTCAGAAGTGATCAACAGAAAAGGCTCCGTCTTCCATCAGGACAACGCAAGCCTATACAAATCTTTGACGACTCAGCCAAAACAGGGAGATCTTGACTGGAAAGTTCTGATACATCTACCATAAGGCCCTGTCCTTGCACCATCTGACCACTATTTGTTTCGGTCTATGCAGAACTCCCTTAATGGAGTCAAGTTGGCTTCAAGAGAAGCCTGTGAAAATTACTTGTTGCAGTTTTTCGCCGAGAAACCAGAAAAGTTTTACACTGATGGAAATATGTCTCCAGCGGAAAAATGGCAAAAGGTGGTCGACCAAAATGGTGCATATTTGGTTCATTAAAGCTCATTATAAATATAAAAAAATAAGTGGAAATTTGATCAGAAATACGAAAGGACTTTTTCGACTACCCAATATATAGTATATATTTTTAATTTAAAAAGTTTACTAGAATGATTTTTTCTTAAATAAAAATAACAGTAATTCAAAACTAATTAATTTTTAAGTTGTATTAAGTGCCGATTTCAAATCCTTGCAACTCCAGCTCCGAAATAAACACTTTCTTTATTCATTATCATAAATTTCAAATTTTATTTGAGGAAAAAAGTGTGAAAACGCACATTTAAAGGCTTAATAAATAACATATTTGGTACTTACTTTATAAATAATTAGGGAGATTTTTCGGAAAGTGTTTGTTGTATGCTTCAAACGTTATTCATATTATTTATAGGCATGTATCTGTTACCTAAGCAATAAGTATGTATTTATATTTAAATATATTTTTTAGGAGTTGCTTAATTTTAAAAACTTATTCGATATATTGATTTGTAAATTTGAAAATAATATTTAGCCTAAAAGTATAATATACATATTAATAAAGATAAATATTTTTGCTAAATTTTCTTATATTTGGTGTTGGATTGCTTTAGAGACAATTTGAGATGATTGACAAAACATGATGACGAGTCCAATGTGTTATATTTTAAGCATTTATAAAAGAATTTTTCACAATTTGTTTGCAATATTTTTGAAGTTTGCTTACATATGTATTTTACAACTCTCAAATATTTACTTAATGATAATTGAATGTAAATTTTATTTTCACAAAATAAAAATCATTTACAATTGTAAGAATTTGTTAACTTTTTATAGAAAATTATTTTGAGTTTTTATCAACCAATTTTACTGCAGCCAGTTGCTTTTATGTTGGCCGATAATGGGTGAAACATTTATATATATGTATTGATAAAATGATAGCAGTGCTGAGATGAGTTTACTTTTAAATAATTAATTATGCCTTACGCTATCTAAACCGCAATATATCTATTTGCTCGGATAACGAGGAATCCGCCTAGAACGTTGCTAATAAAAATTTAATCATATTCACATCGAGTATTTATGGGCTACACATCGAAGACGCTTATGTGGTTTATAAGGTTTACTGTGCGCTATTAGTTCTGCTGTTAATTAATTCACGTAATTGATTTCAAGTTTCACGTTTTTCATACAAAATACATACTTATATGTGCTTACACAATATTTTATGAATAATTTATTTTTCTAATGCATATTTTGATTTTAAACGTTACACAGTTATATTTCAGTGACTCAATGCAAAGTCCTGGAATCGAGTTATGTTCACGATTGATCGAAATTATAGAGGAATGGAACACAAACATTTTCTGTTTATTTGTGAATAACTAAGCGCCTTTCATACAAGGTAGAGCTACTTTTGCCTTAACAGGTATAAAGATGTGTGAGTGTCGCACAAAGTACGCTGAATTTGGAGGCGAAAAAAGTAAAAAACGTAACTAAATCGTTTAAGAGCAAGATCAAAAACTTAATCCAAACAAGTATCACCTCACAGTTGTGATAGAAATTCGTCCCTACAGACACACTTGAATTGAACTGAAAACAACTAAACTTAAAAAAAAATTATAACTGTTATGAGTTGAAGTTGTATTGTAAAAATTTCAATGATTTGGGCCATTAGTTGGAAGATTCTTCACAAAGAGAAGATTTTCTACACACGGACCAGTTCTGGAATGTAAACATGTTTCAGTTTTGCCCTAAGTTTCTTCAAAGTTTAATTTCAACTGCTTCGCTGTTTCGAAACTAAAAACAGTTATAACCATTTATTCGCATTAAGATAAATTCAAGAGTTCGCAAAAAATGATTTATTCGCTCGATAGTCATATTCATATCTATAGCCAACGACTTGTTGTGTTGGTAGACGGCTAAAAGTCTGCTACTTAAGGAGTTAAAGTGCCCTCAAACTAGTATCGCTGCTTAGAAAGTATTTGTATATTTGTTAATCGTTATTTGTTTTAATATTTTTCAGTTATCTAAATAGCTATTTATTTAACTATATTAAACTATTTTATGAGTACTAAAGCTTTTACAGTGTGAGTGTGTGCGTGTTAGTACGATTACATGTTTCTGCTGGCACAGAGTTGATATTATATCTTAATTGTTTAAGTACAAGTGAAGTGTGTAAGCATTATTACTATTAAAACATATACATATGTATATATAAGAAATTATCTTATTACAGTTAGTACAAAATATGCATTTACGAATAAAATTTGTCAAATTCCACTTTGCCACTTTAAGAGACAAAATTTGGTATTGAAAAGGAGCATAATGAAACAAGATCGATTTTCATATGTATAAATACAAATATACAAATAAAATTGTGATAAAATTGTAAGTTCCCTGCAGTGAAGTATCGAACTATTCGTACAAGTCCATGGGGTCATCAAAATACTAGTTTATCATGAGCTAGTCTTGGTTGAAAAATGACTAGTCAGCAAACCACCAAATTTTAAAGGGAACTAGTAAATAATGTACTACTTTGCTACCAAAATTTCAGACCGAACATGAACCAGTCAGAAAACGGCTGAATATAACCATACTTGTCATAAATATCAAAGGAAAAAGGGCTAAAAATATTTTTTGGACTGAAAATCAACTACTCCAACAAATTATATTGTTTTCCAATTTCTTTTAATGACCAAATCTTCACATCGGTTTTAGAAGTTCGCGTCCACAATCGAGAACTTGTTTTATCTAAGTATTTCCAGCTGGTATAGGTACAACTGACCGAAAAAGAAAAAAAAGTATTTCAAGACCACCTGGTGTAATAAACACTGTTGACAAAAAATTATCCGCTGACTGGTGCAGTTTCGGCTCGTACTATTTATCAGATTTTAAGTTATCTATAATTAATTTCACTGCAGGCAT